>NC_136760.1:4868314-5468314 GCF_936440315.1 Barbus barbus
GCTCCTCCTTCTCTGAGCTCTGGGAATAACTCACTTTAGTAAGAATCGATCATCTCTCTCTGTTTCTGGTTTAATCCAGGACGTCTCAGCCCCATACTTCAGATCTGTAGTGCTGTTGTGTCGGTGCGAGGAAAAAATGTGTGTTGCTCGACGGGTTTGAGCGCAGCTGAGTGGAAGTGAGCAGGAGGGGTGTGAGAGCCTATACAAACATCATACAACATTTACAATAAAGCTGCATATTAAACCATTTTATTTACAGTCAGTCACCAAGCGAAGGAACAATGGCCCAAAGCTGGAAAAAGTGAGAAATGAGGAAGCAGAAAATAAAAAAGAGAAATGTTGTGGAGAACTTGTCAGTGTTGCAGTGTTTTTAATCTTTGACATGGCAACACTGACAGAGGCGTGAGTATGAAGTGAAGGGCTGTTTCATTCAACACTATTTCAGCTTTATGACTCATGTCTCGATGTTTCATATTTGGAGCTCGCAGACCTCAGACATGGGTGTTGGTGCGAACACTGACTTTATGGAAGCTTTTTAGGTTCACCTCACACACAATGGTGTTATTCTCTTGTTGGGTTTCCTTCAGTCTGTCTGTGCTGCGCTGATAAAGTGGTCCAGGTCAATAGGAAATGACATGCCCTCTTTTCAATATTGTATGGTTTTGAGGTAGAATAGCTTATCGTTGGTTATCACGTGGAGGCCAAACTTAGATTAATAAATAGAAACTAGACTAATAGGTATTGTTGGAACATTGGATAAAGTCTGTAAATAAAGTAACAAACATCTCTGTAAAAAACCTTCAGAATATAGAAAGGAATAAAGCTGGAAAGTTTGGTATTAGTAAGCGCTACGGAAATGGAGAATGTTTCTGCCATGGAATAATAAAAAATAAAAAAAATCTCAGAACTGTGAGATATAAACTACAAGACAAAATTCAGTGTGAGATTTTCTGGCATAAAAAAAGGAAGATAAACTCAGAATTCAGAAAAAAAGTCAGAATTCTGAAATTATCTTGCGATTCTTTTTCTTCTCTTTTTTAAAAATTAAAAATGACCTTTTTTCATTTTTATTTTTTTTAATTCTGTTGCGGAAACAAAGAAAAACAGAGTTGCAAGATGTAAAGAACTGTGAGAGAAAGTAAGAAACTTTTCTTTGATATAGAGATATAAACTTCTTGTGATTCTGACTTTTTCCTCAGAATTTTCTTCAGAATTGGGAGACACAAAGTTACAATTACGTGTTTTTTTAATGTTTTTATTCCATGGCAGGAACAAGCTTCCATAGATTTCTGACTACTTTTGAATCTAATTTTAAAATGGCCAATATTGTAAATTAAATCTAAAAGGTCCGAACAGATAAGAAATAAAAAAAATTTAAAAGTGTATTTTGGATATTTTCTTTCCACTACTCTGAAAGATGATGTTAAGGAACCAAAATCAAGCAGTGCAGAAAAAAAAAAAAATCATCTTGCCTGTAATTGATTGCTGGACTTAATTCAAGAGTCCGACCTGCTCCCACGTGATCATATGATATTTTTTTTAGATAGAAAGGACTTTGTTTAGTACATACAGGAAAGAGACAGAAACAAACAAAAAAGAGTGCCAGGAGGTAAGAAAACAGGAAGAACCAGTCAGAGGCAAACACACTGCGATGAGGTTTGAAGGGAATGACAAATTAAAGATAAAAATATGCAACCATCTTTCTATAGCTGCTCTGTGATTCTAGGAAACGCTGTTTGTGTTAAGTTCCACTTAACAAGATCAGCGAACACACATCAACACACACCATTTCCAAGTGGTGCTGTGTGCACTGTAAATACTGTTGCTTTTATCAATGCTTTGGATAAAAGCATCTGGTGGTGAATGACTATATGCACATATATTAAGGCATTTACACCAAAGAAGTTTTAATAATAACATTAAAAGAAAAGTTAAAAAGATAAAACATTAGGAATGTGAATCACTTTTGCTTATAGACCAGAGCAAAGCTTCAGTATTCATGACCGTCAAAAGAGATCCTCCTGTCAATTCATGTTAAGACTTTTGCCTCCTCTAGTGGTGAAACATAAGAAAGACAAAGTCATGTGGGAGTTTCCTTCAACAGGTGACAATGAATTAGTCATAAAAATAGCAGGAAAACAGCATTGTTTAAAAAAAAAAAAAAAATGAACACACACACACACACACACACGAACACGAACACACACACACACACGAACACGAACACACACACGCGCACGCACACGAACGCGCACGCGCACTTCTGTTTCCAATATAAAACAAGTGTTAATGAAGCAGCAACCTTCATATGCATTCATTAAACCAGGAAACTAATATCTACACATACACAAAAGAGTTTATCCTTATATCATCCACAGAGATGAATGTCAGCAATTAGATTTCTGAACTGATTTTGTGACATTGGCTTATAATAGTTACATTTTTGGCACATCCCATTTTAGTGACGAATGCTACACTCAAACTTGAAAATAAAGGCACAGTATCATACAAAAACGACCTGTTAAAGGAGGTTGTAAGTGTTGGTACATTTCATAATTCCATTAACCATCCTCTTGCATACAATACCTGCATATACAACAATATGCTTATTAATGCATACAATGCTTCGTAAACTCGTAATGCTTCACATAATACTTGGCATGAGACATTCAGATGCAAAAAAAAAAAAAAAAAATCTATAAAAACAAGAGTTCTAAGATCCTTGGCATTCAAGTACCTTACGTTTCATAAATAAAGACTTCCTTGGCTTGACAATCAATAACGAGAACACAAGAAACAAAAGGGGAACTAAGACTTATGATTCTGAACACAAACATGCAGAATTACATGTGAAGCCCGATTAACCTTCAACTGTGCTTCCATAAAGTTGAAAAGCAAAAATCATAGCTTTAATAACAGTTCTACCATCATTGCAGAAAAGTGTTGGTTTGGCATTATTGACATTTCGTGAAAGAACATACACGGGAGTGCTAATGTGAGTCAATATGTACAGATGAATGTGTAAATAAGTGCACTTAAGGCCTAGAGTCAAATAAAACGCTTAGCGTGAAAAACTGATCAAACACTTCCAAGTTGGTCAGCTACTGAGAAAAATAATATGTTTTAGATGGAGTATTACAATAATATAGCTCTAACCCTGGATTTTGAGCTTGTAGCATGACCTGTTTCTAACTAAGAGCTAGATCAGTCCTCCAAATCCCTCTCCATATACTTTTGTATGCGAACGCAGCGTGGACAGACCGGACACTTGGCCTTGCAGGAGGAATGAAACACCGTTTTGCAGACGTCACACCTGAGAGACAGAAAACAGAGTCACACCGTCATCCTAATGATATTTCTCCCACTTCTGTGCTGCATGTGACTGAATCACATGACTCTGCTAGAAAAGAAAGCGCCAGCACAGCAGTGGTCTAGAGTGAAAGGGGATGTGTGGGGTTTTAGATCTGATGTGTGTTACACGACAGTACCTGGTGGTGCTGTCGAACTGGAAAGGGAAGATGATGTTGTCGGTGTTGCAGATCTGACATATGAAGCCTCTTTGGGTGCAAAGGTCACAGCTGTGCACGTGCTTGGACCCAAACTGAATCAGAGACTTCAGGTAAGATTCGTAGTGCCCGTCTGCTATCTGTGTGCAAAAAAACAAATTCAGAAGTCTGATCACTTAATAGCACTCTTTTCTTCAACGAGGGTTAGGGGTTTGATCAAACGAGGGATATTGTGTGATATTCCTATTCTTCAGATTCTGTGCAGTGCAAGGGGTTTATTGAACAATGAGATCAATATGAGATTCACAATCGTACGCATATAAAACCAATCGTATGATTTTTCTTAACTAGATCCATGGTATTTTGCAAAGTGGAGTTATTTTCCAAAAATTAATTGTATGCTAAAAGAGTATTACGTTTTGTAATATGCTGGATCTCAGCTCGTCCATCGCTAAAATAAAAATTACGATATTTTTGTAGATGACATGTGTCGCACACCCCTAGTTCAAATGATAAACAACAAGAAATACCTGCTGCAAGTCCAAGACACTGTATAGATCACAGTTATCCAGTAAGTACGTCCGCTGCTGAAGTCTGGAAATAAAATACAGATTACTTATCCGTTGCAATCATCTGTTAAAGACTTGATTGCGTCCAAATTACAAACACGTGCATCTAAGAATACACACACACCTGGACTGGATGTGTTTGCTAATGCCGCTGCGGCAGTTTAGGATGTAGTCTCCAAGAAAACGAAGCCTTTGTCTCAGGCTCCGCACTTTCTCCATGATGTCAGTGTGATCAATCAGATCAGGATTCAAAACGTCAAGGTTCAGGAGCGGCTCGTGGTCAATTTGAGTCAGCAGCTTAAAGGCTTGTTTTGAGACCTGAACATAGGGACATACACACACAGCTGAATGACAAACACATAATTCAGAAATTTGGGTTTGCTAAGATTTTGCATTCATGTGATGAAAAATACAGTATAAACAGTAATATTAGGGAATAGAATTTATCATCATCACATTTATAAACATTTATCATCATCAATGTTGAAAACAGTTGTGCTGCTTTTGTGGAAACTGATATTTTTCCAGTTGAACAGCATTTCACTTATTTATCATTATCATTTTAACATTGTAAATGTCTCATCTCTTACTTTTGATCACTTTAAATGCACCTTGCTAAAAAAAGAGAAAAATCTCAAACTTGTTTGAGTATCAGTATTTCAAAAAATCAAAAGTGTATTAATATTCATTATCTCATTAACTATCCAAATTAAGATATATATACATTAATGAATAAAAAAAAAAAAAAAAAAAAAAAAAAGTTTAAAATATTTTTTTATTTATTATCTATAAAATTATTACAATATATTGTACTTCATTAAAATAAAGTAAAATGGAAAGTGAATCCCACTTATCTTAATTTTAGTCCATAAATAAAAAGAAAAAGGTCATAAGTGCTCACCTCATGTGCTGTTAGGTCCCAGTTGTGCAGCATGCGGGAGGGGATGATGGTTGTGTCTCCCTGATGGCAGCTCTCACAGTAGTACTGACCCGAGAACTCACAGAGTCTGGCTCTCCCCAGAGACATACCGATCTGACGAGGGCAACCTGCGTACACATTCACAGCAGCTTTTACTTCGAGCCAGAGAGCACAGGTACAGAGAAAAACACTTGCATATAGACATAAGAGCACAGCACTTCCTCAAGCTCACAAATGCAAGCATGCAAAGGAAATAAACATGTGGCTAGTGCCTCGCTTCTGGGCCGATGAGAAGTGAAGATAAGACAAATCCAGTTTAAAATGCAAATGCGTAATTCTAATGTAATGTTTTCACTGCTGGTTTCACACATTTCTGTCAGATATTCATAGTGTGTCAAAAACTAATGATTCAAGAATGCTAGTAATGGTGTAAACATCAAGCAAAAATATTTCTCCATACATTTTAACTTAATGTTTTCCATTTCTTAATATTTAAGCAATGATTTAAAGAAATGTATGCTTAAATAGCTCTTTATTGTATTATTAATTAATTATTTAATTATAGACATTTAAAAACCTGAAGTAGCTTTGTAATTTCATTAAATATTGAAATATCTGTTTCAAAAGCTTCGGTTTAAAAGATTTTTTATTTTTTTAAAAGAAATTAACACTTTTATTCAGCAAGGAGGCATTCAATTTATAATAGTAAAGACATTTATAATGTTACCAAGGGTTTATATAGCAAATAAATGCCCTTCCTTTGAAGTTTCTATTTTTCAAAATATTTTTGTGGATATCCGATACATTTTTTTCAGGACAGATTTTAAGTACATTTTTCAAAAAGGTTTTGAATACTGATGATAATAATAAAGGTTTCTTGAGCACTGCATCAACATATTACAATTATTTCTGAAAGGGCATAAAAAAAATAAAATAACATATTAATGATAAATGCAGATGCTTCATTGATTTTAATAAATAATAATAATAATTAAATATTTAATTATAATATAGTAATAATTACTAAATATAAATTACACCACTTTTACCAAAAATATATCTACTGCTTAATTAAAATGAATTAATTCAGATATTGAAAACAAGAGCTTATTAAAAGTCACTGTCTGTATGATTTGCATTTAATTATAATTCAAAATAAAATATCTATAGAAAAAAACAATCATGCCAGCTTCTCATACCTGCACATTTGTAGTTTTGGGCATCTAGTCCTCTCTCATTCGGGACAGTAGACAGGTGAGACAGCAGCACCCCATCTCCCTTCAGTCTGTGTTGGACCAGCTTGTGGACACTGCCCACTGCTGAGACGCCCTGAACCGCTCCATCATCCTCCGTCTCCAGATACGAGTCGAGCGCTCCCCTGATCAGACTCCTCCATCCTCGCGCTTCCTCACCACTCTCCGCCCGCAGCGTCAGAGTGTCCCGCGCAGTCAGAACCTTAAAAAACGCTGGACTCCCAAGAGAGACATCAGGAACCACATCCCTGATGTTCCCAATGGGGTATGAGAACAGAGGCGTCTTCGAGTCCCCTTGGACCTGGAACCCTCTGAGGGCCTCCAGGGAGAGAGAAAGTAAAACAGACCGCCAACCCTTCTCCTCCAAGTTCTGATAGACCACCGCTTCCTTTATGGCATCTGGTTCTGGGTCCTTATGACGGGTCCAATCTAACTGTGGAGTATCCGGAAGCTCTGAGATGGTGTGCTCGGGGCTTGAGGGTGTCGGTGAGGGGACGTCCTGGTTGTGGGACGTGTGGAGCACCTCCCACTGTTCGTCTCTCATCATGGGTCGTAGTTTGCTGATGGCCTCCACGATGCGATCCACCCAGTCCTCTGCCTCTCCTCGAGATGGCGCGCGCAGGTAGATTCTTTTGCCCAGGAAGGAGAGCCGGAATCGGCCCTCGGTACTGGAGGACAGGTGGACATCTTCGCAGCGCAGCAGGGACAGGTTTTCGTAGCAGATGCGCTCCTCTGCGTTGATGTAAAGCCGCAGCTCAAACGGAGAGAGCTCGCAGTAATAATCCCACCACATGCCCACCGCACTGCGCCGCTCCAGCTGACCCAGCTTCAGCAGACCCCTGAACGGGTTAGGAAGACCTGACACAGAGAGAGAGAGAGAGAGTCCACTTTATACACACATCCAGCATTTCTAGTCTTTTTTTTAATTTTTTTTATTCAAATTGCCGTTTTGTAAACACGAGGTTGGGTGTATGCTTACCCATCCTAATGTCATGTGCAAAAGTTTGAAATCCATTACATACACACAAAATGAGATAGAGATAGAGATTATATATATATATATATATATATATATATATATATATATATATATATATATATATATATATATATATATATATATATATATATATATATATATATATATATATATATATATATATATATATATATATATATATATATATATATATATATATATATATAGATATATGTGAAGAGTTTATTTGCAAAAACATAACTTTGTAAATTTTCAAAAATCATGTTTTTTTTATTGTTATGTTTTTATTGTGTTAGTTAGCTGTATTTTATTTGTTTTTTTAACCCAATCAAAATAACCCAACTGCAGTTTGATTGAGATCAATTGGAATGCACAATGAAAAAAACTTGATTTTTGAAAATTGTTAAAAACGGTTCTCTTATTTTGCAAATTAACTCTTCATATACATACATACACATACACACACATACATATCTATCCATCTATACACACACACACACCTATATCTATCTATCTATCTCTCGCTGCATACATGCATACATACATACATTATATTACATATACCATATATTACCATTACATTACTGACCTATAAATTAGCTACATTTTTTCACCAAAAATACAACTGACAAAATAAAACTATGATAATTATGTTCAAAACCTGTGTGCATTTCATTATTCTGTCAATGGGAAACCAGGATTATTGTCAGTAAATAAATTAAATGCACATTAACGGAAATGTGTGTGTGTGAGAGAGTAGATATATCATTCTTTTCACACACATTTTTCATATTTCAGTTAATGTGTATTTTAAGTAACCAATTATTTTATTGTATTTTATTTACAGGCAATAACCCCATTTCCCCATCGCCTTCTATTTCTCAGTTTAATCTGCAGTACAAAAAAAATAAAAAATTCAAACTAAAACAAATAAATAATGAATAAATACATAGGCATATTTCAAGAATAAAAATCTAAAGACTAACTATAAACTAAAACCAATAAAAATGACAGAAACCAACTGAATTAAAATAAACTGAAAATAAAGTGAAAACAAAATATAATTAAAATATTAAAAACTATAATAGCATATCAATGATACAAAAATAAACAATTTTCATAATATCTTTCATGTACCTCAGAAAGTCATACAGGTTTGGAACAACAAAAGTGAGAAAATAATCAAAAGAATTATAATTTTTTTTGCTGAACTATCCCTAAAGAAAGCAAACAAGGGTTAAAAGCAGAAATTTGAAAATCATATTTTAAGCATACGTTTATTATTTGAAATGTAAAGCTGTCCAAATTGCTTGTTAATGTTCTAGGTAGACAAACTTGTTCTTCTGTGGTAACCACCATCATCAAGTGCCACAGAAGCTGTTGATAGAGCTTAGGCTGCACTGAACCCGGAACATTCCGGTAATAAGTGAGAAAGCAGTGAAAACAGTAAAGAAACTGAGGTGGACCAAGATGGTAAAGTTGTCATCTTATAAACATGTGCTGTCTACAGGCGTCAGACTTGTAATTTAGACTTTCATTCTGAGCAACCTTATGAACGCACCTGAGACCTTCTTTAGTTTCAGTTTAAACTCTCTGGTTTAAATCCCGATCATACTTGGGGTCAAACCTCAAAAGTTCAGTGCATGGAACAACCACTGAAGGACTTTTTACACACTACAACACATTGAAGCCAATAAAAACAGACAGACCGCTACTTTTCCCAACACTTTGCAGCTCAGGGCTTGGCAAGTAAAAAGTTTTAGGAAATTCCTGTCTCTTGTTCTTCTTACCGTTGTGTCTCCGGTGCACTACACTAGGTGTTGACTGGATGCCGTCTGGTTCAGAGGTAGACGTCTCCTGCCCGTTCATCTGTGCGATGTCAATGACGGCATATGCTTCAGAACTCTCTATTTTTTCTGGCTTGTAGAAATCCTCCTCTGATATCCAAGATGTGGATTTCTGAGACACAAAAAGGTGCAGATTTTAAGTGGCTAGAGACAGAAACACCGTCAGGTTAACAACAAATAAATAAAAACTTTGTATACATACATTTTCAAAGCAGTTTTAAATCAACTTTTTTAATGATATAATTGTGTTTCTATTGTTGTTGTCATGATTCTGATTTATTTAAACATAACCTGTTAGTGATGTCCCATTTAAGTTAAAATTAGTGCTGTCAAACGATTAATCGCATCTAAAAAGTTATATTTACATAATATATGCATGTGTACTGTGTATATTTATTATGCTTATATAAATACACACACGCATATGTATATTTAATACAATTGTTGTTTATATATAATATAAATTATGAGTATAAATATATGCATGTAAATATTTTCAAAATATATACTGTATGTGTGTATTTACATTTACATAATGAATATACACAGTATACAAAACTTATTTAGAAATGCAATTAATCACGATTAATCGTTTGACAGCACTAGTTAAAATATAAAGAATATGTAATATAGTGCATATATTTAGCAAAATTATCCCCTCTAGAGTTATTAGCAACTATCAAATATTTGGTTGTTACGTGACATTGTTTACATGCCGTTTTATTGATGTCTTTTTGCGGTTCAAACACGGTTGCATGAGAAATGATACATTTTGCTAAATCTTTCAACGTTCTCATCTTTATTTTGTGTTGTAACTAGAGGAAGAAATGATTGGGTAACTTGTGCTTTGAATCTCATGATAACCTTTACTGTGCTATATTTTCTGTTTACTGTACCACATTTGCAGAGGAAAATTAAAAAAGCAAAGCTTACTGAAGTTTGGTTCGTGCATTAAGTGAAAACCGCATAGACTGAAAACTGGTTCATCAAAATGAAGATCGATTAATCTATATTAATAGCCCAGCACTAGTTCCAAATATGTGTGAATGCAAGTGTTTTGTGATGGAATCACTCATACTGTCAATTCATTTTGAAATGCCAATATCAAAGTTCATTTTGGTGGACCAGTTAAATAAACCTATAAAGTGATTTATATGCTTAAGAAATGAAAGCCTGAGAATATGAATCCCTAAAAACACTCACACAGGAGGAATACAGAGAGTCTGAGGAGGTTTTCCTGCTGACGGTACTTGCGGAGCGTCTGTATGCAGCATGTTGGGATTGCTCTGCTGAACTAGAGGTGGTGGAGGTAAGAGCGCCAGGGTCTTTAAGGTCAGAGGTCTTCTCAACGGTCTCGGTCGAAGTAGAAACTGAAGGGGAATCAACAGATGAGTTCTTCTGCTCACTTTCTGGAACCTCGGTGACTGTGGCGGTTTTAACAATAGTCTTGGATTCGTCCGTTGTTCCTTCTTCCGTCTCAGCTGATATGTTTTCTGAGCATGCTTCAGATTCCTCTGAGACGTGTGCATCTGATTGACGTGTGTCCAGGGCAGCTGCTGGAGACACGTCAGGCTTGTCATTAACAGCCTGTGTTGCAGAGTCTGAAGCTGGTATGGACACATCAAAGTCTTCCTTCAAGTCCTGATTAGAGGAACTGTTGTCTCTGAAAACAAACAGGCACAACTGCAAATTACTAAATTTCTACTCACAAAAATTAATTCATCAAATCATTTCTTTCACATTTACTTTAGAAACCTGACTTGAATTGTCCCAACAAGCTTTCAAGCATGGAGGTTTCTGAGCTCAGTAACAGCAGCAGCAAAACCACGGCCAAGAACATACTTGATATTTAATATCCAGCTGAATAAAAGGATTTTGGAAGGTAAAGAAAATACAAAAACAAGAAACTGACACAATGTTTTACTGCATGAAGCTGTTGGTGTTTTGCTCAAAATCTGGGTCAGAGGGTCCAGCACTTAACCGGTCAATTAGACACATTGACTATGGAGTTTGACATGAATATTTTTTAATCAGGATGCTTTAAAAGTAATTAATTTAGAGCCGCTGAGCAGGTTTTGGCATATTAACAGCATACTGACAGCAATGCTTTGAAAATCAGCATGCTGGAACATTAGGTCGCCATCTGATACAGGGGGTTTCAAACTATTTGTTGCCACAGAGCCCCAGATATGAGGATTCAGGATGATTCAGTAACTTTATTCATTTGGAATATATACACTACTGTTCAAAAGTTTGGGTTCAGTAAGATTTTTTAAAAAAGAAAATACTACTTTTATTTTGCAAGAATGCATCTGAAGATGATCAAAAGTGACAGTAAAGACATTTAATATGTTGCTAAAGATTTCTATTTTCAAATAAATGCTGTTATTCTTAACTTTCTATTCAAAGAATTAAAAAAAAAAAAAGTTTACAAAAAATAAAATAAAAAGCACAACTGTTTTAAATATTGATAATAAGAAATATTTCTTGATCAGCATATCAGAATGATTCCTGAAGGATCATGTGACACTGAAGACTGGAGCAATGCTAAATTACATTTTAAAATATATTAAAATTATATTTATGCATAAATGCCATTTACATTGTGGAAAATAATATTTACTTCCTATTAAGTACATCTTTTTACCCACCAGTAGAGTACTGTTTGAATAAAATAACAATGTATAATAATAATTAACATTAAGATTTGTAAACAGAAAAAAAAAAAAAAAAAAAAGTAATAAGGTCAAATTTGGTCATTTTTTATTAATTTTGTTTAATTTATAATTGTTTGAATTTAAAATATTTCTGGCCCCCCATTTGGATGTCAACCTGAATCAGTTATACAGGACTTTTTTGACTCACCAACTAATTTATATTGAAAATTCATAGCTCTGGACAATTACTAATTACAAGAAGATGACTTATCCCTTGACGCATAGCATAGAGTCATAAGAGTCATAAGACTTTAACAGAACAGACATCTACTCACTCCATAGCAGTGATCTTCAGTTGTGTGTTTTGGCTGATCTCCGCATCACAACTCCAGTGCTCCTTCTCTGGACTCCTGAGCTCCTGACCCTGCAGCAGACTATCTGAGCTCAGGCTGGAGGACAGCTGCGATGATCCCGACGTGTCCAGACTTGGGTTTGACGACGTGGTCAGCGGAGTGTTTGGCTCACAGCCCTCGCTCTGCTCTCTCCTCGGCTCCCTCTGGAGCACCTCCTGAGCCCAATCTGAGCTTCCAGAGCCTCCGGATGACTGGGAGACTGTATCCCAAGACTCCTTGCGCTTGGGGCCTACAAGGTGCTCGTCGGCAGGCGTTGGGGGACACAGACCCGCAAGGACCAGGGGTGTGTTGGTCCACTCATTCAGCACAGCTGATTTATAGGAGAGCTGGAAAGTCATCGAGGACAAACCCTGCAGGAGGGTGAGGAGAACCTCGCGGTCCTCCGGGTCCAGCAAAAGAGCCCCAGGCTGGTAGTAGGAGCCCAGTTTGGAGCCTTCACGAAGCAGCGAGGTTAGGTAACACTCCAGAAGCCCGTCATTTAGCGCCAGGCGAACCCATGCTCTACAGCGGCCAATGTCTGAGTTTATGAAGCTTAGACGTTCCAGTTCTTGAACTACATCCCTATAGTGTCAAAAAGAAGCATGTCAAACATAAGGTTAGTGAACCCAAAAATAAAATGTCACGGTTTCACATATTACATATTCATGCACTCGTGTATCATATGTTAAAAATGTGCTTGTTTGATGCTTAAGAACCAATGATGTTTGTTCTCGTCCTTCAAGCATGCATGTTTGATCTTCCATTTACCATATTTAATGTGCATTGCTCAATGTTCATATGTGAATTAAAGCTTAGATTAAATCTGTTCATTATATAAAGTGATTGTGTCTTTTGGATTAAACCACTCCAGCACTACGCATAAAGTACTGGAGTACTCAAAAAGTACTCAAAGTTTTGATTGCATGGACTTTCAATGGATGGACAGAAATCTCTCAGGTTTCATAACAAATATCTTTTTTGTTTCAAAGATGAACAAAAGATGTATAGGTTTAGAGTGACATAAGGAAGAGCAATTGATAAAAAAAATGTTTGTGTGAATGTTGAAAAGCCTTTTTTCCTCACTTTGTGTCAATAATACTATCATTATCTTATATACTTCTTTATGTGGGCCTTTACATAACTGTTTACACTTTAGTGAAGGAGGTCATCCACTTTTTTGAATTGCACAAAAATTATGTACTGTATGTAAAATTATATATTGTTATGTGACATACTGTAAATTCATTTTGTAAGTATAAATATGACACAGTGTCTTTATGACCTGACTTCTTCCTCCTTTACTCTACACTCAAAACAAAGCCTAAAACTGTCCTGTTGAGTCGAGAGGCCTTAAAGAGCAGAGTGAGTGTCACTTGACTACTGCCCAAAGACTTAGGAATTACTAAACCACATGATTCATCTAATCCTACAGACTTGTCACAATCCTCACCGAGTCCCCCTGACATGTCTCTTTCCGTTTCCAAACGGGTGACAGGTTGCTCACTTGGAAATACTTTTGAGGTTAAAGTTATTTTAAAGCATAATTCAACACCCGTCGACTCCAAACCAAAGGCTAGGAATGATTACGGAAGGAGTAGCGATATAATTTCATAAGGCTTGTGAATTACACTTTGTTCCCTCTGGTATTCTATGCATCCAATATTCAAGAGAACTGTAACATTATGTGACATGATTTGCTGAAATGCAGAAGTTGGTTGTTGGATGCCAGTGGGATTACAGTACTTTTTAAGGTGTGGGGTCTGTAAGATCACCAAGGCTGCATTTATTTCATCAAATTAAACGGCAATATTGTAAAATATTACAATTTAAAAGAACCACTTTCTATTGTAATTGTAAAATGTGATCAAAGCTGAATTTCCAGCATCATTACTCCAGTCTTCAGTGTCACATGATCCTTCAGAAATCATCCTAATATGCCGATTTGCTGCTCAAGAAACATTTATTATTATCAGTGTTAAAAACAGTTGTGCTGCTTCATATGTTTGTAAAAACTGTGATACCCTTATTTTTTCAGGACTCTTTGTGGAATAGAAAGTCATTTTACATGGCTGGCTACATATTTTTGGTGAGGCAAATTTAATCATTTGTGTTTAAGTGTACACAACGGTTGCCGTGCCTCTTAAAATCACAATTAAATAGAAGTTCTGTGACCTACATCAGAGCATAATGGATTATCAAAATCAAAAAAGCGTAAGGTGGAGACTTGGTTTTATGCATCTGTTGTTGATTGGATGCTGAGATGTGGGCGTGGCACTAAAGTAGAAGCAAATGAATATGAGTGACTAAAAGAGGGGAGAAGTCCTGCTTACGTCACCAGAGAGAAGTCTGTAGTTTTCACTAGACGATCAAGTTATGACAAATCCACAGATGAACTGTTCACAACCAGATCAATTACAAAAAAATTAAAACCTACCTTATTTATTTTCTAAATGCATGTGGATTTTATTGAAGTTAACTTAGATATTCTCTGACCCACCTGTGGGTGACGGTCTTCAACAGGCTCCAGAAGACGGGCTGAGGAAGTGCTCCTCGTGACCCTCCTTTGCGTGCGTGACCTCCATCAAAACGAATGAACTTGCTCTTGATTCCATGGATGAAGACCGCCTCCAAAGCACAACACAGCAGGTTGGCCTCCAGGTCCTCACTGGTGACCGCAGTGTCTGTGGTGATGTAATGCTTCTGCAGGACTTTTAGCGTCCGTGCGATCTTGTCCTTGATCCACTGAGGAGAACAGAAGGGTTAATACCGCTCTCTCATGCATCTGTTTTTTCTTGGACCAGATGTCAAACAAAATAACCATGGAGGGAAATACCAGAAAACACAGAAAATCAATAGCTAAACATTTAATGATACAGCCCAGTCAAAATCAATAGTACAGTTTAAGGGTGTGTATTTTGTATTGATTTGCATTGTTGCTGTGCGATCAGATCACTGGAAGCACTGTGACATCTAGGTCAGCAGATCAAATCAAGAAAAGCACTTCTAGAACAAAACGACTTCACAAGATGTGGAGTAAGCATTGCGTAGCCTCTTGAGGATGTCAAACAAGAGGGCAGAATGGAGAAGTCATCGTGCTCTGCCATGTGAACGTGAGCCATATCTACAGACAGACCGTCACCTGATGTCTGCTGACTGACTGCATATGAGACACTGACAGTCAAAGCTGTGGAAATTCAACACCTTTAAGTCAAATGACATGCAAATAGTAGTCATGTTTCTGGGAGGGATTAAGCCAAGAGGACTAAAAACTCTGAGTTCGTCTTTAAGGCACTTCGTCACGATGACTAGACGAATGAGGACATTCTGGCTCAGATCAGATCTTGTTGCAAGTGTATAAACAGCAAAACACATTCAAAAACTGTGGTTCTGAGAACACGCATCTACCTCTTTAAAAAGACTGGATAGTTCTGAAGCAATTACTTTATTTGTGACAATATTAATATATAACCACTGCTATTTCATATTCTGCGTAGCTGATATTAAAAACTTTAAAGATCCCCTTTTATATCCTATCTTAGATCCCTTTATACGACATCATCAGGTGTACAATTGTGGGCTTTTCAGGTTAAATTACTACAATTATTATTAAAATTCCTCCTGTTCGCTTGGCATTACATTAGCATTAAATCATAGACAGTGCAATCATTTGGGGTGCTCAAATGGAAAACTCAAGTATTAATTTAGTTGGAAAGGTATATATTCAGAGAGTCAAGGATAATAAAGGTTTGTATTTATATGCACTTAAAATATTTTCAAAACATTACTATTTGTTAGAAAAAAAAATGTTAATAGTTTGAATGCTAGACAATGCTACAAGATTATTTCAATTTTGCTTTAACTGAAGTAAATAATCAATTTAGATAAATGTCTAATTATATATATTTTTATTTGTAACAGTGTAGGGTTGCATTCATTAAGTCTAATTACATATATTTTAGAAAACTGATGAATTTTGTGCTTCTACTAAAATAAATTATGTCCTAAATGCTTTTGATTAATTTTGGAAGATAAAGTGTACTCATATATATATATATATATATATATATATATAGTAATTATAAACAGAAAGCACACAAAAATAAAAAGAGCTAATGTGTGTCAAAATAATCAATCTATATAGCTATTGAATTTAAATAGTTTTGTTCAAATCCCTCGTCTTGCTTTCGTTATCCATTTCTGTAAGTGAATTGAATATAAAGTGCTACTGCACTGCAGTTAACAGAAAAAGTCGAGAAAATAAAGAGGAAATGGCCAGATAGAAAATTGAGCAGAGACTTCTCACATGAAGGCATTACTTGTCTGGTTTCCATTCTGAGCGCGTTCTAACTTCTACAAGCAGCAAACTGTGGCTTCTTATAAACTCGTTTTAATAAACTGTATAAGATTATTACAATTAGAACAGACAGAAATGGTGCTTATATGCAAATGACATACTTGTTTCACTTATCTGTGCATATAAGCTGTGATAGAAGAATGGATTTTAACATTCGTCAAATAACAAGCCTCATCTTTAATTTAACGCTGCTTTCCAAAAACAAATACAGGTTCCTGCAAATTGCATGAGCTCTACTAAGAACCTGCTCAACGGGTTTCAACAGATGTGAAAGGTTTCCTATCAATGACACTAATGTCCACAATCCAAATAATTTTCAAAAAGATGAGGAAGTTACAAACCTGTTTAACATCTCTTGTTTCTGGACCGCTCTCAGGTGTTTGTGTGGCCAACATGGCTTCTCTAGCTTCAGTTACTCCCTCTTTACACACTGCAAAACACAGACAAACGACTATAGGGTAGATTGTAACATATCCATAACAGTAACCATTTAGTGTTTATAACTCACACCTCAAACTTTAGAATAATCCCATTATATGTTATAATCTAAATTTAAATTGTTTTTGGGAGTAAATCAGAATATTCGACTTTGAATTCGAGTAAATTAATTGAAAAAAAATTAGTGCACTCTTTTAGTTTGTGCCATATTTGAGAATTCAGTAACAATACAATGGAAAGTGTCACAACCCTCCCTGTTTGCACAGCTATTATGTGTTTTACACAAGCAGATGAAATGCTTTTGTGACTGTTTTATATTATACATCACAATCTTCTGATTTAAATTGTACCAGTTCATATATAACAGTGATTCACCTGTAGATCATTTCTAGGTTGTTGATGGCGTTATGACTCACTCCATGCATGTTACACTGCCTAAACATAAAAGAGGTTAGATCGTAGCTTATAAAAACACTATGAGAAGAAGAAGAAGAAGAGTATGTTTAATATACTGGCAGTCTTTGTTAGGTAGCAAAAAGTGGAAGTGATACATCATCTCTGCCAGTTTCCCAGTCACACGACAATGAAGTACAAACGCATGCAGACATGTTCATTTGACATCAAAGTGCATCAGGAGACATTATAGACAGGAGAACCTAACTGTATCGATTATGTACTTGTAATCTTAGAAGTATATTAAAAAAAACTAAGTTCTTTCAGATAATATAGTATTAATGAAATACAAGGCCACTCAAGAGTTTACACAAAGTTGTGCTTAGTTCAACTAATTGCATTAAATATACATATAAACTATATTTTAATTGCAAATAACATGCATTTATAAGTCCCAAAACATTACATGAAACTTAAGTACTTCTTTTAAAGTAGCCTATATTTTAAATACATGCTAAAGTGTACTTCTTTTAAAAAAGACAGGCGTCTTTAGCATTAAAAACAAATCTTTAAATTGAAGTAGACACAAAGCAGCACAAAATTCACAACTCCTCAGTGAAATAAAACATAATATCATGACAATCCCTCCCAAAGCATGTGGTCTGGAATGGATTTTATTCCATCTCGTGCACAACCAACGAAAATTAACCATTTCATAACAAATAAATGCTTACTATAGTTACAAACCACAAATTAAACATGGTTTTGCTATGGTTTAACCATGGTATTTGTAGAAAACCGTGCTTATACAAACTCAATATGCTAAAAACAAACATGGTAAGTACACTTTTACTACAGTAAAACCATGGTTCATTTTCATAAGGGCAGTCATGAGTTGAGAAACATCCAAACACCCGTAAATGAGACACGAACACATGCAAACTTTCTTGTTGCTCATGAATCCGGTTAAAATGATCATAAAACGGCAGACTTTTCATTATTATTGCTTATATAATCCGAGCACTCACCATGTTTGTTCTGCGTTTATCTGTCGCCGCGGCGGCTGATGCGTCTCTTTCCCTCTCACCTAGTCAACATGAACACAGGTCGTGTGATATCTGTCACTGATCCAGGAAAACAGAAGCGATATAGACGTGATTAGATCAGCTGACGCGAAAGGCAGCATGGGAAATGATCGCAAGGCTTGCCGTGTTCCTGTTGACGACCAGTGCTATTGCGCAACTCTTGCGCAGCATTGAGTGTGTTGAGGACTCCAGAGAGAGAGACGAGGAACTGAAACACACACGGACAAAGTCTACTATTGTTTTCTTAATGTTGGGTTGTTATGTCTGATGGAAATTAATAAAACTGCACACTGTTACAACAAACAAACTGCATAGTTTAATAAAATAGAAAAATATAGTGAAAAAAATCAAAAATCAAATTGAAATATTGGCAAAATAATAATAAGAAGAATCATTAGGCTAATTAATGAAGAATAAAGCATTTTTTTTTTTAACTTTGTGATGTTTAGGATATTTCACACAGCATCCCAAAAAGTAGTCTGTTTCAAACAGCTACATTAATTAAAATAACTAACAATAATATTGCAATATACGCACTGACTGAAGCATGAAAATAGAGGCTGCATTTATTTTAATAGGCCTGTCTTTATTTATTTAGTGTCAGAGTTTATTTATTTTCCAAGCAGGCATTTATTTATTTATTTATTTATTTAATTCAGAATCATCTCCCAGGGGTGCACCATCCCAGTTGCTCAAAAAAAAAAAAAAAATGATGCAATGAGGCAATAATGATTGTTTACAATTAATATGGGTTCATTGAATAACACTGTTAAAATACATAGACCTACTACAAAATAAACAATTTATGTACATTACATTTTATTACAAATGTCTGTAAAGGGCGCTAAAGTCCTGGTAATTGCTGCTGTTACACTTACAGGACGATCAAATCCTTGTTTAATATTGACCAAACATTCAGGCTAATTCAAATATACACTTAATCTTTCATTTTTGGTCACCTTTTTTGCGATAGAAATGCTACAGCCTCTAATTTCTTCAACCCTTAAAAAATGCACCATGGTTTTATCATATAAAATGCTTAATTTTCTTTTGCGTGATTTCTGAATGCTCGAGACCATAAAATCAATCAGACAAATGTAAATCGTAGCCAGGTAACTGTCTAGAGCTACAATTGTATATTTGTAAATAATATAATTTAATTACAATTTATTTAATTATTTACATGTATATATTATTAAAGTTCTATTTTGATCCCTATATGCTTATTATTATTATTATTATTATTTTACTTCCATAATATTTGACAGAGGGGGCACAGCATTACAATTGTGTTTAGGGCACTCATTTGACCAGGAGCTCATAGGGACTCAAGGCATTACGTCACATCATTATGCATTTCCGGGAAGGAAAATAAGTTAGAATTTTAATTACATGATTGACATTTGTCAAATTTAGTCAGTCGAAATAGTTTTGAGATTTTATCTTATATTATTTCTCTGGAAATTAGTGTGACAATACATGTTGAATAGGCCTATTCATTTTTATTAAGATTTGTTTATTTTTTTATTCTTAAGTATAAAGAGATAAACACATGTTCTGATTGGCACAGTGGCATGGTTTTACATGTTTTACTTATCAATGGGATTATTAGGCTATTTTATATTTCCATGAATTAGCCTACATTTCAGATATCTCTGCTTTCATTAGAACTATAGACTGAATCATTACATTTTCATTCATAGTGTTTTTATTAAGCTACAATTCAAATATAGGCAATTAAATATATAAATATTATAGGCTAAGTCGTATATATTTTTTTTTTTGAGTAGCCTAAATTGTCAAAATAACATTTTAAATAGTAGGCTATTTTACATTACACCTTTAAAAAAATATATAGCCTAGTCTAAATATCAAAAGTCATGTCTTTCTTTGAAACATTTGCTAATGTAATAGCTTAATTAGCAAATGTTTATTATAATGACGATTTAAAAGTAAATCCACGTTGTTCTTAACAGGTGCATATTCCTCCATCGTTTCCATTTTTATTTATTATTATTATTTTTTTTAAATAGGCTATTGATTTAGCCCACGGTAATACCAATTTCAGTGATATTTTTTGTAATAATCGTAATATAATATTTAATGATGATTGAGTGAATAAGTGAAGTGTCGTCACGCGCTTTCGTTTTCACTTTCTCAGTTATTATCTGTGGAATTTCTTTCCTTTATTCCTCTGTAAGAGTCAAAGTTCACACTCTCACGAAACCTTCTTCAAACCATTAAACCCACATAAACAAACGAAACTATTAAATAATATAGCCTAGAAATGACTGAACTGAATGCATGAACAAAACCTTTATGATTCAAGATTACAATGAAAACAAAAAACACTGGCATGCTATAAGTTTCGTCAACTTTGTTTGTTAGTCTATACACTCTTAAAAATAAAGGTTCCACAAAGAACCATTCAGTCAAAGGTTCTTTAAAGAACCACCTCTTTCTTAGCTTTTTATCATCTGAAGAACCTTCTTTTGCCACAAAGAAGCTTTTGTGAAACAGAAAGTTTATGGAACCATTTAGACAAAAAAGATTCTTCTATGACATCACCTTTATTTTTAAGAGTGTATGTGGGTCCACACTCTCTATATTTGGCTATTTTTACTATCTGTGTTTATAGCCTAATGCATTTGTGTTTATTATTTTTACTGTATAAGCATCCTCCGCATTCCCACACTGACTCAAAAGCTGTTGCGTCACTGTGGTTTACCCATACCTGATCTCAGGTGCGCCGTTTACATCTGGAAAGTGAAATGCTGGGTGCAATTCCCGAAACGCGCGCATATAACCAGCGGAGAGAATGGAGGAGAGACGAGATCATCAGTGCATCAGCCTGTGGCATCATCTTCTGGAGAAACACGACACTATGGACCTTCGTTTGGTGCAGCTCTGTCTTCTTCTGTCCGCGTGCTGCTTCAGCTCTGGACTGAGCTGCAGATGGATAAAACACAAGTTCCAGCACCACCACGGAGTCTCTTTGGATCTCATCAAAAAGATGGTGAGTTTTACATTTTACAGTTTTCCTTTTAATATTTGATTATTAGTAACTGAGAGACTTTGTGGAATATTACTTAAAAGATTACAATTTTAATATTTTAACATTTCATTTTCTTCAATTATTATTATTAATTGAGAGATTGGTACTTAAAAAAAAAAATAATATTTCAAAATTAATATTTACTCGATTTAAGCAACTTCATCAATACTTGCCTCATATTCATTTTGAAAAAAAAACTTAATATGTATGAAATATGATCCATCTGGCCTTTGAGGAACATTAATGTTTTTTCATATCTCCATGGTAATTGCATTGCATTGAATTTTGAAACTACAGAGCTTCAGTCATGAAACTAAGCATTAAATATCATCTTTTAAGACATTCACCCTGGACCACAAGTCGCACAAGAGCAATAGCCAAAAATACATTGTATGGGTCAAAATTATTGATTTTTCTTTTGTGCCAAAATTCATTAGGATATTAAGTAAAGATCATGTTCCATGGAGATATTTAGTAAATATCCTACTGTAAATATATCAAAACTTAATTTTTGATTAGTAATATGCATTGCTAAGAACTTCATTTGGACAACTTTAAATATTTAGATTTTTTTGCACCCTCAGATTCCAGATTTTCAAATAGTTGAATCTCAGTCAAATATGGTCCTCTCCTATCTTATTTATTCAGCTTTCAGATGATGTATAAATCTCAGTTTTGAAAAATTAACCCTTATGACTGGTTTTGTTGTCCTGGGTCACATTGTGGGAGATATGGTGTGATAACTGATATACTTTCCCTTCATATAATATTAATATAATATAAACACTTTACCTAAACTAACCAAATGCAATTGCAATAGTTAATATTTTTTAACTTTTAAACAAAAAGTTCAAGTCTGAATCTGCTCAAAATAATCTCTTCATTAAATCTGTTTATGAATATTTCGTAGGGTGAGAAAATCCATAAGGACCACAAGGACATCAACCCAATCCCATATGAACTGATCAATAACCACAGAGGAGCAGAGGTTAGTAAAATTTATTATTATTATTTTAAAAAGACACCATAATATGTGCTGCTGATTATGAATCTATATTCATATATCTATCTATATCTTTTGTTTCTTCTTCTCAGCCTGAGAAACAGATCATGTTCGTCATTCAGGCTCTGGTGGAGATCACTGTCCTCTTCGACGATGCCGTCGTCCCCTGGGATGCTAAAAAACTGGAAGATTTCTTAAATGTCATGCATGAGGAGATTAATGGACTGCACTCATGTGTAAGTACAGTGTGTGTATATATATATATATATATATATATTACCACTAACATCAAGCCAGAGGAAATGATTGATTTCTTTCTCAATGCAGGGTGCTTACAAAATGAAGAGGAACAAAAAGCTGCATCTGTATTTTGAAAGACTGAGACACATGACAGAACTGAACACGGTGAGATTTGAATCTATAGATGAATCCTCAGCTGTAAATGTAGAAACTCATTTAAATGCTGGACTAACTGTTGTTTTACTCTTTCAGGAGGATAGAGATCACAGCTGGGAGATCGTCAGAAAACGGGTCATAAGTTTCATGAGTCAGCTGGAGTTCTTCTCCTTCCACACTCATGTTTAATAACTGGACCTCTTGAAGCTTCTCTCCATTTACAGAAGGAAAAAAAAAAATCAGTGTTGTTAATCAGTGTTTACACTCCTTTTTATAATATTTTATACAGCTGTACACAGTGTTTATTTATTGTTATTTTTAGATGTTATTTATATTAAAGATACTACATTTTAATAAATTATTTAAATTATTTAATTATTATTTATTTATATTATTTTATTTGTGTAATTGAATATATTTTTTTACATTATGGTTTTGCATACTAATATCTAAAGATTATATCCTTATTTATTAATTTATTTATCATCCTTTTTAGCTGTTACATAAAAATGTAAAAATTAAGTGATTACAATAAAAAATAAATAAATTGTATTTCTGCCATCAAATAAAAAACTTGAATGTTTTAATAAATTTTGTGAATTTATTTCTGAAATATAGAAAAGGGTATAAAATAATTTTAAAACTAAATATTTTCCTGTTTGCAGTACCTTTCAAATTTATACAGATTTTAAAGAAAGTTTTAAAATCCCTCAGTCCAGCCAAGATATAGACGAGTTCATTCCTTGATTGGAACAGGTTTGGAGAAATTCAGCATTCCATCACTTGCTCACCAATGGATCCTCTGCAGTGAATGGGTGCCGTCAGGATGCAAGTTCAAACAGCTGATTAAAAACATCACAACAATCCACAAGTAATCCACACCACTCCAGTCCAGCAATTAAGATCTTATAAAGTGAAAATGAGAAGAAACAAATCTATCATCAAGGTGTATAATTATGTATAGAGGACTTATATTTCAGATGGAAGTCATAAACATCTTAATGATTTTTTTTCTTCTTACAAACACGCAGTTTTTCACGTTCACAAGATGTTAATTGCTGGACTGGAGTGGTGTGGATTGCTTGTGGATTATTGTGATGTTTTTATCAGCTGTTTGGACCCAAAAGTACTTCAATTTCAAAATCAAGAATTATATTATAAAAAACAGTTTTGGGAAAAATGTGCTCATTTGTCATGAAAATAATGTCAAAATGCTAATTATTCATCAGTAATTATAAGAAATGTAATTTATATTGTTTTTCTTTTCTTTGGTTTCTGGGGTGAACTGTGGCCCACAAATGAAAACACGCAGTACACATGTCCGACCAGCAGGTGTCACTAAAACATCAACTAAAGAATTATTTGTAACCAAATTAGTGAAGTGACATACTGCCAAGTATGGTGATGACCCATACTCGGAATTCGTGCTCTGCATTTAACCCATCCAACGTGCACACACACACAGCAGTGAACACACACACACCATGAACACACACCCGGAGCAGTGGGCAGCCATTTATGCTGCGGCGCCCGGGGAGTAGCTGGGGGTTCGGTGCCTTGCTCAAGGGCACCTCAGTCGTGGTATTGAGGGTGGAGAGAGCGCTGGACATTCACTCCCCCCACCTACAATCCCTGCCGGCCGGGGACTCGAACCCGCAACCTTTTGATTACGAGTCCGACTCTCTAACCATTAGTGATTTTAAATGATTGATTAGTGCAAATTAACCTGGAAAGGCTCTTTCATTAATTCAAATCAACTCAAAATTTCAAGCCTTATGAAATCTATTTGTCCCACTATGTGAGTTCATCTTTGATCTAGACTATATAAAACCACGCATTTGCAGTGCATTAAATAAGTTCCCTTACATGTGAATACCACAGTTTTTTTAAACAACATTTCCCTATTCAAAACAATGTCTGAAACTTTATATAGCTTGCACTTCTCATGTAAACGTGTCTTCTTATGATGAATCACTTGCTGTGTTACTCATTGCATTTGTGTAAATGTAAATACAAATGTGCTGTAATAACACAGTTCTACAGAGATCCACCAGATGGCTGATAAACCCATTATTTGGAACCAACAAGCCATTATATGGTTTATCTATGATAGTTTAGATACACACACACACACACACACACACACACACACACACACACTAGATCTAGAATAAATCAAATGCAGATTTCAGCACAGCTCTGACGGCACCCATTCACTGCAGAGGATCCACCGGTGAGCAAGTGATGAAATGCTACATTTCTCCAAATCTGTTCCTAAAAAGAAACAAACTTGCATCTTGGATGGCCTGAGGGTAAACTACATGATAAAATTCTGTAAAATCTGTCAAATCAAATCAGGTGTCAGTAACTAGCATCGACTCGTCTAGACTGATTATATTAAATATTATATATTAAAAGATTTTGTTTGTCTGAATGGCCATAAGATGACGTACTTTCCCTCCCTACAGCTCTTACAGTATAGCTTACTATTAGAAGACTGAAACGCTTGTATCTTTCTGACAGCCTTTCTGTATTTCTTAGATTCTCTCCTTTAATATTTGTATATTATCCTGTCTTTCAATTCAAGTATATACTTAATCCATGTAGTCCAAACGTGATTTGAGACCACTCAGAAAAAAAATTTGATTTTTTAACCTGTTTAAACAAAACAAAGTTTATAACTTTTTAGAGTACAGGAAATTTGAAAACAAACATTGTGACGGAAAAAATAAAAACACATTTAGTATTTTTCTAATCAAATAGCAAATTTGCAACAGTGACAATATTAAATCCTTGTACAGACGGTCAGATGTTTTTTGCAGATGCTCTTTCAAAGACTTACAAAGGCATTCAATCAGAATGAATGCAAAGAAAATTGACCAAACATTTACCAAAAAAAGCTACTTTGTGGAAAACACCTGCTATTCGCATGCTTATTTTAACAGACATGAAGTGAAAGTTCCCTTAAGCTTTAAACAGTTCCTTACCACTAGTATTTTTATAACCAAATAGAGAGCACCTTGTTATGAATGACTAGCAGAGCTGGTGCATTCACACAACAAACCCACTCTAAAAACACTACCGCATAATACACAGTACAGTAAAAATGAATATAAAAAGTGTAACAGACAACAAACAATAAAAACATAAGTTAAACGCATTGCAATGCCTATAGATGATTGTTATTGTTGTCTATGTCACATCTTCAACAAAAACCTCAAGCCTATAAATGTCATAATTTCAAAATAAAAAAGTTTGTTTTAAAGCATTTACTGTATTCACACACAGTCTGCCTACATGTGACTTATCCAGCACAAACTGACAGTGGATTGGATGCAATTGCGAACATTTGTGTCTGGTGTTGAGATCTGCAGACCAATAATCTGATGGATGTGTTTTTCTCACTCTTGGTCTGGGGACTCGACTTCCCACGCTGCATCTGTGTCCCGGGCTAAAGCAGTGATGTCCTCATACAGATCCGCACCGCCACACTGCTCAATCTCCAGCCCCTGGACAGCACAGACACAGAGAGCACACACAGACGCTTAGCAAAGACATTCAAGGACCAGATGTTTTGTCAAAGTGGTATACTAAAGCTATTCGTCATGAGAAGCAGTGAGATTTTCTTTTTTAATTATTAAGTTTCATTCATTATTATAACAAGAATACACAATTTTTCCATCAGGGAAAAAGGTTTTTAGTTCATTAGTGTTAGTAAATAATTTCAAATGAAGCTGAAGCAGAATCAGTCACTGGGTAATAACACACAGTAGTGTTAAATTGCTAAATTAATCTGTTTTTGAACGAATCGAGGCAGTCCCTGAAAGAGTCCCTGCAATTTTTTTTCTTGTGTTTCAGTAAAACATTCGTAAGTTACAGGTACTTTAGAGGCAATATGACATTAGATAGCCTAGCTTTCTAAAATATCTATTAAAATTAAGTGCCTTATAAATATCTGCCAGTGGGTGAGAAAAAAAAAAAAATTCCTTATATTAATTTAAATTTATTCTTCTTAACTCATTGCCAGATTTGCTTTTACTTCATTTTAGGAATAAACTCACTTAATTTTGCTAAATTTGAACACCTACCAAAATTAGTGACTTATATTTTTTAATGTATTTATTTTAATTTTCTTTTCTTCATTTTGATAATTTTACAAATTTATCAGATTTAAGTGACTTTATGTCTAAAACAGCAACAAATATCTGCTAATGGGGTAAGAAAAATAAAACTTGTTTTCCCTTTGTATTATGTTTCTTTTTTACCCTATTGGCAGATACTTTTTCTTCATTTTAAGTTAAAACTCACATATTTAAAAAAAAAAATATTTCAGAAAACACGACTTAATAACTTAAGTAATATGCTTCTCATGTGAATGTGTCTTGATTTAAGGTTTAAGAAGGTTTAGATGTTTATATTGGAAAACAAGTCAAAAATACTGAGAGAGAAAATCATTTTTGCAGTGTCTGGCACAGACGAACAGTGAAACGTCTCAGTACACTCTCTGAAAAAAAGGTACAAAAGCTGTCACTGGGGCGGTACCTTTTCAAATGGTAGCCCCTTGAAGGTACATATCAGTACAGAAATTGTACATTTTAGTACCTAAAAGTGTACTTTCTGAAAAAGCTACCACCCCAGTGACAACTTTTGTACCTTTTTTTTCCTGAGAGTGCACTGATGGACTGTTACATCGATACTCTTGGAACACCGCTCGGCTAATCAAATTCGACCAGAATTTGGAGAGGTTAGAAATGTTCCTATTTGTTTTATAATATCACAAGTATAAATTCATGCATTGTCTATCACGACAAACCATGCGTGCTTTCACTTCCGGAAGTGCATGCAACAATAGCTGCAGAGCTCAGAGTTAAAAACTCAACCAACCGTAAACCACCACAATGATAGTAACAAACTAAGCAAATGTACCAAAACACTCACCTCATATATGTGATCATCCTCAGGCTCTTCATAATCTGCTTCTTCTTTCTTCTCCTGAAACACAATGAAAAAAAACGCTGTTAGATGGCGATAAAAATGGTAATGGGTACTTTACATGGAAAAGTGCACAAATCAGTCTGTGGAAATGTTGTGGCCCTTACCAGTCTGTAAAACTGAACCAGAGGAACGACGATGCACAAAATCAACAGTAAGGCCTGAAGGAAAATGAAAATATCCTTGACTCTCGATCTCCTCAAGATAGCCTTGGGGTCAGTGTATCCTGGAGAATAAACAGAGAGAGAAATATATGTATACAGGTGAAGAAAGCAAGCAAAAAGCATCGAGAAAATTGACACCTACTGGACACTTGTAGCTCAGTTCCAGGTCCAAGCGTATCGTTCAGCTTGCAAAAGTAAGTGCCGCTGTCCTCGGTCTCCACTTTGCTTAAGATAATGGAGGCATTTATTGTATTACTCTTCTCCTTTATCTTTATTCTTTGGCTGTTGCTGAGCTGGTGTTTTTCATCCTGGCCTTTGAACCACTTTACATGAGCCGGCAAAGACGGATTCGACGCCACACAGTATATCCTCACAGTCCGACCCGTCCTTATGCCAACAAATCGTGGCTTCTGGAACACATGGATACTTCCTTCAACCGAAAAGATGAGATGGATGGAGAGAAAACATGCGAGACAGAACCGGTTTAATATGGCAAAGGTCATTTTCATGTTACCAGCAGAAGTAAAACCAAGAAACATGCTTTCATTATGAAAGACACTAAACAGCAACTATTATAAACTGCATGAACTTCATGAACTGTTTATTGTTAAAAAATGATATCTGGCAAATGCAAACTTGTTTTGAAGCAATGGGACTTCCTCTTTCACTCACAGATGGAAAGGAAGAACAACACTAAAAACAAGCCTAAGTTACAGTAACTGTAATATGCAAACTGATATCCTGCAACTTTCAAATGTGAAATAAAAATCATATGCATCAATCGTAAACTACAGCTCACAAATTCCACCCAGAACTTCAAAAGCGCACCAAAATGTTGCATTTCAGTACAGTAACTTGCGTAAAAGTCAAACACAACAGCAGTTTTTAAGGTCTTAAGAAGTCATATTTACCTGAGAGGTAAATCAGTGCCATGACCGAAGATCCCAGCAGGAAGTAATGCATGATTCTTGATCCTGAAATACACCTCTCCGAGAAAGCGTAGAAGTCAGCGCAGATCACATAGACAGAACAGAAGGAAGACAGCTCCTCCAGAGTGAAGGGTGCAGGTCATGAAGCTGCAATGATACGATTCCGTTTCAGAGAAACATGCAAATCGATACACTCATGCATCAAAAGGTGAAGGAGCAAGTGAATCATCTTAATGCAAAATATAAAGACTGATATAGGCTGCAACCGTTTATGCATAACAAAACCAGATTATTATCTTGGCTGAAAATTACCAGTAAGTTTTCTGTTAAGTTTATAGGCATTTCCTTTAACCCTAAAACAGAATGCAATGCAATAATTCAAAATACAGGGGAAACCCCTGTGAAGAATGATTATGAAACATTTCTAAATGTTTACATGGTCAGCCTACATTAGGCTGTGTTATTAGAGACTTTCTTAGAATGTATCGTAAGCTCACAAACAAAACAAAAAAAGAAATTAGCCATTGCAAATGTTATATGCCCACAAAAAGTTAAATGCAAAAGTCCTGTTACATATATTGCCTTCTGCAATAAACAGTCTAAGATTCAGATGTGCAAATAATAGCTGCTTAACTGAAAAACTATTTTTGCTCAGAAATTGTTATTAAACATCACAAACAACAGCACTCCACTAAACATGAACATTTTGAATTGAAAAAGTTTGAGTTTTTTTTTTTTTTTTTACTTATTCACTGTGAAAAATACATGCAATGTCAATCAGTAGACTGTCTGCTTAATATCTGCTAACACTTCATTTTGATAACATCTCACTGAGTATAAGCAACTTTGCAAGTACGCTCTTAAAAATAAATGTTCCAAAAGGGGTTTTGTAGCAATGCCACAGAAGTGAAAAAATCGAAAGGTTCCATGGATATTAAAGGTTCCTTATGGAACCACTAATGCCAAAGAAGAACCGATTGTTTTTTAATATGTACATGTCAACTTCCAGTCAGATGTTTTGAGTGGCCCTCCAGGAGCAATGCTATGTGCACATTATTCTGGATAAATTTAAGAAATTTTTAAATGTTTTCTAAAAGTTGCTCATCCACACTGACACAACTAAAAATGCTCACCTTACTGTGCATGCATAAAATAGCGTGAATGCTCATCGAGATGATCAGACATAAGAAAGCTCTCACGCTCTCTTATGACACATTTTATTAACAAATATCCGATCACTCACAGGTGTGTTCAGGTCGCACTTAAAATCAATATTCCATGTATGGTCTAAAAGGAATCGCAACCTTTTGCCACAGGACAGCAAAGGTTGTACAACATTTATTTTTAGCAACATTTTTAAATCTATGGTTGTACAATGTTGGTACAACCATAGATATACATTGAAACAATATGCATCCAGCTTCAAAGTCAGAACAGGCAAGGGAGGTAGAAAAAAATCAGATGTGCAAATAATCAACAGTACAAAAATAAAACTAAACAAGTATTATGAAATATGTGGTTAAATGAGAGAAAAGAGTGTTTTCATTGTTCTATGCTTGGCTCAATACCGTAAATAGCCTTACATGCTCACTACTGGTGCCCTACCCGAATCAGTCAAACTGGTGGAAATTGATTACCAAGCAAACAGCTCCCTGATTTAGTTGTGACCACTTTCGGTCACTTCTTAATGAAAATAAACCGCTAAATGCTGGTCAGCAGGTGCAGGAAAATCTAGGGAATCACCTGAGGATGAACCAGACAGAAGCTGTAAACCAGATAGATTTCAACAAATACATGTACTCAGTTAAGGTTAAAAATGTAGCAGTTAAAGTCGCACATCATTGTCTGTGACCATCATGCTATTTACATTGTTTATGAACCAAAAAGAAGGTGACTTAATTTTAACTCAGAAACCAGTAGTACTGTACACTGTAAAAAATATTTGTTGAAGTTGTAAATAAAACAAATATTACTGGAGTGTGTTTGAAAAGAAAACCCTATTTCAGTTATTTCTACTTCAAAATGTCAGTTAATTCAATGTTACTTTGTAATTGATTGTAAATGTACTAGCTATTTTTAGTGTAGCAACAAATAAGTTGTTTAATATGTAATTGTAGGGGGGTGTACTGAGAAGCAAATGATGAGGAAATAACTAAAATAATTTGATAAAAATGATGGACTGGCTCTCAGTCCTCTGTGTTTCCCTGCCTATGGTGAGACTCCAGGAAAAACATCTGCATCCCTGTGACCCTAAATACCTGAACAAGCAGTTTGGAAACAAGATGGATGGAAAAATGAGGTTTGTGTGCTTACCACTGCTATTACATGATACGAAGCAGGCTGTAATTCACCCGCTCTCTGAACTTTAACACTGGTTCAATGCTGGGAACTCAGTGGCCTAAAGAGATTGCCAGATGACAGTCTGCTAACCACACACACACACACACACACAAAACACTTTACTGCCTGATTTACTCAAAATCTGTGGGAACGACTACCATCTAAATAATAACTAGAAATAGTAATGTTTTTTGTAAGTTGTTTCTCCAGTAAAAGATTTTGTGCTAGTACACATTTCTGAACAGTAAGACCAGTCAGCAATATTATTTTTTCTCCCATCAGTGAATATGCTTATGAAAGCTAAATTATCCCCATAACACAAATGCCACTGGATTCCAAACTTATTAAGACTGGTTACCTGAGGTGAAGACATCTCTAGCTGGGTGTAAAAATAGAAGGTGTGAAACAAGAACAGCTATCCGGGCAGGGGCTACTGTGACACACAGAAAAAGTCAAGTGGAGCACAAGTCGAATGGAAAAAAATGGTCTTGATAAACACCTCTGTGAAAACACATCCACAAACAACACATGATAGCATGCTAAGACTGTAAACTCTACTAAATCCTGCCATGAGATGAAGCGTTCTTCAGCGATGACGCTGAAGAACTGCAATCTGAGACTGCAATTCAAATCTTTAAAGCATGAAGAGACGCACGTTTATCTTATCAAATTTATTCTATGAACATTTTGAATGCACATTGAATTAAATGTTGTCAAGTGATGATACAAAGAAAAGACAGCATCTGAGAAATACGCTTCTATCTGCAAAGTATATATACAGGCAATGAGGCAAGCAAATGCTAAAGCACTGTCTCTCTTCTTGATAAAAATGTAAACAATAGAAAATGATTTGCATATTAACAATATCAATATGAAAACCGAAAGTGCACAAAACTGCCCACAGATTACATATACAAGCTGATGAGTTTTTTTTTTCTAAACAAAAGTAATTCTCATTTTAACATATACTAACTAATGCTTTTTGGTAATAAGAGACCAAATCTAAAAACTATACAAGAGGTAAATATAAATATCTCAAAGTGCTTCATTTATGAGTTTTAAGAAATAAGACATTTGCAGTCACATTAAGACTTCAGAGGAACTCCATCGTTAAATGACTCTAATACATACAACTTCTAGCTATGATGACTCACAGGTACTAAAACACTGAACATACTTCGGGGATTATTAACTTGATAATGTTTTAAAATGGCCAATTTTCAATTTAATGAAAGGAATTCAAAGGAAGGTGTAAACATCACAACCATATCTCCAGTAACAAATATGAATTTCAGCTAGATATAAATTAGGTAAGAATCATGTGTGGCATCTCCTGGACACTTCAGACTCTTTTTGTAAAGAAGGGAATCAGTTATAAAGCAGTTACAGGTTAATGCCTTTGCCTGGACAAAGAAAAATAATCTGATGCAGTTTTGCAACAGAGTTATCAGGGGTACAAATTATTCATCAATTCATTATAATGGACACTATGATGCTCGAGTTCACATCAAGCTTATTAGTGCTGTGCTGTCTCTTTGTTAAATACTGTTAAATGGATGGGGTCATTCTAACTAGGTTTACTTACCTTCTTAAATAACGTCTGAATAAGAACATGAAACCTGCATTTACTTTACAGGCTTGGAAGATTTTCAGCATACTAGTTAAATAATCTCAAGTGAAATCTATGAGATCTAGCTCTTTTGACTACCAGGGCATTAAAAGGAATTGCTACAATTACACAATGCTTTTAATGCTTCAAGTTATATTAATTGCAAAATATTTTTTAAAGGGGTCATATGATGCGATATTCAAGTTTTGCTTTCTCTTTGGAGTGTTACAAGCTGATTGTGCATAGATAAGATCCCTGAAGTTACAAAGACTAAAGTCTTAAAACCAAAGAGATATTCTTTATCAAAGTTAAAACCCCCCTAAAATGGCTCATTCAAACACGCCCCCACACGTCTACGTCACGATGTGGAAATATTTGCATAATGCCGCCCAAATGGTCACGCAAAGAAAGAAGGGGTGGTTTCAGTAACCGCAGTAGTGTTGATGCAGCAATGTCAGGGAGACGCTGTGTGTTTCTGGGTGAAAGCAAAAGCACTTTATTTGGACATCCGAAAGTAGATGCATTTAAGAATCATTAAGATTACTTATAACAGAACAGCAACGCATTTTATGAACGACCGCTTCGTGAACCTAGGAGAGGAAGTAATACTGACTTTGCCATGACAATCTGGCGCTTCTGAATCAGCGACTGTATGTATGTTTTGTTATTAGTTTAAGTATTTGCTATTGACTGACTGTTCAAATGCAGAGTTTTCATGTTGTGTGTGTGTGTGAGAGAGAGAGACAGGGTCACATCACAGTGGAGTCAGCTTTTTTAATTGCGGCTTGTGTGCAAATACATAGAAGCATCATCATCACTGTGTCTGTCATGCGACTCTGTTCCCCTCTCGGGCTTGAACTGATGGTAAAACTAAGGACATTATTAACTGTTTTTACTTTTATTTTGAAAGCTGAAGCTTGCAATTATGGAAAGGGGCATTACATTTCCGACGAGTGCTTGTGGTGTTCGGCCAATCACAATGCACTGTGTCAGCTGGCCAATCAGAGCAGACTGCACTTGTCGGAAGGAGGGCATAGAGGACCTACAATATTGTACAGTATTTGAAAAATAATGTTTTTTGAACATTAAAGCATGTCAACATATTCTGTTACACCAAATACACAAAATAATAATCTTTAAAAAAAAGCATCATATGACCCCTTTAAAAAGGTATAGTACAGTCACTGGGGACTACAACTACACAGTATATGTTTTTCATAGTGGCACATTCTGCTCAAAGTGAGTCTGTACACCCCACTGTAAAGTATCAGTTTCTGTTCTACTCGTTCCACCATTCTGCTGTAAACTGGTAATCCATGAACTGAGATTATAAATAGTTCAGTAGACTAAACAGACATGTTAGAGTGATGGTCAGTACCAGCGGTTCTCCTTCCTAATAGTTCTGAGATCTGTGCAGCTAAACATCAGAATTATACTGTGAGTAACATATCAGATTTTATAATAAGTGTTTAACAAGTACTGTAGTGAATTCTTTGATCATTATTGAATTATGAAGTGTGCGGGAGCTATAAATAATGATACATCTTGTAACAAGTATTCAAAAAGATGATTTAGGACACGGTAAAAACTATGATGAACCTATAAAATGGGAGCTTGTTGAAAAAACTGTGCTTTAAACAATCCAAAGAAATATACCATTGTGACCACATACCGTAGTCAAATACAGTAGAATTACTGGGTATTAGCGTGCAGGGGACGAAACAGCTACATTAAAATTGTGATTTCATTTTCACCAGGAAAAATTTTCCTCCATATAGGATTTTTCTTTTCTTTTTTTGCAAAACACACTTTTGCGAACTAGTCCCAGGTTTTTTTTACCAAAAAGGAACTAAACAAGTTGCACAAAGATACTAAATATTACAAATTATTCCCAAAAGGATGAACTTTAAATTCATCACTGCAACAGCGGCAAAATTTCAAAGTGGGTGTGACCACTTTCACTTAAATGGCTGTAACTCTTGAATGGAATGAGATATTTTCACCAAACTTGGCACATTTGTGTATGGGTTCAGTCTGAGGTCATGTGAAAAAATTGCAGCACTTAGCCACTTGGTGGCACTATAACAGGGAAAAAACCCGCAAACATATATATATATACACATATAAGGGCAAAAGAACCTGGCTAAATTATGACAAATATACTGGGACATTTCTAATTGGGATCAAATAAAATGAATCCTAAATGAAACAGGTCTTTACAAAAGTTTAAATAATAAAAAAACAGTACTCCCAAGAAATAGCATTCCAATGCTGTCACACTGTAGCGGTCCTGTGTAATCCTTTAAGCCATCTTGTTTTTGGAGCATACGCTGTTCAGTGTGTGCAGGTGATACTCCATTTTACATCACAAGGATTATCTCAGTCCACAGGCATTGTCCACCAGTTATACTATTGACTCTTTTATTGTTGCATTCTCTGAACTGCAGAGGCCATGCGTCGTGGGTGCAGACTGGAGGATCACCTCACTTGTGAGCTCCACTGGAAGTATGAGTTGTCCCTGTGGTCGAGGGTAGGTTACTGATACTCTGTGCTGTGTGACCGAGATGGTCTTGGGCAGCTGTGCATTAGGTGGCATCGGCCTGGCCTGCAGCTCAAGAGCGAGTTCTGGATTGCTGCCATACAGGGCATCCATTTTCCTTGCAATTAACCCTTCGGTTTCAGGAGGTTCTTCATCATTTTGACTCCTGACTTTCCTCTTTGAACGATGCATGAAGCATGCATACCGTACAGCACGTTTGAGGAGATGTCTACGGTATGTTCGTTGAACCGCAATGGCTGCGCGTTCTTCCTCTTTCCTCCTGAGAGTGGTGGTGATTGGCTCAAAGGAGGCAGATGTGGGATTGTTCATTGTGAACTTGGCTTCAATGCTCTCCTTCATGGCAGCCATCTCAATCGTGTCGCCAAGAACCTCACGGGTTACTGCCAAAAGAATATCCAGACAGTGGATTTTGTCACCGGTTACAATAGGTAGATCCATGGTGATTAGTTTGAGGCGGTTGGGTTTGGCAATTCGTAAAGGCTCCTGCAAGGCATCGACAAAGTCAAACAAGCGACTGTACTCAATGAACTGTGTACCATCAACGTCAAACTTTTCCCATGTCTCATCGAACATCGCAAAGTCATCCTCACAGAGTGGATCTCCACTCTCCTCTTGAGCAACGTTGAAGTTCTCAAGAATGATAGCAATGTACATGTTCACGACCACCAGGAACGACATGATGATGTAACTGCAGAAAAACATGATACCCATGCCAGGATTCCCGCAGTTACCCCGAACGTCTGTACCAGGGTTCTCTATGTCAGGGTCACAGTCTGGAGGGCCGCTGTTCAGAATGGGCAGCAGAAGCCCATCCCAGCCCGCCGAGGTTGTGATCTCAAACAGGCAGATGATGCTGCCGCCAAATGTTTCAAAGTTGAAGATATCGTCGATGCCTGCGTGCTTTTTTACATAGGCAAAGTTAGACATGGCAAAGATGGAGAAGATGAACATAATGAGGAACAGAAGCAGTCCGATGTTGAAGAGGGCAGGAAGTGACATCATCAAGGCAAACAAAAGAGTCCTAATGCCTTTGGCCCCTTTGATGAGACGTAGCACACGGCCGATTCTGGCGAGCCGGATGACACGGAACAAGGTGGGAGACACAAAGTACTTCTCAATGATGTCTGATAACATCAGACCTTGGGAAAGAAGAAATATGGGTTATTATATAGAACTCTTAAGTCCTGAGTCTGAAATTTTCGTATGTGTTTTTCCGTTTTTTTTTTCTTATTCGCTATCCTCTCCTATCAAAATGCTTGTTACGGATGCAAAAACACAGAAAATCGAACCTGATCCAAAAAATTTTATGACGGACGAAAGTTTCGGATGAAAATTTCGGACTCAGTGTGCAATGACCTTTAATATCTAGTTTATCCAAATGAGTAAAAATACACCATAACAAGCTATAATGGCAAAATTATTTTACCATAGTGTATGATTTGTAAACGAATATATTTTGATGTCTGCATCACATAACCAGCTCCATGTCAATGGCTTTTCTGATGTAGTAAACTTGCTGGAACTAAACTCGCACGCAATAGCACTGCATTTGTGACGCAAAGCGCTTGGAACACAAGCCATGATAAAAGCTTAAAAACTTGTAGAATCAATCTTAAAATGGCATGGTTACTTCAGCAAATGCTAGTTTTGTTGTTTTCGGTTAAGTTTAGAGTAGGTTTTTGTGTATGTTGTACATTATTTTCAAACACAATAGAGCATTAGCACCATTTGTGTCACTTACTGGATATTTCACTTTGAATGTGCCACAAAACACACAAGAGGAAACATAAGATAATTTTGCTGATTTTTTAGTTTTCAATGATCCTGGGTTGTTCTACACTTACCTGCTACAGAAAGGATGACCACAACAAAATCAAAGACGTTCCAGCCAATAGTGAAAAAGTAATGTCTGAGCGCAAACATCTTAAGTATGCATTCTCCTGTGAAGATGATGATGAAGAACAAATTGATCTGGTACAGGATATCCTCTTTCTCAGCACTCTGGTCATCTGTCTCTATCATCATGGTCACCATATTGAGGCAGATAAGCACCATAATAAAGATGTCAAAGAACTGTTTTGTTATGAAGTCAAAGACCACACCCTGGATCTCGTTCTGTTAGGAGAACAATGTAGTGGATTAATTTTTAAAAACCTCAAAGGATCTAATGCTGATCTAAAAAGAATTAATAAATAAATTTGTTGAAAGTCAATTAGTTATCAATGTAAGTCGAATGGTTCATACCAATGGCCTAGGGATAGGTTTCGCAGGTTTTTTGGAACCCAACTTTTTCATGGCATTGTAGTACTTTTTTTGCTCCTCTGTCATGAAAATGTCTTTCCCTCCAAAGTGCAGAAGAAACAAATATTAATTATTCTTTCTGGTAAAGAATGATCCAAATGTACAACACAATTTAGAGTTTAGTTTAAAAAGAAATGCTTATCTTGGACTTCTGCTGATTGAAGTTGTCAATGATGACACCAATGAAGAGGTTGAGAGTGAAAAATGAGCCAAAAATGATGAAAATAACAAAATATAGGTACATGTAAAGGTTGATCTCATATGATGGCTGCTCGTCCACCTAACACAGAAAATAATCAATGAATGCCACAATAAAAGTAAGTCACACTAGGCTTTTAAACACTAAACAGAAATAAGTTCAATGATTTAGGAACTGACATTGTTCTTTAAAAATAAGCTGTTGAACAGAAAACTCATTATCCGTTTTATTAATCTTTACCTCCACTACAAAACTCAAATCAATGGCATGACTTTGATGTCAAGACGTTTGGATATGAGAACTAACAAAGTTTGACTTTACTGACTTACAACCTTTGCCACAGGGACCATATTTATACTTTTGGGGAAGAATTACTTCAATTTTTTGTTGATTGATTACACAAAGCTATCAAATGGCATCAAAACACTTACAATATAGTGCTCAAGTTGTATGGACTACTTTAATGGTTCTTGTATAATGCATTTTTTTTATCCCTTTTAACACTATAACCAGCTGTATGAAAATACGATTCTTCTTTTTAATTCTTTAAAATGTTTGTTTCTATCTAAAAACAGCAGCATACAGGTTTAGAAAGACATGAGAGCGAGTATATAATGGTGGAATATTTATTTTACTTATTAATTGGACACCTTTGCATACAATCAGCGAGGACAACATATCAGTAGGTTGTGTTGACTATTTACTGTATTGTGAACTCGCAACATGTGCACATGCATATACTACATTATATCCATTCAACTGCATTGTAGCAGTTGTACAGGTGGAAAGATTGTCATTCACGTACCTCTCGAGAATCCACTGCAGCATACATGATATCCATCCAGCCTTTAAACGTGGCCTGTGTGGAGAGAGGTATTTTCTGAATATCAGCATGTCATATAAAACCCATTTATTCATTATGGATTTGTGCTGAGTGACCTCTGTTTCCTCTGATGCATAAAAAGGAAAGGACATGATAATACAGTTCGCTTACTGTAAATATGCTTAAACTCTGACATTATTATACTCGGTGTCTGCACTAAATTTATCTTTTTATTGATTTTTTTTTGCTTAGTTTAAATAAATGCTTTACTCTTTTGACTTCTAAATTTGCTTGATCTTTTATATCATCATGTTATGACTGTTAACGGTTGCATGTGTACAATATGTAATAGAATAAACTCTACATGTCATAATAAACGTACAATTTGCAGTAGTGAGAGGTAGCCGAGTCCCACATTGTCATAGTTGACCTTCACATTGACCCAGTGCACTTCATTGGTGTGCATCAGGGCCATACAGTCACTCTTGTTGTTGACCACATCCATGGGAAAGCGTTCCCCTGTGGTGGTGTTGATGCAGTGGTAGAACTTTCCAGCAAACAGATTGACTCCCATAATGCTGAAGATGAGCCAGAATATCAGGCACACCAGCAGCACATTGAAAATAGAGGGAATGGCACCAACCAGTGCATTCACTACCACCTGGAATTAGAGACAAATGAGTAATTGGCATTTGTGCAAATACGTATTTTAACTTAACTTTAAAGACATGTCACTCAGAAATGTTAAAAACATACAGTATAAAGTTGATTTTTACATTAGGTAAAATATTCTGTCCTTTGATTTGATTACATAAAAATGGTTCTAAAAATCATTCTAGATTTAAAGGATTTATATTGATAGAATTTGAACCTTTTTAAACTGTTGTGCTTTTCCTAAAGCGTTAAAACACTAAATATGAATTTCTAACTTAAACTGTCAAAATCAGGAAAATGCTGCATTTTTAAAAAGAATCACCTTTCCAATCATTTGGTATTTATGTGGATAAGCGTTCCTCTTCTCAACACTGCTGTCATTACCATAACACCAATCCTTTTATTGACTGCTTGCTAACTTGTGTCAGCAAGTCTAAACAAATAATGCTATTTTCCACTCCAAAAAGTGAACTTCAGCTCTTTATTTGAAGAATCACTCACAAATGTATAAATGAAGAGTAGTTTCTTACCCTCATTCCTTCAAATCTTGACAGGGCTCGAAGGGGTCGAAGAGCCCTAAGTGTTCTGAGAGATTTGATTGCTCCCAGCTCAGAATATCCCAATAAATTGGCTGTTAAACTGACTAGTGACACCTGAATAAAACAGCACGTGGTCAGTACGCACAGACTTTGGCATCTGACATGCATTTGCTTATAAGGGTAAAGCTTTGGCAAACGTCAAAAAGGTAAACTCACATCCACAATGAGGAAGTCTAGCCAGCACCACGCATTAGTGAAGTAAGTCTTGAAACCATATGCCACCCACTTTAGTAACATCTCCACTATGAAAATGTATGTAAAGACTTTATCAGCATACTCCAGGATAATCTTGATCACTCTGCGGCGCTCAATGTTGATATCCTCAAAAGCCTGACAGAATAAAAGTTGATGCATCAGACAAATATGAATGGATTTATATTTTCCCTTTTTCTTACAATGAAATTAAAAAGCGAGATTTAATATCACACAGATGTAATAACGTGACTACATGCAGTTTACTAAGCATTGGCTCGGTATTGACAGACACACCAGTGCTCCGCTACTAAGGAGGATCATAAAGATGATGAAGGATTCAAAGTAGTCATGCTCAACGATAGTGAAGCAGGTTCTTCGAAGGTTCCACCACTTTTTCCCCCATCCTTCTGTGATGTCTACATTCAAACATGTAAATCGCTTAACACAACCTAAGTAAAAAGAGAGAAAAATAAATAAGATATTTCTGGACTTGCAGTGACACCTTGAGCATTAACATTCCTAATGAAGGAAAATACATGCACACCCTCTGTGAAACAGGGCTCTGGCTCTTCAGGCTCTGGTTCTTCTTCCTCTTCAGGCTCAGGCTCAGGTTCTGGAGGCCGGTAGTCTACTGTGCTACAAACTGAAGAGTCGTCATCATTAAGTGTGGCCTGTGCAGAAAAAAGATGCAAAGAAATGAGAGAGAATAAAAAACAAATGTGAGGGGAACAAAACAAAGTATTAAAGTAATGTTCTATGATATTTTGAGACTGAAGAGTCTGAAGTATTGGCACTTGTGATAACTGAATTTCTGGCAATACGCATTAAACAAAAATCATTGATATATATTGATATACATATATAAAATATGATACTTTTTACATGATACCATTTTAAAGTTTATTGTTAAAAAAAAGTATTAACATTCAAATGTATTCAGTTTTAAAACACTGGGTAATAGGGTATAAATGACTTATATATACATTGTACTGGAACAGTAAAGACAAAATTGCTCTGTTGGCTGTGGAGTCAAGACATTTGCAAATATGATTAAAAGATGAAAATGAGACAAAACTACAGAATGTCACATTTTATTATTAGCCATTTCAACACATATGTTTTACCAAATAAAAAGAACAGCAGTTTTAGAGTTCATCCCACTCATTGATGTGAGTATAAGTATTGGGACAGTTGAACATAAGGCAGATATAAAAGATTAAAAGCTATTATTTAGTTGCAGATCCCTTGCGCACAATCACAGCAGTGAGTCTGTGACCCATAGACATCACCAGACTCTTGGTCTCATTCTTTGAAATGCTTTTCCCAGCCTTTAATGCAGCCAATTTCAATTGTTGCTTGTTTTTTGGAGTTTCTGCCTTTACTCTCCTCTTCAGCTGGTGAAATTCATGTTCAATCAGATTTTATTGACTTGGGCAATCTAAGACTTTTCATTTCTTTGCCCTTATAAATTCCTTGACTGAACTGGCAGGGTGTTTTGGGTCATTGTCCTGATGCAATATGAAGCACTTCCCAATGAATCTGGTGGCATTTTCTTGAATATTGGTAGGCAAGATGGTTTTGTACCCTTCCAAGTTCATTCTGCTACTGTCATCATACATTAAGTCATCAGTAAAGTTGAGAGGGCCTGTTCCAGAGGCAGCCATGCATGCCCATGCCATGACACCACCTCCACCATGCTTTACAGATGAGGCTGTATGCTTGGGATCATTGCAGTTCCCTTTTTTTCTCCACATTTTTGATAAAGGTTAGATAAAGGTTCATCTTTGTCTCATCGGTCCATAAACACAGTTCCAAAACTCTTCTGGCTCACCTTTGTGCTTTTTTGCAAACTCTAATCTTGCCTTTCTATTTTTGGTGCTGGTCAGAGGTTTGCATCTTGCTGTGTAGCATCTGTAATTCTGTGTCAAAGTCTCCTGAGGACAGTAGATTGTCAGAGCATCACCCCAGCTTTCTGGAAGTTGTTGGTGATTTTACAGACACGTCTTTTAGGGTTCATTTTCACAGCTTTTATGATTTGTCTGTCATCAACTACAGTTGTTTTCTCAGCTGATCAGGTTGTTGTTAGTTGCTGGTGGTTTCCAAACTCTTGATTTCTCCATGCCCTTTATTTTTGCTAGAGCTCTAACTGACTTCCTCTTTTCTTTTAACATCCAAATTGCTTGCTTTTCTCTCAAAGTCAGCTCCCTCATCTTTATCCTGGTTTGTGTGTGTCATCATCGAAAGCAAGATTCAGAATGCAGAAGTAATGGATATAACTGATACGATACATTCCATGCTTTTAACATCCGAAGAATTAATGCAACAGGACACAGCTGATCACTTAGAAAGACCTGAGAGGCAACTGTTCCAATACTTATGCTCACATCAGATAGAGGGATGAAACTCTAAAAGTGCTGAACTTCTTAGCTGATAAAACATCTATAACACCCAATAATAAAATGTGACATGCTGTAGTTTTGTCTCATATTCATCTTTTAATCATATTTGTAAATGTCTTGACTCCACAGTCAACAGAGCAATTTTGTCTTGTTTTGACTGCTCCAATACTTTTGGAGGGCACTGTATATTTCCCATGAATTAAAAAAAGAAAGTTTGATAAATTAATTTTTATAACAACTTTGCTGAGGGTTGAATGATAGAGCCTGATGAATGCAGTAGATTTATGTAAAAAAAAACAAAAAGAGAATAAAATTATTTACTTATTTATGTTTATTCAGTTATGTTTATAATTTGATGTCACAATTTTAGGAATGTGTTGTTATTTAAATTAGTTTTACTACAATGAATTAGAAATGAACTGAACAGATTATGGCAAAATTATGTTATTTTATTTAACACTAGGGTGGGACAGACCAAAATCACAAATTTAAGGGGGAAATTAAGAAATGTAGTGTTTAAAACTCAATACTTTTCATGGAAACCTTTTTTTATTTTAAAAAGTTTATCTAGCATAACTAATAGCATTTTCTCACCATAGAATACATGGGATTTGTACATCTAATGCTTTCTTTCTTTCTTTTGGTAATGGTACACCACAATACACATCATTCTAGATAATGAGGGAGGCAGAGAGAGGACAGATTGTTGTTTTACCTTTCCATCCTCCTCATCAGTAGATTCATCAGAGTCATCATCCTCTTCAACATCAGACTCACAACGAGCAATAGGTACAGTCAGTGTTGGAGGCAAACAGTTGGTCAAGGCATCTGCCATTTTCCCCTCATCCAGGTGGTTTATAGCACACAGTTCTATGTCTCCTTCCCCTCCTCCTTCATTATTGTCAGGAGGTTTCTTTCCTAGAATCTGGCGCAACATACTGGTGATGAAGGCTTTGAGCCAATCTATACCCCTGGTGATGCGACCAATGGCGATCTGAAGGTTGTTCATCTCACCATCATCATCACCTCCAGACAGGTTATCCCCGCTGAAGGAGCTGAGCAGCAGAGCCAGGAACAGGTTCAGTACCTGAGAAGTACAGGTTAGTATGAGGTTGGCAGGTTGAACATACATAGTATAAGGGGTTCCTCTAGCTTAAGTGGTAAACGTGGCCACTTGCCATGCTGCAAAGTTACCTATAATTTAAGCTACTCTTTTAATAAAAGAGACCAATTAAATATGTCAATGATTTTTTTTATATAAAGAGGAAAACCTAAAATGCTAAGCAGGAACTAAATTAGGCCACTCATTTACTGAAAAACTAATTCACTAGAAAGATTCAGATTTTCCAATGCAACATAATATAGAGAAGAATCTGCGAGGCAGCGGAGAAAGCCTCTAGGTGGCTGTGGATCAAAAGGGGCGACATATGGCTTGGTGTGCTGCTTGGACACAAGTCGGGGTCTGATCATCCCCGGCTGGGTCGCTCAGGTGAGGGTGTCTGATGATCTAAGACCCGAAACACCCTGTGACCCTGGGTTCATTACTGAGAATGTGTCCAAGCTGCACCACTAAGGTGTTTCTTATAACTAGTCACATTTAAAATATACATATCCATCAGCTTGGTGCAAAATTTCAGTGTTTAGAACATGATCTTGGCTAACATCATTCAAGTCTCAATAATAAAAGCTAGTCTCAATCAGCTCCCTTGTTCAGTAGTCAGGGCACTGATCAGGGAGTTGGCCATTTTAGGGGCTGTCTCAGTCGCGGAATCCTTCCAGTGTACTGGTACGTTCGTTCCCTGAAAAATCCCACAATGCACTGCAAAAACCAGGGAGCATCGGTGCTCACTATGCTCCCTTACTGGAAATAACGTCACATTTCTGAAGCGTGAAACATAAACCACACGAGCCAACTCGATAAATATAATGACACACGATAGAAGATTTGAAAAGACAAACCTTTTTTTCAACATAATTAATCTATTTCAACACAAACACATACCGCTAGACAGGTAATGAACACATTTATTTATCATTTAAAATTTAAATTCGGCTGAAAAGTTGTAAGAACATGTAAGTGTTTAAAGAGAATAAAAAATAATATCAAAAAGAGATCGGTCCTGTCTGTTGTCTTTTAATTTAAGCGGTGAAGTTCTACTATGTTGTCCTTTGAAGTTATACATAGTCATGTCACTGGAATTCGAGTGATCACTGTCCCAACATGCAGTGAGTCAGGGAACTTACCAGTGACCGAATTTGTGTACACGATCTACTTATTCACGAACTCGGGAGCTAGGGAGCTGATTGAGACGCACCCCTAGTCTCACAAATAATTGGTTCCCATGTTATACATAGCCAGTGTCAGGTTTAGGTAAGATCTGTCGTAATGAAGTTTCAATAAAAATGATGTTGTCTTGAAGCATGGCGCAGGGATGCTATCTTTAGGATCTAAGCACACTAGACATAGCACATAGTTATAGAAGCCATGGTTGGCCTCATTTATCTCAGGCACAGGCTGAGAAATATAGAAAAGAGAATAAATAAGAGCACAAGAGGGGATAAGACAGGTAGCAAAAGGCAAAATATAGGTGGTTCATAGTGTAGATTGGTTCATATGACCATACAAATGTTTAATAGCCACATTTAAAAAACACTCAATATTTCAATCGTGTATTATTTTGAGGAAACCAGGCACAATCCAAGAAAAAGTTGTAGGCCATAATTTCATGAGAATTAAAAGGGATCGTTCATCCAAAAATGAAAATTCTCTCATTACTCACACTCATGTCGCTCCAAACCCGTAAGACCTCCGTTCATCTTCGGAAACACAAAATTAAGATATTTTTGATGAAATCCGAGAGATCTCTCACCCTCCCATAGACAGCAAGGTTACTACCATGATCGAGATCCAGAAACGTAGCAAAGACATCGGTAAAATAGTCCATGTGGCATTAGGGGTTCAACTGTAATTTTACGAAGCTACGAGAATACTTTTTGTGCACAAAGAAAACACAAATAATGACTTTATTCAACAATTCTTCTCTTCCTCATCCTGTCTGCAACAGTGCATCGCCATTGTGGAGAGAGTATCACGACACATGCACTTGCTTCTGCTTACGTTAACACACACATGCGTTGTTTACATGAAGGGAAGTAAGCGCATGCCTTGCGATACTCTCCACAATGGCGGTGCATCGCTGCAGACGGGATAAGGAGGAGAAGAATTAATTGACAGAATTTTCATTTTTGGGTGAACTATCCCTTTAAGTCATATAATTTCAACTTTATAAATTTTTGCTCACCTCACAATATGGTGCAATATGTTTTGTAATATAAAATCAGGGGTTAAAGTGAAAAAAAAAAAAATCCTGAACCTGAACTTTTTTATGGGGGGGGGGGGGGGGGGGGTCATGCAATGGTTGTGGCAACTTTAACATTTGAAAGGATACTATGGCAAAGTTATTGCTTTCCTTATTCAAACTGATTTTTTTTCATGAATATATGGTTGACCTGAAGAATGAAAGCTTGGAAAATTAAGAGCTATATCAGCGCTTATCAACAATAGGGGTGTGACAATACACATAGCTCATGAGATGAGACAAAATACAGATACTTGGTTCACTAGAGAGAGACAGTATTTTAATACTATTTTCCAGAAATTTTCAATGATTTTTTAATGTGTCGCGCTTCTCCGTTCATCAGGGCTGCGACTCTGATAATTATGCGTCTCGTGTTTATAAGACCAAAAAAATTCTGATTGGCTAGTAATGTTAGTTTGGGTGAGAGTGACAGCTGTGCTCCTCTCATACCATTGGTAGGCGAACTCATGGACTTGAAAGTGATTTCAAGATTGAATTTTTTTTATGTAGGATTATTTTTTTCTGCACGCCGGAGATCCGGCACGGTGCCGGAGAACTTTAAGCCCTGAATATTATTTTTTCCAGCAGTTCAGTGCTTAAATATATCTTTGACACTGTGGGTATGAATTTATCAGGGTATGTGGGGGTATTTAAAGCTCTTGGCCAAAACAAAAATACATCATTACCAATTAATCTTCCTTAGTCAAGTTTCTCAATGCTATATTAATCGTAATAGTGTCATGATACTATAATAATAGCCCTGTACATCAAAACACACATTCTTTGGCACTCAGTCACAACCTAGTGCAAAATGCCCAGACCATCTGACAACATATCAGCCTAATGTATGAAATACATCAAGCTCCCTGAGAAACACAGCAGTAGAAGCAGGTGCTGTGATTTTCACATTGCACATCAGAGCTGTATGCCAAATGAGGCCACTGATATTTGGTTTCCCATTTTACTCTCCTCTAGCCTACCTTTTTCATCCAACCCACTAAACTTAGCATGCAGATGCATATCATGTCAGTACCGATGCTCTATATGATTTCATTGCTATCTGATTACATTGCTATCCATCATGTCGGGTATTCTGGTGGTTTTGCTTTAGGATCCTCTGGTTTAGCTCGGTAATAATAATAATAATTATTACATGCAAAAAAAAAGGGGGGGGGGGGGTTGAAAGCAAGAAATAAAGAAATTATTTAATTTTTTTTACTGAAATAATGAAAAAATGTTTATTGAGCAGCAAATCAGCATTTTCGTATAATGATTTCACAGACGACTAGAGTACTGATGCTGAAAATTCAGCTTTAGCGTCACAAAAATAAATTACATTTCACAACATATTTAAAGAGAAAATAGTAATTTTCAATTGTAGTAATATTTTCCAATGACTATTTTTACTGTATTTTTGATCAAATAAATGCAGCCTTGGTGAACAAAAGAAGCTTTTTAAACTAATTTAAAGAGTAATGTATGGTCAGTTGCATATTATTTGCATTTATCATAGTTTTTTTGGGTCATGGCCCATCAGTTACTGTATAGGTGAGGAGGTGGCACATGAATCTTTAGCTGCTGCTGCTGTGTTTCTCAGCTGTCCGTGTTTCAGTAAGACTCACTTGAGCTGCATCTTAGCACACAGCCAAGATCGAAAACCGCTGTTTGCTGGCTCCAGTCATATGATGTAAATAGAAAACAGCACTGAACATGTGGCTCTGTCTTGCAATGCATGTTCGTCAAGAAGACAAGTGCAGGAGAGTGTAACCACATGAAGAGTGTGTGTGAGTAAATGTATGTTAGTCATGGGCCATGTTGAATAATGATGCTTTTGTTAGCTCGCTAAGACAGGCCATTTCCTTTTCAAACTATGTATAACCTGAGAGGAAGTGTATTCAGTCAGAAGCTCCAGTATGGTAATTATGTGCACAGCTGCTAGCAGCTCATCTGCATCTCCTTGATCTGTATCAACACGTGAATTTAGCATGCTAGTTTTCACTTAAGAACAACAATGACACCTTCCTGTTGGGATACTATTCACAGAAACACTAATCTTTATAATAAACTGGCTGAAATCAGATATATCTATGATAGTATTTAATCATTTATTTTTAATTGCAATGTTCTTAGCTGGAGGCTTAACTAAAACTAAAACCGCTTAAAACAGCTTTTGTTACTTGAAATAAAATAGACATTAACTTAAACAAAATAGAATGTAAGAAAACTTAAACTTTGACATTTTATTTCATTATTTTAAGTACTAATACAATTTAATTAAATAAACTAAAACTACTGAAAATAAAAATAACAAATACTATATAAAAAAACCCTAAAATGAATAAAAACAACAAAATTACTAAAACTTCAAAATGAAAGTGAAATATAAAAATAAAATCAAAATATCAATATTTAAAGAGGTCATATGATGCGATTTCAAGTTTTGCTTTCTCTTTGGAGTGTTACAAGCTGATTGTGCATATATAAGATCCCTGAAGTTACAAAGACTAAAGTCTCAAAACCAAAGAGATATTCTTTATCAAAGTTAAGACTCTGTCACGCCCCCCTAAAACGGCTTTGTTCAAACATCTTGACGTCAAGATGTGGAAATATTTGCGTAAGCCTGGTTTCAGTAACCGCAGCAGTGTTGATGCAGCAATGTCAGGGAGACGCTGTGTGTTTCTGGGTGAAAGCAAAAGCACTTTATTTGGACATCCGAAAGTAGATGCATTTAAGAATCATTAAGATTACTTATAACAGAACAGCAACGCATTTTATGAACGACCGTTTCGTGAACCTAGGAGAGGAGGTAATACTGACTTTGCCATGACAATCTGGCGCTTCTGAATCAGCGACTGTATGTTTTGTTATTCGTTTAATTATTTGCTATCCACTGTTTAAATGCGGAATTTTGCACGTCGCGTGTGGTCACACAATCGCGGCTTGTGTGCAAACACATATGCGCTTCATCACTGTGTCTGTCACGCGACTCTGTTACCCTCTCTGGCTTTAATTGATGGTAAAACTAAGGACATTACTGTCTTTCTTATAATTTTGAAAGCTGAAGCTCACGATTATGGAAAGGGGCGTTACATTTCCGACGAGTGCTTGTGGTGTTCGGCCAATCACAATGCACTGTGTCAGCTGGCCAATCAGAGCAGACTGCACTTGTCGGAAGGAGGGACTTTGTAGAAAAAGAAGCATTTGAGAGGCGGGGCATAGAGGACCTACAGTAATGTACAGTATTTGAAAAATAATGTGTTTTTTGAACAATAAAACATGTCAACATATTCTGTTACACCAAATAAAAAAGCATCTTTAAAAAAGCATCATATGACCCCTTTAATATAAAAAAACTATAATAATATATCAGTGCAACTAAAACAACATTTATTGTAATATTTATTGAACTCCAGCACTATAGGGTGCCTTGCATATGAATGTTTAAAGGGGTGGTTGACTGTTTTTTTTATAGGCTTGATTGTGTTTATGGGGTGCAGTCTAAAGCCCGATTCGAATGGTAATTGTTTCTCATATGGACGTCTGTAAAAATAAATTTACATATCACCTCAGTGATAAAACGCATGAATTCGGATGGCGATTTATTCACAGTGGAGGAGGGAGTTCTGTGATCCTACGAACCCGGGAATGTGCTGCTCACGTAGCTAGTCAATGATTGTCTGCTGTAAATAAAATTAATTTTATTCATTCATTGATGGACCTGAGACGAGCTGATGATCTGAATCAGATGAGAGAGAGAGAGAGAGAGATGCAGGGCAGAGCGTGTGCAGAGCGGTGGGGATGCGAGGAACAGGATTGAGAACCGCAGCTTTAGAACATTGATTTTGAAACTTGTGAATCCACTAGAATCGTTAGAATACAGAATCACAATTCATATATGAATAGATTTTTTTGTGCACCCCTAGTTTTGACAGCATAGCAACAACTCTTCCTCTTCTCAAAAGCTCTTCTCTAGAGCAGTGCAATATGGCCTCGCCCACTTTGTTGCATGCTCTCGGGGGCGGGGTTTATGTAAATTTCAGGGTTTGTGATGATGTCACCAACCCGGGAAGTAACGTCTTGTAGTCGTTTTAGTAGGCATTAAACTGCCATAATTTTAAAAGACAATATCTCCGTTTGCATTGAACTTTCAGCATTGTTACTTTGCAGATATATGCAAACAGCAACAGCAACATTACACACTAACAAAAGTAAAAAATTGCAATCAACCACCCCTTTAAACATATTGACAAATTAACACCTGGTTACCCAGAGAAATCAGACGCTAACTGCTTTGCCACCTGAATGTCAACAACAGCCGGCCTGCAATCAGCTGTGCTGAAAATCCTTTGGGTTTGGTTTGGTTGCTATGCTAAAGCTTCAGATCAGTACAGCTTCAGGGTAACAGTTATAAAGATTAACAGCTTAGCAGTGACAGAAGATGTCTAATAATAATAATAGTGTTCCCTTTCAGTGTGGAAGAAAATAGTAACATATTAGAGCTGTGATGCACTAAAAGCTTTAGAAGTTCTTGCGCAAGCAATGCACTGCAAAAAAAAATTCCCCAGGATTATTGTTTCACAGTACAATGGACAGTAAATGTATCTTGATTTAAAAGTATTTAGATATTTATACTGGAAACAAGACAACAATACCAGTTAATAAAATCATCTGTGCATCTGTCATCAGATGCTAATTCACCAAATCAGCAAAGTTAAGTGTTTTTCTCCCATAATATTTGACTCTTGTGTTTTCACAATCTCTTGTGTTTCACAATCTCCGCTTCACCTACCACAAGGTTTCCAATGACCATGACCATCATGAAGACTATCAGGCACATGCTTGCTCCCACCACCTCCATGCAGTGCCACATGGTCTCGATCCACTCTCCACACAAGATCCGAAAAACAATGAGGAAAGAGTGGAAGAAGTCGTTCATGTGCCAGCGGGGCAGCTCGCAGTCCTCAGAAATCTTACAAACGCAGTCCTTGTAGCTCTTGCCAAAAAGCTGCATGCCCACCACGGCAAAGATGAAGACGATGATGGCTAGGACCAGCGTTAGGTTCCCCAGGGCGCCTACTGAGTTGCCGATGATCTTGATCAGCATGTTAAGTGTGGGCCAAGATTTAGCCAGTTTGAAGACACGTAGCTACTTCCAGCACATCCGTCAGAGAGGGGCACAAACACACACACGCAACACACACACCGTGAGAGACACAATACCATACAATGTTAAACCACATACCATTTTTATACTAGAGTGAGGTATTTCTTAAATTAATACATTTTACAGAAAACATAAATAATAACACAAACCATGAAAGAAAAAAAGGAACTGAGAGGTTGAGATTCAGACTTACCAAACGGAAGGACCTGAGAACGGACAATCCTTGAACATTGGCCAGTCCCAACTCTACCAGGCTCAGTGTGACAATGATACTGTCAAAAATGTTCCAGCCCACCTGGAAGTAGTAGTAGGGGTCCATAGCAATGAGCTTGAACACCATTTCAGCTGTGAAGATTCCTGTAAATACCTTGAAGAATAAGATATAATGTGATGTGAGATATTACTAATAACCTGAATTAATGACAGCCAATTAAAACCTGTTAATCATGCTTTGCTGTTATTTACAATTACAGTTACTTTTTCCTGATGCCAATGCACTTAAATGGCTTTAATAAATTAAGAAAGCTTTTTTGCTCTGCTGTTCAGGGATATATGCTTTCTAAGGCAAGCCCAGAAAGGGGGAACAGCAATAAGGCCACTTGTTACAGTTAACACATTAACGAATAAGAAATAACAACGAGCAGCAGCAGAGTTTTCATTTGATACAGTATTTAGAAATCTTTTTTTAACATTAGTTCATTAATATACAACAGTTTATTGTTAGTTCATGTTAGCTCAGGTCCATGAAAAAATATTTGATTTTAATAATGTATTAGTGAAATTAACATTAACTGTTAATACTGTACTGGCTTTAGAAGCATTTTCATATTAATGGTAATAAATGTAACCTTATTGTAAAGTTTTACCAAAATGCACATATACAATCTATTACAGCTGCTGTTTACACAGTGCTTCTGACACAGTGCTTCACATTTCATTTTGATTTATGCTGGTTTGGTGCTGATCTCCTTGTTTTCTTTTTTTAAATGCTGGTTAAGCATTTATGGTAACACTTCACTATTAACTACAACTTTTCCCTCAATAAATTCCTAATTTGCTGCTTATTAGTAGTTAGTAAGGTATTTGTTAAGTTTAGGTATAGGGATGCGGAATGAGGTCATGTAGAATAAGGCATTAATATGTGCTCAGTTGCTACTAATAAAAGGCTAATATTCTAGTAAGATGCATGCCAATAAGCAACTAGTTAAGAGACCTTAAAATAAAGTGTTACCGCATATATATATAAATATACTGTATATATACTGTATATAACAGCAAGTTGTGTTTTGAAAAACATATGCTTGTGTTCCTCCCTATCAGTCATCTTAATTAGCTACACCAGGGCCATGCTGGTTAACAAGCACTTGAAAAAAAGAGAAAACAATGAGCAATCGGCAGTGTATATATATATGCGTAGAGTTTAAACAAGGTAAATCCTCAAGATTCAAATTTTAGAGTTATTTGTAGGGCTGCCCTTGACTAAGTATTTTTCTAGTCGACTAGTAGTCGTTCATTTGAAGCATTATTAATACACCATTTAAATCATTATAATGAGCCTTTAATTACATAGCCTAATAAGTCTCGAGCACACGCAAAAAGCTTGCCACAGCAGACTGGCAGAAGTAATGATTATGACTGTGTCAGGGAAAAACAGTAAGGAGACTGCATTCACATTTTAAAAATTTGATAAACATCTCCGCAGTAGTGGATGCGCCTGTATGAATGTTTCGGATTACATAATCTGAGAATTTGTTTTCCGTTTGAATTGGTTCATTTTAAAGTAGACATTTCACTCTCTATAGATATATTTTTAATGTCTGTAAGGCAAAAGATATACATGGAGTTTTGTGCTGAAGTTCACAAAGACCGAGACGGCAGAAAGCACATCCTGTTTGCTTTCATTATTTTACAAAAGCGCGGTATTGTGAGTGCACACAAATAAACGTAGAGTCTTTACAGATTTGAAAGATGTATTACTTTAAGGGCAAGTGAGTGCTCCTGCGCCTCCATCTGTCCTGCAGTGAACGCCAGGGCTGTCAATTTGTTTTTTTATTTATTTCGAATATTCATCGAATTTATAATAAAAATCCACATTCGAATGCAAAAACATTGCAATCGAATTTTAGGTGTGTGTTAGACAGCCTTATCAGTGGTGCACAAGATTCCATGAAGATGTAGGTGTCATTGCATTTTAATGCATTTCTTAGCCTATCCAGTTGAACCCACTGGATGCGGCGCTGCTTATTCAAAATATTGCGGAAAAAGAGAACATCAATGCGGAGTAGAAGTTGTTTACCTCAACACTGAAACCAAGCCGTTCTACCACCGTTGCACTCGCGTCTCGCACAAGAGAGCCGCATGTCTAGAAAGTCATGTAAAATTAATGAAAGTTCAACATTTAAAAAACATGTCTCGAGACTTTATAGTGGTTTTTCTGCATCCCACTGCCTCTGATGTTTTTAAATGAAAAAAGTTCTTTGTAATTGGTTTTCGGTCCTTAGTATTAAACTATGCATACATGATCCTTTTTTTTTCTAATTGTTTGTTTAAGCAATTAATATTAATTATACATGGTTTTTAAACATTATTTTAAACATTATGCACTTTTTCAAAGATAGTTGTGTTTTTTTTCCTTTGAAGAAACGTACATTAGTACTAGGGCTGTCTTGATTCGTCGATTTTAGTCGACTATTCGATTTTTTTAAAATCATCAACTTCATTTTGCTCGCTTCGACTAACCGGCCAAATACCGGAAGTGGTGCATTTCACGGACAAGAATCCATAAAACACATTATTAGACTATTTTCCAAGGCTGCATGATATATTAAACCCATTTAAAAATCATAATTAAGCATAATTGTGAATTCACAACCGCTATGATTTAATTAAATAATTATATGTTATGCAGTTCAAACACAGTATATGCACTTTAATTATTTACATGCGTGTAGGTTAAGCATGTGCGTCACACAGCGGCTCCGTTGATGTCCACATATTCATTTAATTACAGTGGCTATAGCATTTCTGTCCTAAAGAAATAGCCAAATATTAAAGAATAAGTGGACATTTGAATTAAATGGTGCTTGGTCAATATTAAACAGTAATGTGTAAAAATAATCGTCAGGCCGTCGGCGTCCCCTGCAGGCCTTTGTTGTAATGCATAATCTACATTAGCTCTATTGTTTATTATACATTATGTATTTTAACAGTTTTGTTCAATAAAACCATATGATTTCTTGCTTTTGATACTTTATTTGAACTAATTATTATTGCATCATTGCTATTATATATGTATTTTAAGTCATTTTAAAAGCTATTGTTCACTTACATCTATTTTTATTACCACAAAAAAAAAATATTATAATTATAGGGCCCTATGAAATCAGATTTATTTCCAAATTAAGTTTTTTCCATTTTTCTATACTTCTATACTTTTTTTTTCAGAAATACTGCACATTTACATTTTTCTCCTAAATAAAATCTGGGAAATAGTACGGTAGTAATATAGCGATTTTTTTCTGCCACGACATAAGGATGTCGTTACCTCGACAAAATGATCTCGTGGCCACGACATAATATCATGTTCCCACAAGTTAATATGTCGTGGCCACGACAAAACTAAGTGCACTGAAGACGGCCCCTCCCGGTCACCATACATTAGTAATATTTTGCTTGATGCACCCTCTTGTGGCCTCAGGAGCGAAGCCAAAAGCTTTTTTCCCCCTAACAGGAATAATACCTTTTAAATTCGAATATAATCAGCTTCCACACTCCACACAGACACTTGAACAGTGCACATTTCTCTAGGATAACATTAGATTGAAAGGCCATGTAAAGTTGCTAATACTTACATATTTCAGATGTTAAGCCATATTTGAGGTCGATGAATGATAGGCGAGTGTTTGGATGTCCTGCCCGATGTACTGTATTACCATAGACTAGCTGTTAATGATCTGTTATGGATTGCATGCCTGTGGATTTTTATTTATTTTTTTCTGCGACTAAGCTACTAATAAAATTTTGGTCGACCAAGTCTCTTTTGGTCGACTAATGACTAGTCGACTATTAGCGTGCAGCCCTAGTCATTTGACAATAATACATAAGTATTGAGACTAATACTAACCAAGTTTCCCACTGAGAGAACATGTTCGAAATCCGGACTCATGGGGTAGTGCTCCATTGCCATGAAAAGTGTGTTGAGCACAATGCAGATGGTGATACCTAAATCCACAAATGGGTCCATCACAACAAAATGAACCCACTTTTTAAATATGATCCAGGAAGTGCAGCAGTCCCATTTCAAGAAAATATCAGCGAACTTATACCAGCCTGGGGGACAAGGCCTCTGAGCATCTTCCAACTCTAGGGAGACAAAGAGAGATTGAAAACGCTATTTGAACAGTTCCATTAAGACTAAGCAGTGAATGAACACCAGCAGAGTGACAGCAACAAGTTCTGCCAGTCTAAAGTCAACCCATGGCTCTGAAATAGTCCAAAGATTAACACCACTCAGATGAAGTTAACAGGTTTTTCTCCACACACAACGTGTCTGACCTTTGCTTAGGATAAATCTTCAGATGCTCTCAGGCTGTTCTGTCAGACCATGGCACAATAATCTAGGAAACTGAACTTTAAAATAAAATTCAGGAACATAAAAATTGCCAATCTAAGCCCAGTGCATTTACATTCCTGCTACTGGGACTTCACAAGAAATAGTTGAGGGTTTTCAGCATGTCTTTGATCATGCCATGGTTATAAATGTACTGCATCGTCTAAAATCTTGAAGTCCTGTCATTCTGAAACATCTGGAGCATAATAAGCATAATAAATGGAAAAACTCGACATGCTCCTCAGTGACAAAGCTACTTAATAAAGTATTTAAATGAATATTCTTTTAATTTGAAGTTTCTTCAAGCTAGTACCCTCCATAGTTGCAGTGAGCACACTGATAGCACTAGCTGTTCTCTTGGAGAGTTTGGGCTGGTCCAGGTGCTGCATGCTGTGTTTGGAGCTCATGGACTTGTGGTCTTCGTCAGCTGATAACTGGAGGATAAATGAAACAGCAAAGATGTCATCACAATGGCAAAACATACTAGTACTAGTAATACTAACTGGAGTGAAGCAATTGTGATTTTAGGACCATTCACTTTTTTCTATTTACCATTCAGTTATTACAATATGTTCATACTGAATCATACACTAATAGCCTGTGGTATGCATCGAAAGGTCATTATAATCATGAGATCATCAAAATTCTGTCAAGTGTGTTGAAACTTTTGACTGGTTATGTATAAAAAAAACACTAATCAGAGGTGTAAAAAGTACTGAAAAATTGTACTTCCGTTAAAGTACAGATACTATGTCAAACAACTGTACTCAACTGAAACTCCAAGTACCTACCCCAAAAATTTGAGTGAAAGTAAAAATATACACATTTAAATGTATTAAGCATTTAAAAGTATTAGAAAAATTATGAACTTTGTAAAAAAAAAAAAAAAAAGTCAGAATATACCTTCTAATTGTTCTGACTATATAAAACTACAAAACTCTATTTTTATTTTCAGCAGATGATTTTACAGTGATTAAACAATTGTCACACTCTGCCCGGGAGCACGGAAGCACGGAGACCAGGAGACGAGGAATTCACAAACACGAGAATCTTTAATCCAACGAGGAGCATGGGAGGCACAGGAAACACATCACGGACAGGGAAGACAATTTCAACGACCGACAAAACTAACTGAAAGGACTGGGGCTTATAAACACAGGATAACGAGGGAACTAAGGAGACACACCTGGGATCAAATTAACAATTTACATGAGGGAGAAACTGGGTCACAGAACACATGGGGAGCAAAAACACAACAAAAACAGGTCCAAGATCCTGACATATCGCCCCCCTCCCGGAAGGTGCGTCCTCGCACCATAGAAACATCCAAAGGGGAGGGGCGGGTGGGAACTAGGGAGGCGGCTCAGGAGGAGGACGGATACCCGGGAGGGGGCCAGCAGACAGAGACCAAGGCGGTGACGAAGGAGGGAGGAGCCAGGGAAGAGACAGGAGGGACCCGGAGCAGGAGGCGCTCAGCTGGACCCAGGCCACAGCCGTGAAGATGGCCCACGGTGGAGCCGACGGAGGGAAGAGCCATGGAGGAGGGATGGCCGCCGACTCCAGGGGGCCGACCAACGGCGGCGGAGCAGGTGGTGGAGGAGCCCGAGGCGGAGACGGAGAGCCAACGAGCCAGGGGGATGCCGAGGATCCGGGGGGACAGGGTGGAGCCGAGGGCTCTGGCGACCGAGGTGGAGGCAGAGACCCGGAGATCCGCGGCGGAGCCGGAGCGACTGAGGACCAAGGTGGAGCTGGAGGGAGGAAGGAGCCCAACGGAGCCGGTGGGACGGAGCGACGAGGCGCAGCCAGAGGAGAGGAGTCCAGAGGCGATGGTGGGTCGACGCCCGACCAAGGCGGAGCCGGAGGGACGAGGGAGCCCGGTGGAGCTGGTGGATCGAGGGGTGACGGTGGAGGCGAGGGAGCTAGGAGCCGAGGTGGAGCCACTGGGTCTACGGGCCGAGGAAGAGTCCGGGCCTCGGAGGCTGGAGGCGGAGGTGAGGGATACTCCAGCCCCGGCGACGCTGGAGGATGGCAGACCCACGGGGCTCGCACCGTACCGATAGGGGGCTGAGGGCGAGCGGGGAGGCTGCCAGACGACAGCGGTGGAGGAGGCAGGAGCGGGTGGGAGGGTGGGCATTTGCGAGGAGCCGGCACTGGAGGGCGCTCGGGCAGCGCGGACTCTCGGGGGTGACCTTGCAGCACGGAGCTGGATGGAACCAGCGGGGACGCAGGAGAGCTGGACGGGACCAGCGGGGACGCAGGAGAGCTGGGCGGGACCAGCGGGGACGCAGGAGAGCTGGGCGGGACCAGCGGGGACGCAGGAGGGCACTTGCGAGGAGCCGGTACTGGAGGGCACTTTAGAGGAGCCGGCACTGGAGATTCGGACGCCCCCTCTCTGTCCAGCAGTCCCAGATCTGTCCTCAGCTCACCCTCAGCCGCAGTGCAGGGGGCGGAGCTCCACTCCGCGCTCACACCGTCCACGGCTTGCTCCCTCGCGGTGGGCACTGATGCCGGCTCTCGCACCTGGGCTGACGGGTTGGGCTCAACTTCCGGGGTGATCATCCGCTCAGTCGCTCGGCTTCGCGCTGGCTCGCAGATCGCGGCGGGAAATGGCTCTCCGTCATCGGTGGGCTCGGGCTGGTGCTCCACACCGCAGGGAGATGGTGGGCTGGGCTCTGGGTCTGGAGTGGATCTGGCGAGATCATCCTCTGAAGAGACTGTGAGGGGTGATCCGTTTCTCGCCAGAATCCACTCCACAAAGGCGGCGAAATCCTCTCGAGGACCATCTTCGGACCACAGCGCTCTGCACACGGTGTTCAGGCTTCCATGAAAGAATGAGCAGAGCACGTCGTCCGGGTAGCTGGTGGTGTTCGCTAACAACAAGAACAGTCTTGTATGGTCCTCGAGAGATCGGTCCCCCTGCTCCAGCAGGAGGAGGAGGAATTCGGGCCGGAAAAAGGGATCCATCAGGGCACTACGGAAATAAAAACACTGGGAAAAAACAGAAAACAAAACGGAGGGTACAAACGGAGGTAACTGTTTTCGGTCGGTCGTTCTGTCACACTCTGCCCGGGAGCACGGAAGCACGGAGACCAGGAGACGAGGAATTCACAAACACGAGAATCTTTAATCCAACGAGGAGCATGGGAGGCACAGGAAACACATCACGGACAGGGAAGACAATTTCAACGACCGACAAAACTAACTGAAAGGACTGGGGCTTATAAACACAGGATAACGAGGGAACTAAGGAGACACACCTGGGATCAAATTAACAATTTACATGAGGGAGAAACTGGGTCACAGAACACATGGGGAGCAAAAACACAACAAAAACAGGTCCAAGATCCTGACAACAATATAGTGATTTTTAGAGTAATAATTAATAGTAATCATGAACCGTGTTCACACTTGACTCAAGTGTAAATGAAATCGTTGCAGAGTAAAAAGTATTATTTTTATCTTGTAAATGTATCTGAATAAAATTACAAGTATTCATAGGGACCATGTGACGGCACAGTACTTTATGGCTGCCATTTTTGTGTCCGGGACAGCTGCGCTACTTGTTTCAGTCTATGGTCACAGCAGCCACAACTACCAGAGGAAGAGCAACGAAACACTCCCAGAAGGTTCACAATAAGGTTATAAAATGCCCGGGATGTGTTGTTCTACTGTAACAACAGTCATCAGATTAAAAACCCAACTACAATTTTATTTGATCCCAACAGTGCTTGAAGTGGGCCGGTCTTGCTGAATGTTGGGCTCATGATCAATAATCACATATTTAGCATTCACCAAAACTAATTTGCCGAAATCAAAATACGGGAAGTAAGGGAATTAGCGCCGTCAGTGTGAGTCCCGCTCGCTGTGAAGTGGAGTGACCAGCCGGCAGAGGATTCTTCAAGGTCTTAAAGCCTTCATTGAGTGGCTACGTTCACAATAATTTACACTTTCTGTCCTAAAAATACGATCAAATCAAAGGCTCAGTGTGGGAACTGGTAGTAAAAACTAATTTATTATTTCAGTATATTATTAAATCTCATTTAGATGTGCCGTGTCTGTTGTCATATCAGACACAAATATGGCGGCGAGCATAGCGGAAGTGACGTCTTCGGTACCCATGAATTTGGTTTTAACAGAGCTGAAGTAAAGTACAGATTCAACAATATAGTAGTGAAGTACTAATTCTTTAAACCTCTGACTCGAAAAATAATGTTAACATACTCCTGATGTCAAAATTATATTACCTCTTTGTCAAAAGAGGCTCTGTTGACAACGAGGCGAGGCACTATTCGGCCGTTACAGTCCTTTATAACATCATCACCGCCAAGACTGTGCAGGGAACCTGTCCTGTTTGACCCTTGACTTTGTGTCGCCTGGCTGGCCAAAGATGCTTTACTGCCTGCCTGTAATTTGAATAAACCACTATATATCAACATATCACTGTAACGTATCAATGTAAATCAATTAATTGTAAGTGTTTAGTGGTTTTGATATTCATTACATTGTCAATATGATTACATTGTGAATCTGAGGTAGCACTAGTCTTTAAATATAATTTAACTGTATTTTAAAGTGAAATCATATGGTAGTCACCTGACCTCTTGCTCTTGGTTCCTGTGTTGCTCAAGTAATCTTTGAAACTCCTCTTCTTTCTCACGAGCTTCAGTCAAGGTGGCTTCGTTTTGCTCATCGTATGCCATAGCAACCACAGCCAAAATCAGGTTGATGAGGTAGAAAGAGCCCAGGAATATGATCACCACAAAGAAGATCATGTAGGTCTTCCCAGCGGCACGAAGAGTCTAAACAAGATGGAAATGGAATTTAATTTGCGTATACTATTCCAACAGATAAACAGACATAAAAACGACTAGTTAACAGACCAACTGAAAGAGATTCTCCCAATAGTCCTGAGTCATGAGTCTGAAGAGGGCGAGAAACGACCAGCCAAAGTTGTCATAGCTGGTGTAGCCATAGTTCGGGTTTCGTCCAGCCTTCATACATGTGTAACTTTCTGGGCACCTCCTTTTAAAACAACAGACAAATGACATTAATCTTTATCTTTTCATAGATATTTCTTGGTTGCTTTTATGGTGTATTACAATTACATAGCTATTTGAAATAACTGAAAGCCCCTGATATTATAGACAGGCTATATTGAATTACAAGCATTTTTTATTACTGAGCGTAAACAAACTTACCCAGCATCAGAGCTGTTACCACATATCAAAGCATCTAAACTTCCTTCCACAAAGTATTGGTTTACTGCAGAGTACAAGAAGTATAAAAATAAAGTTTATAGCAGGCAATATATTAATCAGTCTATGATTTTGTCCCCCCAAATTGACTTGCAAAATAAAAAATAAAAATCAATAAAAAAAATCACATGCATTAATACATTTGTGTCTAATGTTTAAACTCAAACCTCAAATGAAAAAAGTAACTGTAAAAAATTGAAGCCAGTACCATTCTAACATTTTTCACCATTTACAAAATGCTGTTGTCTTGCAATTACGAGTAGTACTTAAATATGTGACGACATAATTGAGTGAAAATTGGAAATATTTAATAACCTTGACCTGACTTCACCTTCATTCTCTATGTACGCTTTGAAATCGAAAGTATCGGTGACATTGAGGATGGTTTCATTGACCATGGTGGAGTTGTAGTCATCAAAGATGGTGCTATTGGGAATGGGCCAACGGATGCACTTGTGGCGTAGATTTCCCATGAACAGCTGCAGGCCAATGAGGGCAAATACAGCCAGTGCAAAAACAGTCAAAATCATAACATCTACCATCTTCTTGACAGACTGAATCAAAGCCCCGACGATGGTTTTCAAACCTGAGCAGAAAGTACAAGGTGAACCTTTTTATAATTTGCATTTAACATTTGCTTTTGTGTTTTGTGGTTTTCCATTTTGTGTGACTTTAAAGAACTGTTGCATTACATACAATTTGTAACACAATTATTACATACCAGGAATAACTGTGATTGTTTTGAGAGCTCGAAGCACACGAAATGTCCTCAGTGCTGACACATTACCAAGGTCTACAAACTCTGTGATGTACCTGGAAACAATCAAACCACAAATCTATATGTGTAATGGGCAGAACAGATCAGCTAATGTATAATATGCTTGGAATACAGAAAAACAAATAAAGCCATTTAATGTAATGTAATTGTAATTATATAGAAAAGAGGGATTTTCAAAGTCCTCTAGTAATTTCTTTGGGCTAGCTGTTCCTGGCAGTGGAAAAAGATTGGTTTTAATATATGTTATATTTAGATCCGTCGACCACTGTGGCCAAATGACAGCATTAGCTGACAGTCATTGAGAAGGTGTCTGAATGATACTAAGCATGCAGGGTATCACTTGTGTGAACATTGCAAAAATTAGATCAAAGAACCACTAATCCTTGAAGGAATAGTTCACCCAAAAATAAAAATTTTCTCAAAATGTAGTCACCGTCAGGTGACCTAAGATGTAGATGAGTTTATTTCTTCACAGGAACAGATTTGATCTCCAATGGATCCTCTGCACTGAATAGGTGCTGTCAGAATGAGAGTCCAAAAATCTGATAAAAACATCACAATACTCCACAAGTAATCCACACGATTCCAGTCCATCAATTAACATCTTGCAAAGCAAAAAGCTGCATGTATGTAAAAAACTAATCCATCATTAAGGGATTTTAACTTTAAACATTCGCTTCTGGCCAAATTACAAGTCCATAATCTATAATAACTCTTCCAGTGCAAACGTCCTTCCCCTTTTGTCCTCTCACATCAAAATCCACCCACATATTTGTTTTGTACTGTTCTGGACTGTTTTCCCTTGTAAATGGTGCTTGATCTGTGAATATTTCTCTACTGATTCAGACGAGACAACTTTTTCACTAAATAAACCAATACTATGGACAGAGGACTTGTCAAAGTTAAAAACACCTTAAAACACCTTTTTACATACATGCAGCTTTTCATTTCACAAGATTGAGTGACAAGATGGACTGATGATTAATTGATGGACTGGAGTCATGTGGATTACTTGTGGATTATTGGGATGTTTTTATCAACTGTTTGGTCTCTCATTCTGATGGCACCCATTCACTGCAGAAGATTCATTGGTTAGCAAGTGGTCTCCAAAAATGTTCTGATGAAGAAACAAGCTCATCTACATCACCTGAGGAATATTTTTATGTGATATTTTTAGGTGAACTATAAATAGCATACATGCGTGTATATATATATTTATATATACTGTATGAACTGAAATACTCACGCCATGCTGATCACCATGAAATCAAGCCAGTTCCATGGATCACGGAAGAATGTGAAAGGTCCAATGCAGAAGCCTCGAGACAAAACTTTGATTGTTGCTTCAAAGGTATATATACCAGTAAAAACATACCTACAAAAACAAATAACAAATCAATACATAGAACATCAACATTTCTTGTGAATAAATGATCATAAATAGGGTGCTGCAGAGCCACAATTACAACCCGAATTCTGGAAATGTTGGGATGTTTTTTAAATTTGAATAAAATGAAAACTAAAAGTATTTCAAATCAAATGAGCCAATATTTTATTCACAATAAAACATAGATAACATAGCAAATGTTTAAACTGAGAAATTTTACACTTTTATCCACTAAATGAGCTCATTTCAAATTTGATGCCCGCTACAGGTCTCAAAATAGTTGGGATGGGCATGTTTACCATGGTGTAGCATCTCCTCCTCTTTTCAAAACAGTTTGAAGACGTCTGGGCATCGAGGTTATGAGTTTCTGGAATTTTGGTGTTGGAATTTGGTGCCATTGTTGCCTGATATTGGTTTTCAGCTACTGAAGAGTTTGTGGTCGACTTTGACGTATTTTCTGTTTAATGATGCGCCAAATGTTCACTATAGGTGGAAGATCTGGACTGCAGGCAGGCCAATTCAGCACCAGGACTCTTCTACTACAAAGCCATGCTGTTATAATAGCTGCAGTATGTGGTTTTGCATTGTCCTGCTGAAATACACGTCGTCTGGAGGGGAGCATATGTTGCTCTAAAACCTTTATATACCTTTCAGCATTCATAGTGCCTTCCAAAACATGCAAGCTGCCCATACTGTTTGCAATTATGCACCCTCATACCATCAGAGATGCTGGCTTTTGAACTGAACGCTGATGACAAGATGGAAGGTCTCCCTCCCCTTTAGCCCGGAGGACATGGAGTCCGTGATTTCCAACAAGAATGTCAAATTTGGACTCGTCTGACCATAGAACACTTTTCAACTTTGAAACGGTCCATTTTAAATGAGCCTTGGTCCACAGGACACGATGGTGCTTCTGGACCATGTTCACATATGGCTTCCTTTTTGCATGATAGAGCTTTAGTTGGCATCTGCAGATGGCACGGCGGATTGTGTTTACCGACAGTGGTTTCTGGAAGTATTCCTGGGCCCATTTAGTAATGTCAATGACAAAATCATGCCGATGAGTGATGCAGTGGGCCCGAAGACCACAGGCATGCAACAAAGGTCTTCAGCATTGTCCCTTACGCACAGAGATTTCTCCAGTTTATCTGAACCTTTTGATGTTGTTATGTACTGTAGATGATGAGATTTGCAAAACCTTTGCAATTTGAAGTTGAGGAACGTTGTTTTTAAAGTATTTCACAATCTTTTTATGCACTCTTTCACAGATTGGAGAGCCTCTGCCCATCTTTACTTCTGAGAGACCCTGCCTCTCTAAGACATCCCTTTTATAGTTAATCATGTTACAGACCTGATGTTAATTAACTTAATTAGTTGCTAGATGTTCTCCCAGCTGAATCTTTTCAAAATGTCTTGCTTTTTCAGCTCTTTGTTGGCCCTGTGTCAACTTTTTTGAGACCTGTAGCAGGCATAAAATTTGAAATGAGCTCATTTAGTGGATAAATGTGTAAAATGTCTCCATTTAAACATTTGTTATGTTCTCTATGTTCCATTGTGAATAAAATAATAAAGTGATTTTAGTTTTAATTTTATTCAAATTTAAAAAACGTCCCAACATTTCTGGAATTCGAGTTGTATACTGTGCTAGTATTAATATTGAACATACATTATAAATCAGTTGTAAATGACAAATACATTTTTTTCTATTACATACTGTGTATGGGATATATTTAAAATACAAATAAAAAAATAAACCAACACAGAAATGTGCAATTATTTCCTACAAATATTTTACTTTTGGCAGCAGCTATTTGCATTTAGTGTAAATACATTATAAAACAGTATGCAATAATAACGTATTGAGGGCAAATTATAATTTTAATTCAAATCATTAAATGGGCGCTACCTTATTGGGACGATAAAGCCCTCCCTACACATACTCTAAGCATACCCGATACTTTATTTTCAACTTTTCGATTATTTCCTTAGGCATTTATTTTCAATAAAAAAAATTTCCGATGTGATATGAGATTCAAAAAGGGAGAAAAAAAGTTTGGCAAAAGGCAGATTCGAACTCATCAAAAAGACAACTGCTTTACCATCTACGCCACTGGAGCTGTTGTTTGACTGTTGTCTTTTGTAGTGTTGACTATCCCAACCACACATTGGTAGCTTCTGCCAACAAGGTTTGCACTTTGTGTAAATAAACACTCCATTTACTTTTTCATTACTCTTCAACCTTTCATCTCTCCAAAATTATTCAAGACTTCTACTAGTACTCAACAGAAGTTACTTCTGCTGAAAATATGTGTTCACACAAGGCAACTCTTACTCGACAGTTTTACTCCAGGCTGGAGGGTTACTCATTGCCATGAACACGCAGTTGGACAGGATGGTGATCATGATGAACATACTAAAATATTTGAAGTACAGTCAAGGTAAACATGGCAAATAACTAATGACATACTACTGCATCAATCATGATAATCATTATAAAAAAGGAAATTGAAATGATGAGAATGAAAAGGATATGAATGTATAAGAATTTTGATGGCTCCTCTTCTGACAAGGCTAAAAGGACTGATACAAAACAGCGCTGGTTCAGCAGTAAACCTGTAGATTGTGTTTCCCTTACTTATGACTATAAAAGTCTGCAAATGAGAAAGATGTAAACACAAAGGGTTAAGAACACTTATGGACACTAGATGAACAGAGGTTTAGTTTTAAATACAGAGCACTGCTCTTAACATCTATGAGTGTGAGACTGACCTTCTGTGTTTTATAGAAGGGATCTATGTCCTCCAGAGGAGTGTTGAGGAGATCCACTGGTGGGTCACCATAGATCATTGGCAGGCACTTTCCTGCCTCTAAATCACTTCTCGGGGCCTGTGGTTCCTCCTCAACCCCCTCTACATCCTCCCTGGTGCTCCTCTCCTGGATGAGCCTGTCGATTTCCACCAGTGACTCTGGGGTGAATCGGTGGAGGACATAGTTGCCTGTGGGATGGAGCAGGCTTGCCATCTTGGCATCGCGAAGAGATACCACCTCAACGTGGAATCTCTACACCAAGCTCCTGAAAGAGAGGAAAATATCTTTGAATTATGGCAAATGTTACTAAGGACTTCATATATGAAAATCATTTATGAATATGTAATACAGTGCAGTTTTAGGGAAAAGTAGCTAAATTTAAATCCAACTTTCTCCATTGCAAAACTTACATTTTTTTGTTGTGAACATATGGCAAGAGATGCAAAGAATGAGAGCTGCTCAAGCATCTTTAAGATGTCAAGTCACATTTATTTGTGGGGCAGTGGCTATTTGCACTAAGTGTAAATAGCGATAGAGGCTATTTACTATAAGTATAAATAGCATATTTTCTTAGTGATAGATGCTATTAACACTATGTGCAAATAGCGATGGATTTTTTTTTAGTGATGCTATTTACACTAAGTGCAAATAGCTATAGATTCTATTTACACTGTTAAAATAGCAAGATTTTCTGCTATTTATGCTACTTATTGCAAATAGAGGCAGTTATCTGCACCTCAGTATTGTACATTATAAAACAGTATGCAATAATAACGTATTGAGTGTAAATGATCATTTTAATTCAATTTATTAAATGGATGCCACGTTATTGGGACAATAAAAACCTCCCTACACCTATCTAAACCCTACCCGATACTTTATTTTCAGCTTTTCGATTATTTCCTTATTTATTATTGAAAATAAATGCCTTATGTGATATGAGATTTGAAAAGGTAGAAAAATAAATTTAGCAAATGGCAGGTTTGAACCTTGGTCGATTGTGTTAAATTGACTATGGCATGCAATTTACCATCTACGCCAGAAGAACTGTCGTGTGACAGTCGTCTTTTGTAGTGTTGACCACCCCAATCACACTTTGGTGGGCGGAGTTAGTGTAAATAGCCTCTGCCAACAAGGTGGCCTATTTGCACTTAGTGTAAATAGACACTCCATGGTATAGGTTTTTACACAATGTTTCCAAGCAGCTTCACATAAATAAAACAGGAATATAACAGTGGTAATGTTGTGAAATCAATCAATTCTGATACAAATTCAGTGTAAAATGTAAAGTAGCTCTACAGAAGATAAACATGCATGGTTAAGCTCAATTTAGTTCAATGTTGTTTCAGCACAGTTTAATGACAAAATAAATGTAACCAGGAGTGTGAAATATGCAAATTATGTCATCAATAGCAGTTTACATACACAATGTAGGACAGAATGCATTAATACAAACTACACCTAAATTCACTAGAACCCCAAAGAACCCTGCGTTTACACCAAAGACAGGCTTAGCTCATCAAAAGGCCTGGGACAAGCCCCTTCACTGATAATGACCTTGTGCATGCCTGCATGTACATCCTCACTGTTTAACAATATAAATCATATATGCATAAAACAGTTCACACAAAATATACAAGATTTACTTTATTTTGGCATGAAGCAATAAATGGCAGAAAATGGTTCAAGAATGATTCAGGAAACACATTTCTGAACCACTGATTGCACAGAATTCCTAAAATGTATATATTTATTTTTGGCTTTAATCAGAATGGGTAAAGCCTAATATATGATATAATAGTCAAAAAATCTAAAAAAAAATAAAAAATGTTGAGTGTAATATTGATACATTTGCTTTTTATGGCAAATATGGTATGATGTAGATGATATGAGAGTCTGGAGCTCATACTCAACAGCTTCACTGTATTCTTAATTTTATTCAGAGGCCCAAACTCAGTAAAATATGCAATTTGGTGCAGTTGCTGATATTTATATGGCCAAAATTAAAATTAAATTCTGACAGCTTGTAAATGAAATAATAGTATAGCAAACTACTAACATTTATAAAATACATACAAGTTGTATGTATTATTAATATTATTAAAGACTAATTTAATATTGTTACTTAGTTGCTTCAGTCCAGTAAATGTTCACCTTGAAATATTAGCCTACTAGAAATATAAGAGTTTTTCTTACATTTACTTAAACTCAAATATTTCACAGAAAAAAAACATTTAAATATATATAAAAATATATACATTTTTAAAAACTTGATGACAGCGAGCATGTAGTAGATTGTGTAGTAGATTTTTCAGCAAAGTTGTGATCATGTTGATCATTTAGAGCAGTGGTTCTCAAACTGGGGTCTGCGTACCCCTGGGGGTACATGAGGTGCACGGAGGGGGTACGTGAACAAAATGCTGAGTTTTGGCAGTCATTTAATTCTACACCAACTAAAAATAACATTAAAACCGAGCATTTGTTTCTTACAAGCAAAATGCCACTTCTAGTATAAAAACTGGAAAATGGGAGTGCCATAAACAGTCAAATGACATCAAATGACCTCATCTTTTGCAGTAAAACATGACTGCATCCACACAAGCAGTGTGCGTATATTAGGATGCCCACTAAATATGCTGCTTTAGCAAATGGCACTGTTAAAGTAGATTTGTAGCACTTAATTGCATGAAGAACAAATATTGATGGACTGTACATTGAGATCGATTTAAGAAACCCTCGTTGATACAGAAACACCCTGTGCGAGTTATTGTTTCATGTTCAAAATACGAGCAAGAATGCAATTTTCCCTGAATATCCAAACGATTGCAAATGTGACATTGATTTTAAATAACAGTTCAACAAAAAAAGGTAATATTAAGTGAACATTTTACATTTGAAATGTAGCCTACATTTTAAAAACAATATTGTCAAAGTTGTTTGTTATATTTTACAATGAAATAAGAACAGTTCCAAAGAAATCCGCAACAGAACTGTGTGCGTCTCCAAGCAACAGGAATCAATCTGCAGCTTTGAACAACAGTGATTCAGTAAATCAATTCAAGGTGGCAAATATTGTCCCATAATGGAAAAGATGTGACTGCGGTCTAAGTGGGGGTACTCGGAAGAATGTTAAATGCCCCAGGGGGTAAGCCACTGCAAAAAGTTTGAGAACCACTGATTTAGAGGACATGCGTATCCAATACGATACAATAGGTTTCATAGTGTTAAGACTGTGTTAATATCAGAAGGGTTACATGTTCAACCCATGGTAGAGCTTTCTGATATTATTATGCTTTAAGTTAGCCTACTTCCGATGACATTAATAAAGTAATGACCTAAGTATTTCTGAACAATGTACACCACTGAGGTTTTAAATGTCTGTTAAGATGACTGTGGACTGCCAGGAAAGGTCACATTGCAAGCTGACTTTGAAGATGTGCACTTGGCAGACTAATACATCCTGTAAGACATGAACTACTTCCAGCTGAACCTCCCGTCTGTAACACCCCACCTGTAAAATCTCTTGAGACACAGGGCAGCCCAAATAAATGTGTCAAAATTTACAAGACAGGCTCAGGAGTGCTAGCAAGACACTTTCCCACAGTACCAAAGAGAACCGAACATTACTCTAGAACATCATATTACTTATTAATATAGCAGACACAGTCACCCAGACCAACTCACATAGATCACGCGAGATCACAGAGTGTGTCCAATGGCAGCCCGCTACTACAGTGGTTTACATGTGTCAGGCTGCCATTTTTGTTTCTTTCTGTTGGAACACACTGTGAAGTAAACCATTATACCAAATATATATTAAAATTTATATATTTATTAAGACCAAAATACAGATCCATAAAGTGTTCGTCCAATTATATTCCTCGGGCCGAGGATTACGATAGGCCATCCTACCTGCCTGTCAAAGTATGTATTTGCATACTACCGCGCACCCTGTTCGTGCAGACATGATAAAGTAAAGTAAAGTAAGTAAAGTCGTGACGTATTGTCAAGTATGGTTACCCATACTCGAAATTGGTGCTCTGCGTTTAACCCATCCAAGTGCACACACACAGCAGCGAGTAGTGAACAAATGCACACACACACACACCGTGAACACACACCCGGAGCAGTGGGCAGCCATTTATGCTGCGGCGCCCGGGAAGCAGTTGTGGGTTCGGTGCCTTGCTCAAGGGCACCTCAGTTGTGGTATTGAGGGTGGAGAGAGCGCTGGACATTCACTCCCCCCACCTACAATCCCTGCCGGCCCGAGACTCGAACCCGCAACCTTTCGATTACGAGCCCGACTCTCTAACCATTAGGCCACGACTTCCCATAAGTCATCATGCGTTCTATTACACAATTGCAGACCGAACGAGAAAGGAAGTTGCTATTATTGCAATATTATGCGCTTTGTACTGTAATGTTTTCTCACAGGTGAATGACATATGATGTAATCTGACATCATTGTATTCAACCCTCCACCAGCGCCATCTCTCTTCGTGTCGCTGGTTAGCCTCTGGTCTGCCTGTGGGCGTTCATGTGTTTTAGAGGAGGTGTGGCTTTGAAGAGTGATTTGCAGAGAGGGTGGGATCTTATGCTTTCAAAGCTACCGCCATTGCAGCGGTAACCTTAAAAGGACACTTTTGTACCTTCTTAACCACCAAAGGGTTCATAATAGTGCCATAAGAGTACATATTACTACCTTATAATACTATTCTAAGGTAAAAAAATGCACCATTTAGGGGTAAAGAAGGAACAAAGGTGTCCTTTTGAGATTACTACCTCAGTGACAAGCTGTTGTACCTCTAAAGGTCAAATTTTTGCATATTTTGTCTGACAATGTGAGTGCAAGTTGAATGCATATACGTATACCTTAGAGGATTCAGTGTTTCTTTATGGGGCCCCAGTATACAGGGCATGACGGGCTGGGAAAGTGGAAAGCAGATATACACTCTGTATGACCACACAAACACCAATATTGTGGCCGCCCAGCTGCCGTGGGCCATCACGGTTCAGCATCGAGTTACAGAAGTGCGATGACTCTGCTCATTCCAGCTTCACTCGCATCGCACCAATAAACAGGCCAACACGCCAACTCAGCTCGACCCACATCTCATCTCCCAACACCTAGACTTATGCACTCCTTTAAACACCAAAACCAATGATCCCTCCCTTTGATCCTTCCACCTATTACAGCTATTGCTTATGGTTGTGACATCAGTAGCATTTCTCAGTCATTGTTTCTAAACGACCCATTTTTGCAGCTTATTACCCAAACATTTGTCAGTTTGTCTACACAGTCCATCAAACGCTTTCAAAAGAGCAATGTTGTCCATGATATGTCCCCTTTAAGAAGTTCCTGCCAAAATGGAGGACATTCTATGTAATTTTCCCACCAATATTAAGCTTCACTGTGCCATTCTAGAGGGGGCTAATAAGCCACCATCAAGATCTCTTATATCACTACAGGATGAGAAAGAGCAACCCCCCCACACACACAAACACACACTTTTTAAGAGCCTCTATCAGGTCAGGGGCCCAGTTTTCCCCAAGTCTTAAAATATACTTCTTGCAGAGGCTTTATTGAAGATATTTGCTGATTGCATTATAGCAGATCAGGTCTTCAACAAGTAAGAGTTATACCACCGGATAGTCCGGAAGCTTGCTCATGTCTTTTTTTTTTATAGCTGAACTGTCAATAGAGGTTTGTCTAAAACCAGCACGCAAGTAACACTGGAGGCTCAATCACAGGACAGAAGTAAATAATGCTGTCTGATGACATGCTAATATTTGTGGCTAGGTTACTTCATCTCTTGCTGTATCTACAGCCAAGAACAACAGGCAGACTGTTATGCACACACACTTCTCTTCATTTGAGTGATCCATGCAGTGCTTTTTCAGATAAATGATACTCAGTGGCTGGTTTGGCTGCAAAACACAGATGCAAGAGACAATAATCCATACCGTCTTTTCATGTACAATTCCCTTGAAAAATATCTGGACACCTAAGCCATTCTTAAAATTGCACAGATTAAAAAAAAAGGTAACAGAAGCACACCATCAAGTAAAATAATTTAAACAAATTTGTTATGGTATTTATGGCTTATATTTATGAAAACAAAATACCCTAACACTAGCGTTCTTTATTCCTTTTCTATTCTATCTACTTGTTTTTTTATTTATTATAAAAAATGACCCTCTAACACTGGCGTTCTCTGTTCTTATTTAGTGTATCTACTTGTTTTCTTTTTATTATTATGAAAATTTCTTCAGTCAAGCAGTGGTTTTAATCTCGCATTTGCTTTTTTGTTGACTGTTTGTTGATCTTCACAGTGTGTGGACCTTTTTGTAGCTTTTCCCCAAAATGAAAAATATGAACATGAGAGGAGTTAACTTCATTTTAGACATCTTTTAAGATCTAGCCTATACCAGACCTAAACTGACCTGAATCACTTCTTTCCCAAACCATTCCAATGAAAAAATGAATTTTCTTTAAAAACAAAAATAAAGAAAACCCACCCTGAGACAGACCTGTTAAAATTAGACTTGAATCAATCTCATCGGCAACTATTTCTGAACTCGACTTAAACCTCGCGTTCAAAGTGAAGACCCCTATACACACATTTTTGCCTAACTGCAAAAATTGCTCAATTTTTTTGTTTGCAATAACACTTTGTTTTACACTTCATACATATTTAGAGCAGCTTAAGTGTCCAAATACTGTACATGGGCAACCGCTTGAGGTTTTAACACATGATCAGCGTTGGCTCATAAAGCAATGTGTTACTGACTGACATCCAAAGGGAAAATAAAAGCCTATTTTTACTTTGCATCAGAGCACATGCATTGACATTCAGCTAAAAAGGTGAATAGGTTCAGATGAATTACTTTATACTCTTAAAACTATATAATACATCTTAAAACTATATAACTATGCTGACACAACTGACAGACATTCAACATTGCAAAACACCTCTTTATTTCACTTTAACATAATCCGCAGTAGCTTGACTATATACATTCATGACTTCTTGACCCCCTATACTTATGCGGTAAGTTGTAAACAAATGATCAGCAGTACAAACAAGGGATTTTATGAATATAGTGTGATGACATGAGGCGTGCTCTGGGCCTATGTCTTCTTAAAGGGTTGTAAACCATGCCTCTCTTTAACACTGCCATGTCCACTTAACCTTTCTCTCTGGTCTCTGTAAGGCCTCGTGTATACAGCCCTAACGTATGCTGGAGCCTTACTTGCAAAGATCCACTGCTATCAACAGAAATAACTATGTAAGATTTAAAAGGTAAATCATTTCATTCCAAATATAAAAATTATTCATCTTCTAGAAAGGCAATGTACGAGTATTCACTAAAATGTGGAACTGTCAAAAGCATCTTTGTACGTTTTGAGGAAATAGTAAAAGGTCTATAGCAGAAAGCCTCAGCATGTCATGCATACGAGCAGATATCATTTACTCCCGCTCATGCCATTTGAAACCAGTACAATCCCCTGTCTTCTGTCCAACTCTAAAGGAGATATTTTGTCTAATGTATAAGCTGCTTATTTATTTACAGTGGACAGTGACCAGCGGCTGTCAAGCTCCAAACAATACAAAAAAAGCATACTCCATATGAATCATTCATAATATTTGAAGTATTCTGAAGCCATAGCTTTCTGTGAGAAACAGACTAACATTTAATTGTTATTAGCTGAAAGTCCTCCCTCCCCTGTAGCTCTCAAATCACATTTACACCTGTATCCTTCAAGACACAGCAACTTTGAATTTATATTTGAATGTATTGAACAACGTGATACAGAGGAGAGGTAAATAAATATATGAGCCGTAATTAAATTCAGGTTGACTCTATAAACCACATCTCTGATTTTGATTGTGCTTTTTTGCCCTTTTTGACTGGCATTCAGTTTGCATCACAGCAATAAGAGCAGTGTGGACATTCTGTAAAACAGCTTCTTTTGTGTTCCACAGAAGAAAGAAGTTATAGCACTACAGACTTGAAACAACACTGAGTTTTCTTTTTTAAATGAACTAGTAAATAAAATGAAAATTCATTGAGACCAGGGGTGTTACTATAGACCCATTTTCTGGAGTTTACCTAATACTAATCTGAGAATCATTTTCTCTAAAAATACTTCAGGAGTCATGTTGTGTCTTTTCTATCCGTTGTTTCGAATCAGAACTAAATGCCAGATTTGTGAATAAATTCCTTTTTTGATCTAATCTTATTAGGTTTGCAAAATTTGTTTGTGATTCGGTTGGATTCATTCACACTGAATCGTTTTCAGGAATTTCTCACTCTGAAATAGCAATAAGATATTTTCAAAATCAAAAACATAAAAGCAATAGATAAGATATTTACCTACAATCCATTGCAGGAAAAGAAACCTGCAAATATCTTTTAACATTTGTCAGCAATGAAGCAGCTTGACTGCAAAGCCAATTTACATAATTATACCTGTAACAGTATCCAATGGGAAAATAAAAGATATTGGGACAATTTTTGGATGGGGGCTACTAACAGCCCTAATCAACACATCTCATGTGCAAAGATATCAACCATCACGACGCTACAAACTCCGGATGCACAGAAGTGTGTGGTGTCAATGAAACGGGTCAAATTTATGTTTGCACCTTCAACACTGATTCCCCTTTTGCACACATTAGGAGAGTGCTGGTAGGGGGATCGCCAGAACATCACATGGTTCCACCGGTGAAAGAAACCTAAAACCAACACCTTCTCAAGAACATGTGATACCCAGTTCTCACTCATAGAGATGCACACACTCTAGACAACACATCCTCTAATTCAACAAAATCCACACCAAATACCTAGTATGTCGCTGAATGATGGCGTGGATAGTTGCTCCATCCATATACCCAAGATCATATCATATACATGATGGCGTCACCATTTAACTCCAAGCATCCTTCCTCACAAGGTCCGACCTCATGTCTCAATCTTGCCCTTAGAGATCAAACTAAAAACAAGCATCTCCTTTTATTTCAGTCTCAAGCAATAGCTAGCATTAAACCTTAAATTTAGCTAGCTGGCTCCTCTGTGAAACAGTGCTATCTACATGAGACAAAATCTACTTCCACCACCTCTGTGAAAGGCAAGAGCATAAAACTGAAGGGGGGTTAAGCAAAATCCGATCTGACTGAGTGCTTTTGACAAGCATCTTGGGAGCAACAGTCCAAAAATCTCCATCATCCTACACCTCTGATCAGGGCAACATGGATTAACAGGGGAGGAATGGTAGGGTACAACTGAGCACTACGAGCATCATAAGCCGAGCCCTGAAATGAAGACACAAGCTATATTTAACTCTGACTCCATACGCTGTTGGGATGGGAAAAAGTGTACGGCTACATGGTCAGCATCTGCTGGAACAATAGACCTGACACATTAGACATAAAGAAATGTTTTGCGTACAGTTCAACTTTACATTTGGAGGGTAAATGTGCATGACAGTGATAAAGATAAGACTGGAAAATGCGGCAACACTGCCAATATCATTTAGAAATCAAATCTTATACCTTTTTATTACACAAATGCTTACAAAATATATAAAACAGGCATGTATTTTGAATTGAGTTTATTTATTTTTGAATTATTTCATTTTTTTAAAAGAAAAGCCAGAGCGTGATTTTGGGAAACAGGAAACAGTTTGCCTGAGACTATGGTCAATTATACAATTAGGCTATTATATATTTAGTGGTCATTATACAAAAAGATTTGCCAGCTGAATGACTGACCAATCAGAATCAAGTATTTTAGAGAGAAATGTTTTCAAATCTTTCTCACTTCCCATTTTACTGACTTTGTGAAATCCTAATTTGAATTTTCTGATAATCTAATGGACCGAGGCTGCAACCTAAATTTTAAATCAAGACAAATTAATATTTGTGACCCTGGAAAACAAAAGCAGTCTTAAGTCGCTGGGGTATATTTGTAGCAATAGCCAAAAATACATTGTATGGGTCAAAATGATTGATTTTTCTTTTATGCCAAAAATCATTAGGATATTAAGTAAAGATCATGTTCCATGAAGATATTTTGTAAATTTTCTACTGTAAATATATCAAAACTGAATTTTTGATATGTAATATGCATTCCTAAGAACTTCATTTGGACAACTTTAAAGGTGATTTTCTCAATATTTAGATTTTTTTGCACCCTCTGATTCCAGATTTTCAAATAGTTTTATCTCAAATATTGTCCAATCCTAATACACCAAGACCATACAACAATGGAAAGCTTATTTCATCAGCTTTCAGATGATGTATACATCTCAATTTCGAAAAATTTACCCTTATGACTGGTTTTGTGGACCACACAAAATTTTAAATCATAATTCCTCAACATTCTATTTTATATTCTATTCATATCAAGCTTCTTATAAAGCTAGAAACTTATGTCAAGACATGCTCAACAGCATATAAAATCAACTGTGAAATCAAAACATTTGGGGGCCAAAATGAATCCTGCAGCTTTCCAGATACAGACACAGCATTGCCTTTAACCCACGGACCTATTCGTCATGCAGTGCTCTAGATCACAGCTTTACCTGTCACAGTGAGGTAAATATTTCCACAAAACCCTCAGTCTTTGGTCTTTCTTCGAGCTGAAGTCTGTCTATCTTACCCGGGGCCAGCGCGAGCTCCAGGACAGCTGTTGCTGACGCAGAAACGTCTTGAATGAAACCTGAGATTGAGCCGCAGGTATAGAGGATCATCACTGGAAAACTCTTACATACGAGGGTCCTGAAACATTAAAACTCTATTTCTACTTTACCATTCCTGGACAGATGCTTTTATTGATTGTTTTACTGTATAATAATTTCTGTTTCGCCTATGGAGAAGGGTTTTCCCACATACGAGTATTTAAAGCTTTTAACATATCCTAATGTAGCTGGAATACGAATGAGTATATAAGCAGTTTGTTTTCTTTATTTCATTTAAATTATTATCGATTTTACATGCTAAATAATTAGTTATGACTAAAATAGGGCTAATAAATAGTTTTAAGCTTCAGGCCCTCGAATACTTTATATTCATACACAAAACATATTTTATAGGCTATAAAATAAATATAGCCTATATAACTCTTTCTCTCTCACACACACACACACACACACACACCGACCGTTTAAATTAGGCAGCTGAGCAGAAATCTAATATACTTGATCACTCCCACTGATAATGTTGCAGATGCTTGGAAGGAACACTCCACACACTAACAACAATATTATTTTCATAAAAAAAAAAAAAACTTTACATCATGATTTTCACACTGTTTAATACTGAATGTTTAATATTTACAGCATGTTACTGTACGTGCTGACTGCAAAAGAGCTCATATTTGAAAACTGATAGCCTATTGATGATGCAATACATCATGTTGAATATATTGAACATGTGGCGCCATCCTCTGGTGTCATATGTGACCCTGGACCACAAAACCAGTCATATAAGGGTCAATTTTTCGAAATTGAGATCATCTGGAAGGTGAATAATCTTACGATGTATATGGTTTGTTAGGATAGGACAATATTTGGCCGAGATACAACTATTTGAAAATCTGGAATCTGAGGGTGCAAAAAAATCTAAATATTGAGTAAATCGCCTTTAAAGTTGTTCAAATGAAGTTCTTAGCAATGCATGTTACTAATCAAAACATTTATGGTAGGAAATTTACAAAATATCTTCATGGAACATGATCTTTACTTAATATCCTAATGATTTTTGGTATAAAAGAAATATCAATCATTTTGACCCATACAGTGTATTTTTGGCTATTGCTACAAATATACCCCAGCGACTTAAGACTGGTTTTGTGCTCCAGGGTCACATATATTTCAAAAAACAAAAAATAAATAAAAGTCAGCATTATTTTCTATTTTAAAATGACAGATATATGCAAATAAGATATTAACATCTGTCAACATGCCAAAACATTTCGTCACATGTTAGACAAGTGCTGCAGTGAAATAAAATACAGTGAGCCATGGATGTCATTGCATCAGACAAAATATCAAACTAGGAGGCAAAATATGAACCAAGTGCCATTTCTCACACCTTTTTTTTTTTTTTTGTGATGTGTGATATTAACACAATTATTCATATTTAACACAAAATATTAACACAATTATCATCACAGTGGTTATAACAGTATAAAGTGCAGTTGTGATACAACATACTCAAGTTATGCAGTGAAATCTTGGGTTGCCATTTGAAAAGTGTTGTTGTCAGTTCGGAACTTATATTTCCCAATTTCTTTTCTTATTTCATTCTGGACCTATAAAAACAATTAATTAATTCTAATCTTATCGGATCATAAAATGCTACTTTATATTTTCATATGCAATTAAAAGTTTATTAGATCTTACCTCACAGTTCAAGAAGCAGTATAACAACGCCACAATCAAACCCTTCAAAGAAATATCGCAGTTAATATTTTGAAATCCGCATTAGCGAATTCAGTCAAGTCTTTAATGAAACTTTATGGATTTGTTTTAGTACTTGATTAGTATATTTCTGAATTTAAGATAAAATTATTATTTTTACTATTATTAATAAAGGTGACAATATGTCCAGATAGCTTTTGTATTCCAAGTATATTTACAGTAGAGGGCAGAGTTTCACTTATGAACAGGCTCCATAGACGCATCTCTTAAACTTCATACCTCTCAAATTAGAGAGATAGGATAATACAGTTCATTTATTAGACGAGCATATGATTTCATGTTCTGTATTGTACAGTGTATAATAACAGTTGTTACCTGGAAGGAACCTAGCACGAGTTCAAAGAAGAGTCTCGCTTCTAGACCCACATGTTCAGGAAACAGAGCAAATATGATATAATGCACTCCGAAAAGAGGGATGAGCAGAAGAGTTGACTTTGCCAGTCTCCTGAATGGTAGATAAAAGAGATCAGGGCACCGTTTGTATGCAAAATGATGTATTTGTAATACTGAAAAGACACCAAAAATAGCCATAAAGTTTGATTGTACAATTTGTAATAACAGATCTCACCTGTAAGGTTTCCTGTCTCCTCCATTTGATTCTGGGGTTTTTGTCTTGACAACGATAATCCTGCTTATGTTAACAAACACCAGAAAGTTCACCTGTAAAATTTAAAAGCACATTATTTTGGTCCATAATCAATCATGCTAAGAAATTTAATAGGGGAAAAGTGACTTTAGCTGGTTTTATTCAAGTAATATAATAGCAGAGCTGGGTAGATTACTTACAAATTGTAGTCCGTTACAGATTCCAAATTACATTTATAAGAAAAATTGTAGTTAGTAACGTAGTGCATTACGTTACACATTTTAGGTAATATGATGATCAGACTACTTTTTGGTTACTTCTATATTACTTTTCACCTAACTCGTTTAACACATTGATTTTAAAATATAATCTTGTACCAAATCGATATAAAAAAATGAAATATATTCCATTCGCTGTCATTAACAAAATTAAGTGCATTAAACATTACATCAAGGTTTCCCAAACTGTGGTTTGTGAAGGACCTGCAGGAGGTTTGTGATAATTATCATAACAATACAACATTAAAATAAATCATTTTAAAATAACATCAATAAAAATAAAACACTTACTAAAAAAATGAAATCTGTATTATTTGTTTACCTGCATGTCACGTGAGCATTAACTAACATCAGAGAACTGTGAACTTCCAAATGCATTACTTAATTATCACCTTAAAATATCAAGGGTACTTCAAGAAAATATAGATGAAAGATTTTCAGCTGATGAATAAATTTGGGAATCCCTGCATTACATGTAAATAAGAAATGACGTGAATTTGTGCATTTTAATGTGTTTGAAAGACAAAAGCCTTCAAAAGACACATGTAAAGCGCTTTGGGTGTACGGCAATACACAATAAATGCGCTATATAAATGCATCATTCATTCATTCATTCATTCAATTGAATAAAAATGGCATGTCTTATAGTGTAAAACAATAGCCACAGATTTTTCAGGCAAATGCTCCAATTCCTTATAGTTTTCATTGCATATACTGACATAGGAGAAAGTATTTTAACAGGAATGAATGAATCAACGAATGAAGACATCCACAATACATCAATAAACACATAGTCTGTCTTGAACAAACAGGTATTGTATTCTGCATTTACATACAAATACAGAAAGCAAAATGGGAATTTTGATGATCCACCAGTAGCCACTGTCCAGGTCATCCCAGCACCTACCAACACATATAAACACTGTCGTTTGTGATACACTCATGCACATAGATACCTTTATTGTAACTGTTAGCTCCATATCTTGTTACTGTGCTTCCCATATAGAGTTATGTCATGACACCTTTGAGAGTTTTTGCATGGTAATATACATGGCAATGTTAATGTGTTTGGTCTTGGAGGAATAGATCTGCTATGCTGCTATGGCATGAGCAAGTATAAGACTTGCTACTGCCATTAAAATCCACAGACATATTGCTATGAGCATGTAAGAAATACTGCTGCTGTACATATAAAATTATATTATAACCCTGCATACATACGTGAAATTACTCAGAAGCAGAACTATACAGGTGGAGCTGGGGAAGGTGGAGGGTTTCTGAAGCGTGCTGCAACAGAAGCAGAACTATACAGGTGGAGCTGGGGAAGGTGGAGGGTTTCTGAAGCGTGCTGCAACTGCTACAGCAAGCACTAGACAAGTATTTGAATCTTGAGCAGCAAGCTCATTGGCTACTGATGTGTAAGAAACCAATCAGCTGTGCCATGTGAATAATCATATGATTATTTCATCTAGAGTTTCATGACAGAACTTTATATCAATTGTCCAACTGCACTCCACAATAATCTCATCCTCACCCATGATTGTCATATTTATGTTTGAGGAATGTCCAGATTACTACTGTGACAGATGGCATTCCTGTAATACAGAGAAAACAATCTATGAGCATTTAAGAATAAGTTATATAATCAACAGTTAATGTTAACTTTCTGTAAATGCAAAATGTTGTTTTACCCCAGCCAATAAGAATATAGCACCAGAAAAATGTTCTTGTGTGGGTAAAGGTGAATGATAGCAGCGTCTGAAGATAAAGTCCCTCAACGAGCAGCCAGTAGAAATTTGATAACACACAATATTGGAAAAATGTCACCACAGCCTTGCACAAACCCTGGCAGATGAAAAACAGCAATCAATTACAGAGGTGCAGATGATTACTTTAAAATATGATTCATGCTATGGCATTTTTGTTGATCTTATCAGTCATTTCTTTGGTGTAATGAACCGTGGAGACTGTGCAGTGATTGACAGTCTCATCGGCGAATAGCACTGCATCCTTTACAAACACAGCCAAAGCCCGCATGATGAATGAGGAGAAGAGGTTGAGGTGGATGTAGGTCCGTGTACACAGAAGCTTCCTGTGGGATTAAGGAAAATCTGCCAGTATTATATGATACAGTATAAGCATTCTTTGATGCAAATGTTAAAAAATGTCTCCACAATTGAGTTCCAGCATGCATCGGAAACAGTGAATGAGTAAAGGCATTGAAACAAGTAGAGAATGTTTAATCTTACCTAAACGTGCAGAAGATGATGATTGCAACACAGAGAGAGCCAATAGACACGCCGTACCCAACTGTGTATATTAACTTCACCTTGGCAAAGTACTCTCGCTACCACAGTAAAATAGAAAATATCAAGTTTAGATACCACTCGATTCATCTGGGGGCAATTTCATTCAGTAAATTAAAGGTGAGGTGTGTAAAAAAAAAAAATCAATATTTAAATTCGTTGCTTTAACCAATGGTTTGAGTAGGAACATGTAGCACCATTTGGTGTCAAGTATTTGTTGTTTTAATATTAACAGGATCATTTAAAATGGTTAAGTATAGGATATTAAAATGTGTCAACATGTCAAAACACTTTGCCACAGAGTAAACACAAAAAGTTTGGAAAAAGGTATACAATGAACCCCAAAAATTATTTGGACACATATGCACTGCATAAAATGGTGTATGGTTGTGAGATAAAATATCAAACCAAGTGGAAAAATATCAACCCATAAGCATTTCTCGAGCCGCACTTTTTTAAGTGAACTGGACAAAGGGGAAGTGTTGAGGAAACCTGTTTGATAACAGATCATTTTTACATTTGGTAACACTGGTGGCGCAAAAACTATAAACATCATTTCCGACAAGACAATACAATACAGGAACCTAAAACCAATCCAGAAACACTGGCATTATTGTCCTTTATTTTCAAATAATATCAAATATTGCCATAAGATTTCTTCAAGGTTGCTTACTCTGTGTCCAGTCTCTTCCTGCTCTGTGCTGTTGTCCTGAAAGCAGGCATTATAATAAGACACACTCAGCCTACTCCATCCCTCACTAGTGCAGGTGCGGGTGATCAGCTCTAAAGATGTCAAGCAAAAACACTTCTTTTATATTTATGACATAGCATTGAACTTCTATGGCCACATTAGTAAAAAAAAGAGTAGGAATTATTTTGTTACGATACTGTTGCGGTTGAAGTTACCATGGGACTTGAAGACAGGAGGTGGGCAAGACACTGACACTCTCTCTCCTACACTGACTGATGGCCAGCAGTTCACACCGTCCCACTCAACCAGACAACCTGAAGACATCCATAGTGGTACAATTAAAGGTTACAGAATCTTCTTCTTAGTCAAACTATTGATTACAATAAATTGATAGTAACAAACTTCATCAAATTATGACAAAGCAAAATTCTGCACTAAAGCAGCTACAAAAAGGCAAACGTATCATTATTCACTCCTAGTCAGAAATATATGTTTGAACCTGTGAACTCTTCTAAGGTTAAAAATGCAAAAAACATTATGTAGTCTTATAGTTATATATCTGTACGGATGTCACATTTAAAAATAAATGATGAAAATGAATGGACTATGGCAGTCAAGCAGGATTTAGAGTAATGACTTGAATTTTAGTCTGTTCTTAACACACTGTTCTTATTTATTTTTAGTCGGTCCCATATTTGCATTTTATTTGCAACGGAAAGAGATAGTTTAAAACTAATAATAGAAAAATGCCCTCATTTACTCACCCTCTGCTGAACACAAAATAAGATATTTTGAAGAAAGTCGGTAACCATTTTGGATATACTGACCTCTATTGTATGGAAAAAATCAACACATTTCTCAAATTATATTCATGTTCCACAGAAGAAAGTCAGTCACACAGTGTTGGAATGGCATTATAGGGTGAGTAAATGACAGAATTGGCTGAACTATATCATTAAATAATCAAATCAAAGGTGTGCAATGACATCTGGGTGAAATGTAATTTCTAAGGTATTGAGTATTAGTGCTTATTTGACTAAGCTCACCTGTATTTGTAGCACTATAGTTGAACAAAGACTGAGCTAAACTAATTTTGAGCTGACATTCAGCTTCTTTCTCTTGTAAATGCAACACTATAGAACATTCAGGATGAACTGTCTTCACCTGGAAAACATATAAAAGTGCATCAAAACTTCTGCAAACATTGATCTTTTGCAATGCTCTAGTTTTTTTCCATGCCTTCAATGAAAATAGCACCAACAACCAAAAAAGCATGCGCATAACATACCTCTTCACATGTAACCATAAGAATCCAGATGATGAAGCCATGAATAAGATCCATGATGTTTGTTCTTACATTTACAACATTCACATCACAGGTGCAAACAATTCTCAGTCAAAAGTGTTCACAAAAAGTGTAGCTCTATGTCTTGTTGTTTGTCAGAACAAATATGCTCATTCACAGTATTTATCATCTTTCTCTCCAACCTGTTTAATGCAGCATATGGTAAGGTGTACCCTGATGGTACAGCCCATTTTTCAGGGTGTGCAGGGACCTCATCTCACACCAGTATAGTGTCATTGTTACTTTAAACAAAATTTATAATAGTTATTGAAATAAGATTTATTTTATTTATCTTTACAATAATAACATTCTGCGTCTAATAGAACCTTGATTTTGAAATGATGTCCTATGTTGATTCTGAAAAAGAGCTGTGTGTGTGTGTGTCTGTTTGTTTTGACCTGCTTACTCCATCAGGGAGGTTAAATGAGTCTTTTATCCAGCACTATTTACTGCATGAGTGAACATAAATCACTTTTTCTGAGTTAAAAGGATGTCATTACTTCAGAGGTATGCAAATGACTGTCACTCCAACCACAGATGTTTTTTGTTGTAACTAAACATATTTTGAAAAGGGTTAATTAACAAACAATTATGATTTTAATGCAGCTTATTGTGCATTTTACAAGGTTTTGGAATTAAAATATTAATTTGTCTCTTATGTGGACAGTAATGTTTATTCTATATGGTGCATATGGACCATGCCACCCCATCCATCCATTTTTAAAGCCTGTCCTTCCCCTGAGGAGCTGAGGTTGGTGTAGACTAAAATCAGACAATCTCAAGCAGAATGATGCATTCAATATTCAGTGATGTTTAAAGGAATGAAAGTGAGAATTTGAAAATATTTTCATAACAGAAAAGTTTGAGGCCACAATTTGATTAAACAGTCTTTGTATGACAAGCCATCAATTAACCGCAAAACTGTTTTGACTGAATAAATCTGACAAATGTTGATATTCAGATGACAATTAAAAATAGTGTAGCCATTCATCAAAAGTGCTGAGATGAGATTTTGTGCCATCTATGGTCAAGAGAAAAAAATAAGATGGGGAGTCACCTTACCCCTGTTTTAATTACTGTATTTTTGTGGTTTCGGTAGAATTGGTGGATTGTAGATTACTTGGTCAATAACTATTTGTACGTTTTTTATAGTTGTACATGTCTGTCCTGCACGTGTCAGTCCTCTGTCGTGTGTGTCGTGTTCCTGCCTCTTGTGTCCATATTTGGTTTGTTTCCTGTCCTTGTTAAATGTAATGATTAGTTAATTCTTGTCCAGCTGTGTTTGTCTCGTTATCTATGATTTACCTGTGTATTTATAGTCCTGTCTGTTCAGTTAGATTTCTGAAGTGCGATATCAGTCCTCTATGAGGAAGTATTGGCATAACTGTCTTTTTTAGTGTGTTTGTATTGTCTGTTTCTTGCTAATGGACCTTGAGTCTGAAAATAAAGTTGGAGTAATATCACCAACAGCTCAAAGTTGCATTTATGTTTATACTGGTAACTTTTACACCTTAAGGACTAGAAATTAAATTAAAAACTTATTACTGTACACAATTAAAATATTACTGTTTTTACTGTAATACTGTAATGCAACCTTACTAAACTTTTGACAAGTTTTTTTTTCCATTTATTTATTTTTTTTACTTTGTTAAATATTTTTCTAATGAGCTGCGTCAGTATCCATAAAGCGTCAGTATCCATAAAGTCAGTATCCATAAAGGTTTGCTTTTAATTAATTCAATGAATCAATTAAAGTAATTAGCTCAATAATAATTAATAATAAAATACAGAAGTGAATAATTGCTATAAAATCTTAAGTGTTAGAACTTGTGTTCTGAAGTGTTAGAGCTGTTTCATTGCTTGTGGTACTGGGCGATATCACTCGATTGAATGGCCGTTATCAGTGGTTATCAGGTCATACACAGATATGGGCCAGAAGAGCCCTACTGCTCCTACTGGTAGGCTGAGAAGGCTGGCATCATCGATCCACAAGGTTAATCCCCGCACGCATGTATGAAGGTGAAGTTACCACTGGAGTACCAGCAGAGGCGATCGTTTCCCCAACGCCAACAACTGCACACGGACCAAAGACCAGCGAAATAGTGCATTAAAAGATGGATTTAGATGACTTCAGGACACATATACAGGTACAGTCTCGTAAAATACTCAATTGTTCCGTTTATGAAAGAAGTTATTCATTTAAAATGTGCTTATGGTGGGAAAAGGATCATGTAAAAAGTCCACACATTTACCATATTTTTACCATAGTAACTGTCGCTCGACCATGTCATGTGTAGTCAATGCACAGTAACCACAAATATACCATGCTTCTCCCACCGTAAACGTGGTTTTACTGTGGTATTTGTAGTTAAAGCAGAATAACCTCAATATTTACTATGGGTTTACCTCAGTAACCGCAGTTTTACTGTGGTATTTGTAGTTAAAGCAGAATAACCTCAATATTTACTATGGGTTTACCTCAGTAACCGAAGTTTTACTGTGGTATTTGTAGTTAAAGCACAATAACCTTGATATTTACTATGAGTTTACCTCAGTAACCGTAGTTTTACTGTGGTATTTGTAGTTAAAGCAGAATAACCTCAATATTTACTATGGGTTTACCTCAGTAACCGTAGTTTTACTGTGGTAGTTGTAGTTAAAGCAGAATAACCTCAATATTTACTATGGGTTTACCTCAGTAACTGTGGTATTTGTAGTTAAAGCACAATAACCTCGATATTTACTATGAGTTTACCTCAGTAACCGCAGTTTTACTGTGGTATTTGTAATTAAAGCACAATAACCTTGATATTTACTATGAGTTTACCTCAGTAAGCACAGTTTTACTGTGGTATTTGTAATTAAAGCAGAATAACCTCAATATTTACTATGGGTTTACCTCAGAAACCGCAGTTTTACTGTGGTATTTGTAGTTAAAGCACAATAATCTCAATATTTAATGCTATGAGTTTACCTCAGTAACCACAGTTTTACTGTGGTATTTGTAGTTAAAGCAAAATAATCTCAATATTTGCTATGAGTTTACCTCAGTAACCACAGTTTTACTGTGGTATTTGTAGTTAAAGCACAATAATCTCAATATTTAATGCTATGAGTTTACCTCAGTAACCACAGTTTTACTGTGGTATTTGTAGTTAAAGCAAAATAATCTCAATATTTGCTATGAGTTTACCTCAGTAACCATAGTTTTACTGTGGTATTTGTAGTTGAAGCACAGTAACAATACTTATGTTTTTACCACAGTAACTGTTTTTACTGTATACTATTTTTAAAGCACAGTAACCACAACGCTTTCCACGCCTTTAATATGTTTTTTTTAAGTAATTGTAATTTAATATTTTTTATTCAACTCTTTTGAATATTAATTAATAGCGGATATTGTCCTAATTCAGCTCTGCATGAGTTGTTTGGGGTCGTTCTGTGATTTTTAAGATGTTTGTACAAATTTGGGTGTGCATAATTTAAATTTCTTCTTTTTCCCATTTAGAGAAAAATTGGGTTTTTAGAGGTCCCCATATCTCACTGCCATATAGTGCAATTGGTTCGATTATTGCTTTTAGGATTTTTAGCCAGGTTTGAATTGGAATTTCATACTGAATTGTATTTTTGATCATATAGAAGACTCTCAGTGCCTTTGCTTTCAGTGCATTCACAGCCAGATTGAAGTTTCCTGTTGAGCCGATTTTTAGTCCCAGATAGGATAGTGTTGGAGGACCTGGTTTCCTGCTCTGAAAGTGTATTTATTTTCCTTACACTTGGTTCTCGTTTGAAAAATCATGATTTTTGTTTTTGTTCGATTTATTCTAAGAGCCCATGTTTGACTGAATGTCTCTATGATGTCGAGGAGCTGTTGTAGTCCCTCTTTTGTTTTTGACAGAATGACTAAATCATCTGCAAAGAGGTGACATTTGATTTCTGATTCAGTTAGGGTTGGGCCAGGGGCAGTCGAATTGTTTAATTCTTTGGCTAATTCATTTATATAAATGTTAAACAGAGTGGGGCTCAATGGGCAACCTTGTCTAACTCCTCGTCGTTGAGAGAACAATTCTGTTTGGTTGTTCCCTATTTTTACAGCACATGTATTGTTTTTATACATGGTACTGATTAGATCGAAAGTTTACCCTCCAATCCCGTTTTCCAGTAGTTTTAGAAAGAGTCCTTCATGCCAGATTGAATCAAAAGCTTTTTCAAAGTCAATAAAGCAAGCAAAGATACACACTCTCTATCTTTCTCTCTCTCACACGCACTCTCTCTATCTCTCTCTCTCACACACACACTCTCTCACTCTCTCTCTCCTATTTTTCCAAACTGTAATCCGTAATTCATTTACACATATTTTGCTCTCTCTCTTTCTGTGGTTCATCATGACATATTTTTTAAAAGTTGTGACCAGTTCTTTCAGAAAGCTGCTGGAATTAACAGGGAACTTGAAAAAAAGTCTGAGACATTTCTCAAATTACCTTTTTTCATATTTCACAGAAGAATGTAAGTCATAAGGTTGTAATGAGTAAACCATCCCTTTAAATGACAAAACCAAAGGTATAAAAGTGTGTGTTGACATCTTGATGAAATGTGATTTCAGTGCTTATTTGTGACTAGGCTCACCTGTATTGGTACCAACAAACACTGCATTGACTTCACTGACAGTCAGATTCTTTCTTTTGTAGATGCAACAGAACATTCAGGATGAACTGGAAACATAAGTATTGTACATGTGCATCAATGCAAAGAATTTTTTCTTCAAATGTTCTTTAGTTTTGTTTTGTTTTTCTTTTTCATGTCATTTAATTGTGTTATGTGGTAAAGACATAGATGTAAATAATTCCCGGTCTAAAGTAGGTCAGTTATGTTGACCAACATAAAGTGTACCCCATTGCCTTTTGTTTTTGTGAGTACACACATACTATATCCCAGTGATCATTCACATTTATTCTCATCTGTCTCTCCAATCTGTTTAATGCAGCAGATGGTGAGAAGTACCATAAAGCCCATTTTTCAGAGTATAGTGTCATTGTTACTTTAAAAAATATATATAAAAAAAAGTTATTTATTGGTTTCTTTCCATTATCTTTACAACAATAACATTCTGCATCAAGCAGAACCTTGAAATGGGCTGTTTGTGTGTGTGTGTGTGCGTGCGTGCGTGCATGCATGCGCGTGTGCGTGTGCGTGCGTGTGTGTGTGTGTGTGTGTGCATGCGTGTGTGTCTACATTTGCATTCATTCTACTTGCCTGCTCTATCACACTAGGGAGGTTAAATGAGTCTTTTATCCAGAACTATTTACTGCATGAGTGAATTTAAATAACTTTTTCTGAGTTAAAAGGATAACATTACTTCAGAGATATGCAAATGTCCAAACCACAGGCTGTTTTTTGTAATTGTTTATTTTTTATTTTTTTGTAGTTGTAATTAAACATATATTGAAAAGGGATCAATGATTAACAAACAATTATTCTAATGCAGCTCATTGTGTATTTTACAGGTTTTGGGAATTAAATAGTTAATTTGTCTGTTATTATGTGCACAGTAGTTATGTTTACTCTATATGGTGCAGATGGACCATGCCACCCCATCCATCCATTTTTAAAGCCTGCCCTTCCCCTGAGGAGTTGGAGTACACCAAAAGCAGACAATTTTGAAAGATAAATTCATATAGTATTCAGAGATAGAGATATGTCTGAAGGGATGAAAGTGATTTGAAAATGACAAAATGAATGTGTGTTTATGCGTTGTTGTGTCTAGAAACTGTTGGGGCAGCAATGTCAGTCATAGATTCACAAGTGTGTGGGTCTTTCTTCAACTTCAGGCACTATATCCCATGGATTGATTTTTATTGAAATGTACAGAAAAAAAAAATTATATATATATATATATATATATACATAAACTAGATAGATAGATAGATAGATAGATAGATAGATAGATGATAGATAGATAGATAGATAGATAGATAGATAGATAGATAGATAGATAGATAGATAGATAGATAGATAGATAGATAGATAGATAGATAGATAGATAGATAGATAGATAGATAGATAGATTTACCTTAACTGAGTTTCTATCAAACTCAGTTAAGGTGTAATTTCCTCTTAGCACCAGTAAAGTTTTATTAAACATTACTGTAGTTTTTAATGGATAATTTGTGAAAAGAGGGTGAATATATTTTCTAAAAGATCTCCGGGCCAAAAATGTCCATAACTGAAAAAAATATGCATATGTTTTGGAAAAGCAGAGCAGGTGTGAATGAGGTGTCATTGTTTGGGGGAACAGTTAAGCTGCAGCATTAGCCCCGTACAGTATCCCTACTATCCATACTGCTTTAAATGTCAGGATGATGTCAAGTAGCAGAACACAAAATGTCAAATCCATCTACCCATTTATAGTGCCTAATGCAAAATATTCACAGGAGAGATGTGTATGATGGTGCTGTGAACAGAAAAGGTGACCATATTTGTATGCTGTGAAGTACAGTAGACCCACTGGAGTCACAGCATTCTTTCCTTTTTTAGAAATGTGAGTAATATTGGGGAGGTGCAGCAAATTTAGGGAGATGGAGGAGGGTATATAACTCCAATCCATACCAATTAACAGCAGTCAAACATTTGAATAAGGTTTTCACTTTTGCCAATTCACTTGTTGTGATTGCACCACTATGGCTTCACAAAAGCCAGTGCCCAAAAAAGAAGGAAAGCCAGCCCCAGCTGCAAAAGAAGAACCAGCTCCTGAAGCAGCAGGACCAGCGTCAACAGCCGATCCTAAACCAAAAGCGCCAGCACTGGAAAAGGCTGCTTCTGCCCCAACTACAACACCAGAGTCAGCTACAAAACCTCCTGAAAAAGCCAGCCCTGCACCTGGAGCAGCCCCGGTGGCAGCAGCCCCAGAACCAGCTATAGCACAGGCTTCTCCTCCAAATCCAGCTTTTAAGTATGATCTTGCCGCTGCAGTAAGTCTCTGAGTAATGTAATTTAATGCTTTATGTTATATGTTATATAATAATGGTTGACGTGACGACGTCTATATTAAAATGTGTACGTACAGTAAAAAGACTAAATTATAGATTCTAAATCAAGATTATCACTTTATTGACAAGCATTTGGTAATCAAGTTCAAATGAGGCACAATGATAAAATGTTTTCAAAATGAAAAGTCCACGTTTAAAATTGAGATGTACTTACACTGGAATTCATAGGGGAAAAAACACTTCACTAAAGCTTAAATAAATATTACATTATGATATACAGCAAGATTAATACAAGTTGGCCTCTTTTAAGAAACTCACTCGTATGCTTTTAAAGAGAAAGCGCACTTAAATCACTATTCAATTAATGCCGGATGAACTTTTAAAAGAAGGAAACAGTTAAATATCTAATATTGGTCTATAAATGTTCAATATCAGCCAATACAGAAAAAAAAAATCCTTGTCAATAACCAAAATGGTACAGACACAGCACAAATCCGCAATACAAAAGCTATTTCATTTCAAATATTTTCATTGCTGGATCATTTCTATTGATTAAACGGCACATTTTGTAATTGCTTGGACATGTACTGTACAATACACTGCTTCATGGCTGAATTCCAGTTATTTTCATGGCTCTACACACACCTGCTACTGAGCTATGAGGTCTTCCTTCTCACCACTGTATTCATATACTTCCTAAGTTAGACTCCCCAGGGAGAGAGATATGGATGATATGATCTCATAAACAGACTGTGCGCTTTGAGAGGAGATTATTCGTGGTGCCTGGAAAAATGATGGCAGAACAACTGCCAGACTGTTATTAAACACATGACGCTAACATCTTTGCAGTAGTACATGGTAGAAGATCATGAATGATCAAAAATGAATGAATGATCAAAAATGCATTTCATGTGTGAGTCAGCACTAAATGACTATGTTTAATTTTTATATATTTTACTGATGACTGCAAATCTCATGTAATGGACACTCATGTATAGTGGACATACTTGGCCGTATGTCACTTCGCTCACTTTAATAAATGTCTACAAAAATCTAAAAAAAAAAAACAACTACTCTTGTTCTGGGTTTCAGGGTAATCTCAGTGCTGAACAGATTGAAGGTAAGGAACAGCCTAAAAAGATCATCTGATCAACTTTTATTGAAAATGAACTCACTTATTGTCATTTCATGTTATACAGAGTTCAAAGAAGCTTTCCTGTTGTTTGCCAGGACTCCCTCGGGGGAGATGAAGATTTCACTAGCTCAGTGTGGAGATGTGATGAGAGCTTTGGGTCAGAATCCAACCAATGCTGAAGTTTTGAATGTTCTTGGGAAACCAAAGCCTGAAGGTAGTCTCATAGTTGGGGAAAACCCAGCTGTTGTGACTTTTAAACTCAAAAGGTCTGAAACGGTTTTGTCAAACAAGGAGACATGCAAAATGTGCAGTGTTTGGAACTCTAGGAACATGGTTGAGATCCACAGGTCTGTAAAACGGCCCAACTATTGCTTTCCCAAGTCCCACTGGATCCTACAGGAGCAAATCAAGGGAAAGACTTAACACATAAGTCACAGAGATTACTGGGGTGTTGATTGTCACAAATGTCAAACATGTCAGTGGCAGTTAAGTTCTCTGGGACATTTGCAAGCCATTCTCTGAATATTGAGTTCCAGTTAATTCTCATTATAATGGCTCACAAAGTCAAAGTGCCATTCTAACCACAGTAATGCATTAGGACACCTCAACACAACATAACATAAACAAATTCTCATGTTGACAAAGCACACTAACTAAATATAACATTTACTTTTTGCAACTGTGTGCTATTGAAGCTTAAAGGGATAGTTTACATTCATTTTCATGTTATCCCAAAACCTTTATTTCTTCCGTGGAACCCAAAAGAAGAAGTGTTTTTTTCCCCCTCCATACAATGACAGTCAATGGAGGCCATTTGGATTTTTCAGTTTTGGGTGAACTATCCCTTTAAAGAATTAAAGAAAAAAATTATTTATAATTACTATAATTTAGTAAAATTATTTACTAAACTATTTAAATTGTGTCATTCAGATATGGAATCCAAACTGATCGACTTTGAGACTTTCCTGCCTATGTTTCAACAAGTTTCAAAGTTTACTGAAAGGGGCACATTTGAAGATTTTGTGGAAGGCCTTCGGGTCTTCGACAAAGAAGGCAATGGAACAGTCATGGGGGCTGAACTCCGCCATGTGCTCGCTACTTTGGGTATGGAATTAGGGAGAGAAAATGTGGCAAATCCAAAAATAGATATATTTGACCACTGGTTGTGGTCAAATGTTGAAAAAAGTATATTTTTTTAATTTTCATTTTGCTCATTGGAACCCTTGCTCAATTTCAGGTGAGAGATTGTCTGAGGGTGAAGTGGATCAGTTGCTGGCAGGGCAAGAGGACACAAATGGTTGCATTAACTATGAAGGTAAGAGCAGTTACTCAAGACTTCCCTCTACTGACAGAATTAATGACACGAAGGTTCTCATTGAAATTAATCTTGACCTTCTTTATCCAAGCTTTTATAAAACATGTCATGACTGGCTGAGGGGACTCTTCTGGTAAGTTCATCTAAATCAGGGCTTTTGCTACATTTTGCTAGTACATTTTAAACTTCAATTTACAATACCTATATCTTTTCTGTTGGCCTAGGTACAGTAGCAGCCTCACATGCATGTCAGCGGTGGTTCGCTGAAGGTCATGTGTGAGAATTGTCATCAGTGATTCATGATGTCATCAATGAATCATAAATAATGCAACATTTTTTTTTTGTCAAAATTATACAAATGATTAAAATCAGTCTGTTCTTCAACCAACACTGAGAAGCTGTTTTATATCAAGAAAAATCATCTGTGCAACAAGAGGAGGCAAAATGCTAATTCAAACTCTGTATAAGTCACAACGCAGTGCTCGGCTGAAAAATTTAGTCTGTTCCAAGAGAGGATCAACACAGCTGTCAGCAGATAAAACTTTGACTTTGGTTTAGCTAGTGTACCCGGTTTGCTCTAATCCCCAAATGTCAGGAACTTTTACCAGGCACATGATAAACCCAGACTCTTTGTCACTAGACCTCTCTCAAAGGACTTTACTAAGAAAAACCTTGTGCTCTTGCCAAGTGTTACATTCACTAAAAGGATGCAACATTGAGCTGAGCTGATTTACAGCACCTCACACTGAACAAAAGTATTGAGTGTCCAGTCAAGTAATTACTGGAAAGATATGAATCAAGTCAAAAAGTTATTTGTGAGTATGTTGTAGGGAAAATACCAAAAATTGTGTTGTGGGGATGTTACGCCCCGTCCAGGGGTAAAGGACGCAACATGAAAAAAGAGATTGGAAGCAAGGAACCTTTTTGGGAGTTTTAATGGTATAAACAAAAGGAAAATCCATCACGCAAATATAGGGAAATTTCTTCAGGAGCTGACACAGACAAAACAACTTTCTTTTTTAATAGCCACTTTCCTAAACCCTCACAACAGAAAATAAAAATACAGTATACTACACTAATAATAAAAAAGAAAAATATATATATATATATATATATAAATAAAACTACCACACAAAAACATTTGTTTATTCAATACAAACAGGTGTTTACTATATTTCTCTCTCTATATTCTCAAAACACTTCAGCATTCTCACTGCTACCCAGACTCACCAGAGCAGCATGTCTCTTAGTACAACTGAATAAAATTAAAATTATATGTCCAGACTCCAGGGTATATGTAAAGTATACTGGCGAACCAGGAAGAACCATCTCCATCTACAGTGGTGGCCAAAATTATTAGAATAGTATTTTCACCAGCTGAAAATGGTTTTGAGTCAGTTATTTCTATCTTTTGCTGTAGTGTGTCAGGAGGAAATATCAGTTTACATTTCCAAACATTAATTTTGCCATTAATTGCAATAATCCAGTGAGATTTTTGTCTTGACAACAGCCAGTGGTCCACACAGAGATCTGATCTGATCATCATCCAGTCTGTCTGGAATGACATGAAGAAACAGAACAAACTGAGACAGAAAAACTCCAGAAGAACTGTGGCAACGTCTCCAAGATTCTTCAAGAAACCTATTGGCAAAACTACAGTACAGTTAACCATTTTAGGCACTTGTGTAAAAATGCTGTAAAATGAGGATGCTGTCATAAATATTGTCATAAATAGATTTTCTTTATCAATTAACTTCTATTAACTAAATTAAATCAGCATTTGGAGTGACCATCCTTTGTGTTTAAAGCAGCCTTTGCCCTAAGTGCACTTGCGCATAGTTTTTCAGGTAGCTTTGCAGGGAGGTCTCTTGAAGCATCTTGGAGAAAATACTAATGTTCTATAATTTTGGCATTGATGGAGCTGAAGTGGAGCACATGGCTAGCTTCAAGTTCTTTGGTGTCCATCTATCCCAATAGCGCCTTTACTTACTTAGGAAACAAAGTCCCCCCACATCCTGCTAAACTTCTACCGCTGTATATTGAAATATGTATATCTGGCCTTATTTCAGTGACATTTTTTTTTCTTTCTGCAAAGCACAAATAAACCTTATTTTCTCAGAAATACAATCTCGTATGCATGCTGATTACATTTTATTGTAGCACAGTTTGTGCTGATTACGGTGTAATCCGGCTTTAGCCATTAATATGTTTAAAAGACACTTAAAAAAAACACACCCCACAAATTTCAGTGCAGGTCAAAACTTCTTCAGGTCCCCCAAACGCCCTCAGACCCCAGAGGGTTAAAATATAATGTATTTATATGGTGCAAAAGCAGAATTTTCATCAGCCCTTGCAACACTCTTCGGTGTCACATGATCCATTCAGAAATCATTGTAAAAATCAGATTTTTTTTCCAAGATTCTTTAATGAATGAATAACTAAAATCATTATTTTTAATAAATGCGTTTCTTTTGAACTTTTTATTAATCAAAGAATCCTCAATAAGCAGGTTCCAAAGTAACATTAAGCAGCACAGCTTTTTCCAGCATTGATAATGAATCAGTAGGCTATATTATAATGATTTCTGAAGGATCATGTGACACTGAAGACTGGAGTAATGGCTGATGAAAATTCAACTTTGTGTTACAGGAATAAATTAAAATAAACGTGTCCAGATCTATCTCTGACACATTTGCTTAAAGTAGCTGTACTTGGCAACAGTATATTTTACACAAAATAGTGTGTAGCCTATTGAGGGTTGCAGAAAGTGTTGTTTACATGAAATAAGGTGTTCATCAATGTTGTTCAACTGATGTTGTTTATTGTCTGTCGGAAGTTTTACCGCACAAGTAGGAATATTGTGGAGGTTATTTTGCACTAGTCTATGGCAATACCACAATTATCAATTAAATCATTTTATAATTTTAAAAATAACCAGAGAAAGTAGCCTGAAATTAAAGAATGTAATATACATAAAAGCCTACTAATATTATAAACTTATTTAAACAACGTGTTTATGGACAACAAAAAAGTAAACAATAATCTCAACTATAACAGCAAATTTAAGTCATCCGTTTTTCATTAAAGATTGGGTTACATGAAAATAGATTATAATTATAGTAGATGAAAATAGATCGACTAATGATGAAAGTCTAACCGGCATGCACTGCGTCGACGCAATCGCCGATTGGTCTGCGTAGCCGATAAATAGGCCCTGCTGTCTTCCTGTACAAGTTTGGCCTTGGTTCTTGTTTGCGCTGGAGGTCTATGAGGCTTGATTTTCTTCTTCTTCTGGCTTCATGACATGTCATTATCTCGCACGGCCCTGAAATGAAGTGGAACATGAGTTTTAAGATAATGATAGCGTTACTGATAAATTGGGAATTTGTAATATTGACATTAGCCCATCTTAACAAAGACGATGCAGACGTCGAGACAAATCGATCAAACGAGTCGCTCAAAGCACAGCAGTCTCCCGCAGACTTGGACAGGCTTTATTTGAGAGCCGCTGATGCTCATGAAGATGACTGTGAGCGATATCTCAACTCTTCAGCGTTATCAAGTGATCCACGCATGTGAGGACCACAGTTTGGTTAATAATGCGGACCAAAACAGAGCGAATGTGAGCGAGATTCTCAGAGGACCTGTGACTTCACGATTTTTGAGTAAGAAGTTAAGCTGCTTATAATACTATTGGTGTTTCAAAATGATTTTTGTTTTACTGACTTATAATAAAATCCGCTTATTCGTTCATCAAGGAGATCAACAGAATTTGAATGGAGTCTTGGTGTCTGACGACTCTCAGCCCGTGTTTACTTGTGGCAAGGAACAGCTTTGGGTCAAGTTTTCCAAGACGCGGCACTCAAATCCACGCTTGATTACCAGTGAGTACTCCTGAATATTTACTCTGAGTTAAAATGAGGCGAAGGGAAATCGATTTGAGATTTGCTGTTTTTATTTATGTATCCTATTTTTAATTCATTTTGGTCTTAAATGGACCCTATATTTCCACTTTCTTCTGTTTGAACACAAAACAAGTTTTTGAATAATGTTACTAAACCTTGATTTCTACTGTATGGACAATTTCTTGAATTTCTCAAATTATGTTCCACAGAAGAAAGAAATTCATACAGGTTTGGAATGACATGTTGAGTAAATGGTGACAATTTTCCTTTTTGGATGAATCTCCCTTTAAGAACTTTATTATTTGTAAATAATTAACACCTACTTTTTTTTTTTATAAGACACTGATATTTATCTTTAATCAGGCCCTTATTGAATTAACATTTTACTTCAATTAAATTAATTGGCACTAAACATTTAAAAAGTTCTTGTTTAGAATCCAGAGTTTAGCTGACTAGTATTATGGTGGTCACAAGAAGTAAAACCATGGCCCTCGTTACCATGGTGTTATGCTTTTTAAAATAAATAAGTAATAACAATTTGTAATAAAAAAACTAAACATGAAGAAACTACAAAACACCTTCTAAAAGTAAAATATTTCCCAATATGTAATAACAGTAACAATATTTGTACATTGTTAATAACGTCAAGTTAAATTACTATGGTGCTGAACTGACGTTTTCCAATATACCTCATTGTCTTGGCTGTTTTCAGCCAACATCACTACAGAACCTTTAATGTTCTCATATCACACGACTGTATAAAAATAATTCTGTCACATCTGAATGGATCAAGCGACTTGCACTGTTTAGCACGTTCGTCAGCGCTGTGTGAGAGACTGCTTTGACGCATGCATCGGGTAGCGTTTTTTCACACTTTTGGAGTATTTGCTTTAAGCGGTTTCGCATGATATTGGGGAGGTCTCCCTCGTGAACGGTGATCGGCCCACTATTCGAATGGAGTGTCCCGGTGCTCCCGATACGTCAGTAGGCGATCGCGGGCCCCCCAGACCTCTGAGTCTGGGCCCTATGCACACTGTCACCCTTTTCCCCCCACTAGCGACGCCCCTGCGGATATCGGTCCGATTTGTTAAAACGTTTCCATTTACACTTGGCCACATAAGTGTCTTTGCAAAATGGATATAAATCCGATCTTCAATTCCCGCACTATATGCAAATTTAATGCAGTTCACGTCAATGAAAGCAATATGTGCTGCATTTGATTCATTATCAGCTAATTTCAATGTGAGAGACAGCAATTGATAGTTTTCAGTCACGTGACCGGCTCGAAGACTTGGAGGGCAAAATGTAAATAGAACTCAGGGCTCTCAAGTTATAGCAAAAGTTTAGCGTGAGATTAGGGGAGGGGCAACGCAAAGGGGAGGAGTCACTCAAAGGGGAGGAAAATCAGACATTCATTTTAAAATCAGACATTGCATTACCATGGAAATGGTACATAAAAATCATGTTACAAAATGTTTTCGTTCATGAAATATAAAAATTTAAGTTTGAATAGTGCTCTATAATGTCTATGTTCAAAACTGTGAGTGACACTTAAGGGGTTAAACATGAGTTTAATTGGATTGACTGTGAACGTCGCTTCAACTGATTAAACTAATGCTAGACCTACCTAAAAAAAAACCTGAAAATCACTGTTTATTTTATTTGTATCTTTACTCTATTGTATTTATTTGTGCTTTTGCTTGTAGTTGGATAGTTTATTCTTATTTTCTTTATTTTTACTGAACCGTACCGAACCGTGAAAGTTGAACCGTTCCTCACCTAGTCTATATATTAAGACTTATTGTACTGCACAGATCTAATATAATGTTACACATCAGAAGTGTTTCCCCAACAGTTCCCTTAACGTTCACTTGAGACATAAGATTGTTTGCGTGAATAGCCTACTGAAATGCTGCAATTCTGTGCATACAGTAGGGGTGGGCGATATAGCCTCAAAAGTATATCACGATATTTCTAGAATATTAGCGATAACGATATTTATGACAATATACAAAAATATGGAACAATATTTTATTGGTCATTGCAGCGGGCAGGCAGCAGCATTTATTAGTGCAAACACAATGAAGGGTATTTTCCATCCTTTTCCAATGAGCTACTGTCATTGATGACATACTACCTAATTCGAAGTGTAAATCTATTGTCATGAGGTGGCAGAAGCAGCGTGTTTGTAACTGTAATCTTGGGGGGTAGACCCGTTTAAAGTAATGTAGTCATCTGGTTTTAGCTAGGTTTCTGTCAAACAAAGCACATCTAGTTTATGGTCAGTGATCATATCATTTACAAAAAGTGCTTTTGTAGAAAGGGATCTAATATTCAATAAGCCAAGCTTTATCATTTGTTTATCTGTATCTAGGTGAAAGAGTCTCTATGTGCTGGGAATTAACTTGTTTCTGTGACGTGAGGCGGCTAGCAGACGGTCGGTTTAGCCAGTCTGTCTGCTTCCTGACCTGGGCCCCAGTTAGTCAAGTACGAACTCTAAGACTATGTGCCATATTTCTAGAGAGAAGAGCGGCACCACCCCAGGAGGGATGAAGACTATCTCTTTTCAACAGGTCAGGTCTGCCCCAAAAATTCTTCCAATTGTCTATGAAACCTATGTTATTCTGCGGGCACCACTTAGACATCCAGCCATTGAGTGACGACAGTCTGCTATGAATCTCATCGCCACGGTAAGCAGGGAGTGGACCAGAGCATATTACAGTGTCTGACATCGTACTTGCAAGTTCACACACCTCTTTAACATTATTTTTAGTGATCTCCGACTGGCGAAGTCGAACATCATTAGCGCCGACATGAATAACAATCTTACTGAATTTACATTTAGCATTAGCCAGCACTTTTAAATTTGCCAAGATGTCAGGTGCTCTGGTTCCCGGTAAACATTGGACTATGGTGGCTGGTGTCTCTCTTTTCATGTTCCGTACAATAGAATCGCCAATTACTAGAGCACTTTCATCAGGTTTCTCAGTGGGTGCGTCACTGAGTGGGGAGAACCTGTGTGATGTTTTGATTGGAACGGATGAGTGGTGTTTTGACCCACAACTAGGCCGCCTCACAGTCACCCAGTTGCCCTGCTGCACGGGCTCTACTGGAACTGAACAATGTACAGGACATCCAAAGCAGTATCTACAGCCCTCACATTCTTACTGTCCTCAACTAAAGTTTGGATGCGTGTCTCTAATTCTGAAATCTTCTGTCAGCCTAGAGAGATAAATTGTACATGTGGCAAGCAGTACAAACAACAATAGCAGGAGAAGAAGCCATTACTCACCGTGATTGAAGAATGATTAGTTTACCACTGTTGTTTGAACTTGTGAAAAACGGAGCGAGAAAAAAGAAAATGATAATAGGCGCGAATAGAAACACGAATGGAACCGCGAGTGACAAGCTAACCGGCTAAGAATGCTAACGCGCTGCACTCGCGGTTTTAAAAAGCGAACCATCAAATTAGTTAGATTATATAAAGAAATAATACCAGAAATATGGTGGGAATTAAGTTATATACTACCACTTTAAACAACAGAGAGTAAAAGAAAGATAGAGATTCAACAGAAAAGCGAAGCTACACGGAGCTACAATCGCAAACCTCTCAGCAGCACGACAGACAGAGACAACAAGTGGTTAAAGTGCAACTCAGTGGTCAAAAAAAAAAAAGAAGCTGCAAATGCTTTTTGCAGACGTGGAACTTGCAGTGGTAAAAAGATCATTCTAGTTGTCTACCATCTGTCATTGAAAATCTATGGAATGATTTCAAGCGGTATGTCCACGGCCATCAAACTGGCAGGCATTTTGCAGGAAGAATAGTCCAAAATACCTGCAGTCAGAATTCAAGGCCTTAATTGGCTAAGAAGTGTCTACAGGCTGATATTTCAGCAAAAGCTGTCTCTTCAAAATATTGGTGATTTATTCCATTGGGATGCCCAAATTTTCTCCGATTAAGTCTCCGATTAAGCGATTTGAAGGGTTTAGTTGTTGGATGTAATAATGAATATAGCAGTCGTCATTTACTCCCGACATCTGAGCTGCTGACGACGCAGAGGATTCTTTACTTTCGCTTTGAAGTGAATGAGCCGATCCCTGATCCACATAAATGCGTCTGTTCGCGCGAATCATTCGTGATCCAGCTTTATCTACAGAAGTGAGTATAAGGGTTTTTAAGAATCTTTGCAAATCGCCTTTCCTGATAATGTGTTAGTTAGCCAGTTTCGCGGCTTTAGTATGCTCCATAGATATATATACCTAGATTCCTCATTATGGACTGTTTCTATGGGCCACCATACACAAGCCATCTGCCATTTTTGAAACGGTCTGCAAATCTTTGAGCGCATTGACTGTGTGCATCTACAACAGCAAGTTATACACTTGTATATCTTTGAATATTCATTTATTATGGTGAATGTGACTCACTAATTTTATTTTTATTTTCTAATTTCTAATTTGCACATACTTGACCTGTACATACATAGTTGTCTATATTATATATTGTGTTTTTGCTGCTTTGTACATTGCCTATTTGGATATTATTCTTTTATTATCTGTGTCCTGTCCTGTTACTGTCTCTCTGTTGCACTGTGGAGCTTCTGTCACTATAACAAATTCCTTGTATGTGTAAACATACTTGGCCAATAAAGCTCATTCTGATTCTGATTTTTAATGTTAAACATAATTTTTATCCCAGACAGAAAAATGGGTCATGTTTTATGTTTGTTTAAAAATCTTATTCGGACGCAACAACCTAAACTTGTAGAATCAGAAACTAAACAGACAATTATCCGTTTGTGAGGTATTCCAAATAAAATGGAAAATGAAAGTTTGAAGCCACTTTATTTTGGTGCAAAATGAACAAAGAACTGCAAACTGTTACACGGATCAAGTGCGTGTGTGATGCACAAGAAACAATGAGGTTCGTTCTTGCACACCATACATGTAAGTTTCATATAGATGTTCAGTGGATGGACAAAAATGATAAGAAGGACAAAAATACTCGAAGAACCACTTGCACTGTAAGCAATGTGATGTTGGTGTTTGCAGTTTTGTCAACTTAAGTATGGTGAGCATGACTGAAGTTTGTAGTGCAATGCTCATTTGTTGTTTAAATTGGGTATAATAGATGGTCTGGCTTAGCACTGCTGTGGCATAAATTTGGCGGTAAATAAACATTCTTTTACTAGAATAACCAGCGCTCTCTCCACCTTTAATACCACGGCTGAGGTGAGACCCTTGAGCAAGGCACCGAACCCCCAACTTCTCCCCGTTAAATGCAGAGCACAAATTCAGAGTATGGGTCACCATACTTGGCCACATGTCACTTCACTGTCATTTTTTTCACTTGAGTCCAAGAATCCACTAGTAGAGTGGGTGCCGTGTGCCGCGCACACGCTCAATCTTGTTGGAATAAATAGTGTAAACTGCTGCACAGAAACTGCTGATTTTTTTAACTTTGTGCAAACTTTGTTCAACTTCTGCTCCAAATCTACAGTAAGATGAAACTGCAGGGTTGCAGCCTAATGAAAACCATCGCATTGAGACACTAAAAACTCTCTCTGACACCAGGTGGGCTGCACATGCACAGGCCACCAAGGCACTGTGCAGAAATTATGCCAATATTCAAGAATATTCAGAAATCAGCACACAGAACCTGACAGTACAAAATGATGCAAGGTCACTGCATAAAAAAATGAACAAACTAGAGACTGCTTTTCTTTGCACTGTGGAATCATGTTCTCCAACGCTTTCAGGGGACAAGTGTTGCACTACAAGCTGTGGATCTTGACCTGTGCAATGCTGTTGATTTGGTGAGATCACTGTGAGAATATATTGTAGGTTTGAGAGATGAATTTGATTTGTTTGAGGCCCAAGCAAAAGCAATGTCTCCCACAGTTTCAGCAACGTACAAACAAGACACACAAAGACCAAGAAAACGCAAGACTCATGTGGGTGAGTCTGCAACACCTGAGGCTCACTTGTCAGGACGAGAAAAATTCTCATCTGGTGTGTTTTTAGTTGTGATGGACAGGTTGCTGGCAGAACTTGATCGCCGCTTTAAATCCTATAATGACCTCAACGTCTCCTTTGGTTTCCTGAACAACATATCTACTCTCTCTGCTGAACATCTGTGTGAAAAAAGCAGCAGATCTACAGAGCAGGTACCACACTGACCTGGAAAATGAATTTTGTGAAGAAATCATCCAGTTCAAAGAATTCATCTGCCATGATGAGCTATCATCTGCAAGGGAACATTTAATGTCCATTAGGAAAAGAAAACTACAGAACATCTTCCCAAATGTGGATGTTGCTCTCAGACTTTACCTAACATTACCAGTCACAAATGCAAGTGGGGAGCGCAGTTTCTCCAAACTGAAACTGGTAAAAAATAGACTGCGATCCACAGTGTTACATCAGAATTTACATCATCTTACTCTGATGTCAATTGAGAGTGATCTTCTACGTAAAGTAGATTTTACTGATGTGATCAAAGACTTTGCTGCAAAGAAGTCCAGAAGATGCCACTTTTAACTATATAGTAAGACTCCATTCCATTTTTTTTTATTAAATGAGATTACATAGTGCATATAGTACATGCATCGTCAAAATCTGTTTGCCTGTTTCTCTCAGCTATGTTATTGCTTTAAATGATCATACTCTGAATTCTGCTGTTGTATGTCCTGCTTATTTCAGCTGTGATCAATGTAATATTTTTATATATAGTTTTTATTGTTTTTGTGAATAGTTTTGATGTTTTTCAAAGGCAAATAAAACTCAGCTACTTTCATACTCAACTCTCTCTTTAATACTCTTTCTCTCTCTCTCTCTCTCTCTCTCTCACTCACTCACTCACTCTTGCACTTTGTTCAATGTGTTTTGATATTTTCTTGCAACTGAGAGCACTGGCTTTATTGCATTATAATTGCAGACAGCCCTTTATTGTATTATAATTGCATATTATCCATGTAATTTTAATTGAGCTAGGCATGTTACATATTATTGATTTTTGGATTGCTACACTGTAAAAAGATGCAAGATGTTTGTCTTGTAAGATGTTTTACAAACAATGTTGTTTACAAATTAGACTAAATTATCCATTAAGGTTTCTATAACAATTCACTGTTTTTAATTCGTAAATATACATAAAATTGATAATGTGGTGACTTAACACATTCTTTTTTTTCATCCAGTAAAAAAATACCTCAATGACAAAGTAATTGTTGTTTCAGTTGCTGTGAAAAAAAATTTTCTATTAGCAAAATAGGACAATCAGCATTGCATGAACAAATGCATTTACATTTGCTAAAATTCTTTACTGCAAAAAAAACTGTTGAGAGAGAAATGAAAGTCTAACTGCATGAAGTTTCCTTTTTTTTTTTTACTTTTTCAACTACTTATTTTTTTACAGTGTACAATAGATATTATACTCTAAAATTGTTTAGATGTACTCATACATGTATGTGAGTCTATACTATATATTATCTGGATATGTATACAATCTGTAAAATATCAGCACTTGCACACTTATTTTTTTTAAGATTAATACATTTATGTTTACAAGTTACTGAAATTCTTTGACTGCAACCTTATGATTTTGCATGTTTTCCCGTACATGTAAAATGTTGTTATTTTGAGATCATTCTGCCAAAGAAACTGAATTTTGTGCATTGCAAAAAATACATGATCACCGTGGTCATATAAATAAGTCTATTTAGACTGAGCATAATTGTTATAGAGATACATAGCTCTATCATACATGTTGTGTGTAGTGTTTGTTGGGGGAAAATTACACCACAAATCCCAATGCTGTGTATCAGTTGAGCTTTGCTGATATCTAGTGGACAAAGTTAGGTACTGCACCTAAACAAAATCTCAAAGCTCATTTTTTTTAAGATATCAGCTCAAATGTGGAACATATAAAAACGTTGTCAAACTAAAACCTCTATAACATTTCTGTTTCGCTTTAACGTTTTTCAGTTCCACAATGAACTGCCAAGGTTCTTCCTTAAAATGGGAAATGTTACATTTTCTTATTTCTGGCTCCAAAACTTCCCATTTTTAATCGAAGCTTTATTTGACATTGTTGTCCACTAAATACCTGTTATTTTTTTTAACTGGCTCTCAGGGTTAAGGTCATTTGTAGAGTGAGTAGGGGCCCGGAAATGACTCCCCACGATGCTAAGTCCTGCCCTGGCTGTCCATATGTGAAAGAGTTCACTAGAAAATGATTATAGATCATTTGATCCAGTAAACTGATCTATTTTTTCTTACCTTAAATTTTCGAAAAGCCAATAAAAGAAGGGTCATTCTTGGGGTTCAGTAACATTTCAATTTGGATATATTTTTTTCAACTACATACGATTCATTTTCTAAATCATTTGGCACATATCAAACCTCTAAAAACCCATATTTTCCCACCTCAAGCATTAAAGACATTTTATTATTTTCAGGGTTTTTCAGATTTAGACCATTTATTCTCAATCCCGTAACGGACCAAATGGGATTGGTTTAAAATGGATTTTACACAGAAACACCTACTTACTGCTCTCGTCTCCCTAATAAAAATGTATTGACAAATGTCACATTTATAATAATTTTCAAATTTTTATAAGACTGAAGTAAAAAAATTGATACATTTTATGTGTTTGTTTGTGTTTAAGGACATGGTTTTGGTATGTGTACCGAAACCATTATTATTATTATTTTTTTTTTTAATAAATTAAGCAAATAACTCAACGTTGTCACAAGTTCACAACCCCGTAACAATGAAAAATACATATTTTTGTGACAAAGGTGAGTTTGACGGTTGTGGTTTTTCCACTGCTCCTCATGTAGACCATATAGCAACAATAAAATAAGTACATTGTATACTTAAGGATTCAAATCAAACAAAAAAAACTCTAATTAAGAGACCCAAATTATGACATTTCTGGTCAATTATGTCATATATGGGTGGAGTCTATTATGGGCGCAGAATGGACAAGGTTGAATTCAGACTGGGGGACATAACTTTAAAGTCTGTTTTTTAAAAAATATCTTGCTTTTTTTCACATTTAGGCATATTTTTCACAAGGAACACAAATAAATGCTTACATTATTGCCAAAAAATTATAGACACTGCACATAATTTTCTAAGTACAAACTCAGGAACGTGACAAAATGCTCATAAGACATTATTTTATGCTAAAAATGATTATAACGCAACAATTATTTTTATTCATTATAAGGGGCGTATCAAAGTATATTAACAGTCCTGAATCCCAGAAATGTATTCATTTCATGACAGTTGATCTAAATAATTTCTCGTTGTTTGTTCACCAGCAAGTACCTAGGCTATATAATCACAGCCAAAATATGTAGGATAATGATAATGGCATGTTGTGTAAATCACGTTTGACCATTTCGGGGGAAATGTTGATTATCTGCTCAAGATACGGCTACAGCTGATGGCGTGAACTTTATCCTATTTTTGCATCTTCAAATGACATAAAGATGAGATGGTAATGGACATTTTCCATCTTTTAATTCATGAATCTTAAAAAAAAAAAAAAAAAAGGTAATTTTTTAGCATGTGGACATCTGTAAAAATAAATGTACATGGCACCTCAGTGATAAAATGTGTGCATCCGAATTGCACTTTCGTCTCTTAATGCGCTTGAATGGTTTAAATCGCTTAAATGTTTAAATTGGCAAGAATAAAAACCCATGCAAATGATCAACTGCAATCCTATGGAGCTTATATGACAAAACTATTTGAATTGTGTACATTTGAATTATTGACAAGTGTCATTTAACAAAACATTTAGCGTAGTTCTGTATTAGATTTTTTTAAATTTGAATAATGAACATTTGAAATGTAACACAATTGATTTTTTAATGGCAGTTTTTTTAATAGACGTATTTTCAGACAGCGGATTTTTTGTTCTGAATTCTTAGACTGCAAATATCCAGTTTTTAAAAATACAGCTTCAAGTTTAAGATGAAGAAGAAATTCGGAACATTTAAATTCAATATTTAAAAAAGCATTTCAAAGCGCAGAAATTCAGATCTTACAGAAAGTAGGTCAGAGGTCATCCACAGGGAAGAGTAGATGATCTCCGAACAGTGGAGTCTGTGACCGGGGGAGACATGTTCGGTTCACTTAGGCTAGTTTGTCCTGGCCGCAATATATTAACTCGTGGGAGCGTGATTATTAGTGGAAGTGTTTTATGCGGTCTCGGGCCAGACATTGCCATAGTTACATAATTTATTATGCGTGTCATTTGCTATTTCTCATTTCATAGGACTAGCTATAGCGTACTTTTTATGTCACACAGTTAACTGACACTTTACACGTAATTGTATTTTTACCTGGCAAACCAACTTGTACACGCATACTCTGGATTTTTTTTTTTTTTTATATCTAAAATATGTCTAAATATAATATAAAATCCGCTGTCTGAAAATACGTCTATTAAAAAAAAAAAACAAAAAAAGTCGCCATAAATTCAATTGTGTTAAATTTCAAATGTTTATTATTCAAGTTTTTAAAAAAATCAAATCCAGAACTATGTTAAATGCCACATAATAAATTAAACCTATACAATTAATCCAAAATGCATCTGCAAGATTAATCTTTAATGAGCCGAAAAGAACGCACGTCACGCCTCTGTTCATCAATTTGCACTGGCTACCAATAGCTGCTCGCATTAAATTCAAAGCATTAATGTTTGCCTACAGAACCACCACTGGCTCTGCACCCCTTTACCTAAATTCATTAATTCAGACTTATAATACAGATATAATACTTACAATACAGGGGGAGTAATACACACTAACATTGACTAATGAGAAAAGTTGGTGAACATTTTCTGAAGCCATGAGAAATGTTATTCCTCCATCTATCCAAAGTTCAGATTTATGAAGCAAAACAAAGAAAAATAAAGCTTTATAGTTCACACAAAAATGATAATAAAAAGGCCTCATAACAGAGCAATTTACAACGAAATGAAACCTGAAGTTGGTAAGCTCGGAGTTCTCGTAACATGAGTTCATATGGTAATATGCCCTGATTACACATGACCCTTAACTGCCGAAATGTCCGTGTCATCTTATCTTACCTGTCTAAAGGGGATTTCCGTGGCATTCGCAGAAGAGCACATCTGAAAAATAATACCAGAGCTCTCTGCAGTTTTTGCATATGCTTGTTTATTGCCATGCTCCAATTACATACACAAAATGAGTAAAAAAAAAGAAAAAAGCAGTTTGTGAAATTGCACGTTGGCTTGAAAAATTGTTAGTAGCATTATTCTGTTTTTAAAAGCAGAAGTGGTATCTACACAGGGTTTTGTGGCTATCAAGCTTGCAACAGTTTTAATTTCGAAATAAAGTAGTTCTTCTAAATGTGTATTTATTAATATAAACCCCTTTTAAAATCATAAAAATATGGTAACAGACAACTAGTAAAGCCTCTCACACTCATATACATAATTACTGAAACCCTCCACGAATAAAAGCTGATCTGGTTTAATAAAACTGTACATTTGTTTATAATGTAGCATCTCCGTGATTTTACTGAAGTAAGTTAGTCTTTTGACAGCTGGTTGAGTGCAGTTTATTCTCCGATCGTGCAGTAAAATGTGGTTTAATTCCAGTTTTGGAAGAACTGTTTGAAGATAACCGTCTCTCTGCCCTGTGGTAAAATCTCCACCTTTAAGACAAAAATCAATTATAGATTACAGATTTATGGGTGAGGGGTCATGTTATAAAGTCAAGATTTTTAATTCTTTTGCATAATACCTCAAAAGACAATGAACATAGATTATGCATGTGTACATAACTTGCATAACCAAACAGAACAAAATCTGTTTGTTTGCTAAACCAAGCCAAACACAACAACATTAGCTGACCTGTGTTTTCATCTTGGGGTAATTCATTTGCTGAATGAAGTCATCTGCCATTTTCAGAGCAGCCCTCTTCTCTTCTGCATTGGCTCCACTTCCTGACAATGAAAGGGAAAAAAAAAAAAATTCTCAATGTTTTAACTTATTTTCAATTAAACATCCATGAAATTGTGTGTATGAATACATTCCAAAGTGTAGGACTGGTAAGTTTTTTTATTTATTTACTTATTTTTTTAGAAAAGGTGGCTCTTATGGTCACCAAGGCTACATTTATTTGATCAAAATATCACAATTTAAAATACCCGTTTTATTTTATTATATTTTTAAATGCATTCAACTCTGCATTAAATGCATTAAATCCTCATTTGTAAGGATAAGAGCATCTGCTAAATGAATAAATAAATAAAAATAAAATAAAAAATGCAATTTGTGATTGCAAAGCTAAATTTGCAGCAGCTATTACTTTAGTCTCCAGTGTCACATGATTCTTCAGAAATCATTCTAATATTCTGATTTGATGCTAATATTATTAGTAGTATTATCAAAGTTGGAAACAGTTGTGCTGCTTTAATTTTTTTATTTCGGTTTTTTAACTGATACATTTGTGGGGGATTCTTCGATAAAGTTCAAAAGAACAGCATTTATTTTGTAACAATGAACAGCATTGAGCAGTCTTTACAGTGTCACTTTTAATCAATTGAACATCCTTGTGGAATAAAAGGTATTAAAAAGACACACACAGGCCAAACTAAACTATTTTAGCTGCATTCTAAGTTATGACACACACACACACAATTTTTCTTACCTTTCCAAACAAAGATTTTTCCATTGGCCCCATTGTCCAGGATAAAGCAGTCATCACGTACCAGCAAGTCCTTGGCTAACGGGCTTTTCTCTGACATCTTGGTCAACTTCATCGACCCCGTTGCATCTGAAACCTATGCAGAATTGACCATTTGTCCATATTAGATACACATAAAATGGAATGACAAGTTACGTAAGACTTTTTAGGACTTTTGGATCAGATAAACGGATGTGCATAATAGGTATGGGTGAGATACCTAACATCAAAATACATATGTAATCCTTCACAATTTAGATTAATATATACATAGCTAGTTGTGGTACCTTGTAGAGGGAGGCAGAATTGGATGCATCTGCTTGGCTGTCCTCCTCTGGAGTGCTCTCTTTCAGCTCTGGCATTGGACCAAGTACCTTTTTATTGTAACAGAAGAAAGAGGATTTTTGCCTTTTAATTTGAGAGCAAAAAAACACTTTCTGATAACACTGCTTCTAAACTTATACTTAATTTCAACAGCCTTTATGAGCATTATACATTTATAGCATACATTTAAGCTGAGATTTTTAAAAACTCTACAGTCTCCGGCCACCAATATTTTAATGTTTCAGAAAAGATGATTCACTGTCGGGCCTGAGATTTTGGTATGGAGATAGAGGTTAGAAACGTGACTTTGTTAGTGTACCAAATGTACTTTAGCGCCATTTGTTGTTTCCATATAGGTACTGAAGGAATTTAGACAAGGCAACTGTGACAGGAGATGTCAGACTTATCAACCAGGGACTGAACTAGGATCCTAGAGAACTGTAAAGCTAAAGAATCAATGAAGGGCAGAGTTCAACAATAGGCGTTTTGGCATGTTGTTACCTGTAGCATTTCCTGGGTCTCCTCTCCCTCATTGATGTTAGTGATCTGAGCTTTGCCGTGTCTGTCTGTGTCTCTGATCAGAGTGGCGATCTCTCTCACCTTCTGCTTCTCAAAGATGTTTGCCTGAGATCCTATCCATGACACAATCGTCTGCAGAATAAAAACATTTAGATGTTCATTTCAAATTAATGCTACATTGAGAACTTGCTGACCCACAAATTTTTTAATCAAACTGTTCATACAGAGCCATATACACACACCTCGCCCAGGTCAAGTATAAAGCAGTCTCCTTTGTTAAAGCTCTGCCAGCTCAAATCGACTTCTTTGGCTCTGATGTTACGCTTCCCTTTGATTTGGTATAACCTCTGAATGGGTCCAGATCCAGACTGTGATTTTCTGAAGCCAGACTCCACACCTCCCTCCTGCAGAAACAAGAGCGCGTTCTTTGATTTAATTATGCATACAGTATAACTGTAACCATCAGTTTATTTTTTCATCTCAAGTCTGTTTGTATACATGTGCACTTTTAGAGACTGTCATTGGGTACCCTTTTCAATTCTAAGTATTATGTACACTTTAGGTTTACATTTAAGACCGTAATATAAAAAGTAAAAGTAAAGTAAAGTCGTGACGTATTGTCAAGTATGGTGACCCATACTCGAAATTGGTGCTCTGCGTTTAACCCATCCAAGTGCACACACACAGCAGTGAGTAGTGAACAAATCTACACACACACAGTGAACACACACCCGGAGCAGTGGGCAGCCATGCTGCGGCGCCCGGGGAGCAATTGGGGGTTCGGTGCCTTGCTCAAGGGCACCTCAGTCGTGGTATTGAGGGTGGAGAGAGCGCTGGACATTCCCTCCCCCCACCTACAATCCCTGCCGGCCGGGGGCTCGAACTCGCAACCTTTCGATTGCGAGTCCGACTCTCTAACCATTAGGCCACGACTTCCCTTATGTACCTTTTAAGGGTAAATAAGGTAAAAAGGTAGCTTTTTTACCTTAGGGTACCACCCCATTGGCAGCTTTATACCTTTTTTTTCTGTGTGGTTGTGCGTGTTCACATGATCTCACATCTCACCTTATAGCTGACACCTCGGGGGAAGAGGTTCATGAACTCTGGGGACTCATAGCCTTGAACTTGCCTGTGCTGAACCGGATCTCCACCCAGGAAGTTATCCAGCTGTGTAGCCAACATGGCACAAGCTACCTGCTCATCACGAGACGATTTCTCTCCTAAAAATGAGAAAGACTGAACATGAATATATATTCAATGTTTTCAACATACGGAATTCACAATTCATTTTCAAACTTCCTCTTTTACATGGCAAAAAAAGTCAGCAAAAACGGATAAGTGAAGGCAATTAGAGATAACCGCTAAATCATTCTGTCAGCATGGTTGTCCCTGGAAATGCTGTGCATGTTAACACTAGCACAATTTTGCACAGTTCTGCCCTTTGTGAGATGCCACCAACGCAACCCACTTCCTCTATCTGCATAATAGACTTTGAGCAACAGTTTTTGGTCTGATAAGCCAGATGCTGAACCGTTTGACCTAAATGAAAAGCACTTTGTGGTAGGACTGGGTGTTTAACCAAACTTTATTTTCAGTCATGAATTTGGCTTTCAACGATTATGATGAAAAGATAATCAATACATGGTTACTGTGCTGCATTCTGTTTAGCAATGATACTCTTGTTTTGTCTTGTGTTAAACCAAGCACCGCCCTTTCCTTTACAGTGGTGAGGTTTTGCCCCCTCCTAAATGTTTAAGTAGTTTTCAGTAAGTTGTGGAAGTGCCTTACAAAAAATATATTTTGATCTCATTTATTATATTATCCATTTGAATGCACATACATTATTTTTAAGCTTTAAAAAAAAAATTAAATGTTGAATTACAATCTCAAGTAAGCTTTTAAAATGACAACTGTTCAATAAAAGAATGAGGCTTCAAAAGAAATTGTGACTATATAATTTAATTATTTTTTTAAACTTTTTCATGTGAATTATACTTTAGATTCAAGGAAATATGCTGTTGAAAAAGTTTTTTATTTAATACATTTTAGATTTGCAGGGGCAGGCAACGTTGGTCCTGGAGTGCCGATGTCTTGCAGAGTTTAGCTCCAACCCTGAAAAAAAACCTCACCTGTCTGTAGCCCTAGTAATTCTGAAGACCTTGATTAGCTTGTTCAGGTGTGTTTGATTAGGGTTGGAGCTAAACTCTACAGGACAGCGGCACTCCAGGGCCGAAGTTGCCTACCCCTGAATTAGAGTTATGTTTTTGTCCAAGTTTTCATTGTGTTTTCAGTTGGCCTGTTCCCGTGACTTGCTAGTTTTCCTTAGTTTCCTTTTTGTCATTGTGTCATTCTTGTCACACCTGTGTATGTTTAACTCGCCAGTTCCTTTGTTTGCTCCCCTTCTTAAACTAAAAGATTTTGAACTGCACCTTTTGTCATCATCTGCCTTACTACGATATACTGTAACAGAAGAACGGACCCACAAAGAATGAACTGGGCTGAGGATATTCTCCTGAACATCCAGCAGGATGGATTGTCTTTGGAACGATATGTGGAGGAGTTTCTGACTGTTTTCCATCTGGTGAGCTGGAGAGATCATATGCTTAATGCTTGCTTCCGGGTGGGACTCTTTGTTTCGATTTCTGTCTTCTGATGATTGCTATAGACCTGTAGCAGACTTTAATTACGACCTCGATTTAAATGGCTATGAGTTCCTTGTTGATGAGGAGGATAGTGGTCCTGTTCCCATTCGGAAGCAGGTGGGCGCTTCAGCTCACCATCTACCAGCACCCTCCACATACCGTTCCAAAGAGCCCGATCCCTCTGTTCCACCCGCACTTCCGAGTTCTCCTGAGTTCCTCTTAAGTCCTCAGCCCAGATACAGCGGCTGCTCCACTGTCAAGCACGCCGGTCGATTCACTCCCCAGCTCTATGAAGACAGCAGCAATCTCCTTAACCTCAGCCCAAATGAGGAGAATGAGGAGGAAAAGACTGTTGGCTCCAGCCCCTGACCAGAGAAGAGAGATGGCTCCAACCATATGCCAGTGGCCGAGCCGGGTAACCTGGACAAGGCCAAGAAGGCCCATTCTCCATGGCCTCCCGAATGGTCGGCACTTACATGGCTCCCTGAACTGCTAGCACCTCTATGGTTCTCCAAACTGCCGGTGCCCCCTTGGCTCCCAGACCCTGCGCCCGCCCTCCCTCCCTGGTGGAACTGTTACAGCGTGGGACGCGCCTTCCGGGAGGGTGGAGTAATGTTAGAGTTGAGTTTCATTTTTTTCCTAGTTTTCATTGTGTTTTCAGTGGACCCCTTCCCCTGTGACCTAGTTTTCCTTAATTTCCTTATTGTCATTCTGCTCACCTGTGTATGATTAACTGTCCGTTCAATGTTAAGTCGTGTGTACCTTCACCACTCTACCTAGGTTTACGATTAAACTAAGAAATTTGAAACTGCACCTTGTCATTTGCCTTCCTACGACACACCGTAACAAAGCTGTGATGTTTCCAAACTTTACACAGCGGCTAAAACAACTGATCAACTAAAATAATCTTTTTTTTTTTTTACTACACAAATACATTGTCATCCAAGTCCTCAAGTTGTGCCAAATTTCTTCTGTTAAGCACAAAAGACACTTTGAAGAATGTAGGTGTAAATGTAACCAAACAGTTGATGGTAGCCATTGACTTCCATAGTATTTTTTTCCATACTACGGAAGTCAATGGCTACAGTCAACTGTTTGGTAACCAACTTTCTTCAGAATATCTGCTTTTGTGTTTAAAAGAAAAACTCATACAAGTTTGAAACAACTTCATGGCGAGTTCACTTTTGGATGAACTATCCCTTCAAGCACCAATCTTGTTGTTTGTATTGTTGAAATGTCCAACACTGAATAAAGACATTTATATAAAAATGTAAAATTCTCTCATCATTAATCATCCTTCATGTCATTCCAAAACCAGATGGAAATTTGTTCTATAGAACAAAAGACTTGAAAGAATCTGTGCATTTTTCCCCATAAAATAGCATTCATAACAACCAGGTCTTTCAAGCTTCAAAAAGGAAACACTATTTGCTTAAAAAAATAATAAAAAAAAAAGCAGTAAAAACATTCTGAAGACTAAAGCAAGCACATTTTTCCATAAAACAACATTTCATAGTGACTGTTTTTCTATAAGCAACATAAGATAAGAGCATAAGAGAATTTAAGAACGTTTGTTTTTTTTTCTTAAAACAATAGTTCATATTGACCATGTCTGCTGTCAAAAGTAACAAAAAAAAAAATTCATACACGCATAAATCAATCATCTTTAAGGAAACAAATAAGTGTTGAGGTGCTTGTGTGTCCCTTTAAAACCATTATCATCAAAAAATAAAATTAGATTTAGTTACAGAACTCTACTAGCCATAAGATATTACTAAAAGTATGAAATAACGTCACCCTACATACTGAAAGTGTCTATCATGTGTCTTTTCAGCACATGAAGTGACAATGAACCGAAAGAGAAAATCAGCCGCAATCATCTCACCGATCCACATGTGGAGGTCTGCTCCCTGGTCACCCCGGTTCTCCAGCACAAGGTAGGAGTCACCGTTGAAGAAAGCCCCCACCTCAGCTTGGGCCAGAGGAACAGCCTTCATCTTCTCCACTCGCCAACATCTCAATCCTGGCTGCCTGACCTCATCGCTAAACTGTCCTGGAGCGGCCTGGAATGAGAGCATTCTGCAGAGAAACAGAAAAGCGGTGAGAAAGGGAGGATCAAAAAAGAATGACAAATTTGGTGATGAGTTTTTGGCTCAAGGTCTGCATATGAAGTCACACCAGAGGTGTTCAGCTGGGATCAGGACTTGGCTTTCTGCAGACCAGTCAAGTTCTTCCACACTGACTGAATCAATCATGTCTTCTTGAACAGTGTCTTATACACAGAGGCACTGTCATGTTAGAATAGAAAAGGGTCCTATTCAAACTGTTGCTATAACATGAGAAGCACACAATTCCCTAGAATATCATTATGCGCTTAAACATTAAGATTTGTACTCATACAAATTACTAAAGTAGTCAAACATGTTCATTAGAAGGGGGTGACCCAATACTTTTGGCAATATAGTGAATGTTTTGAATGCTGACAATTGCCTGTGTTTCCCAGCTCCGCTCCTAGAGTACTCCAGAGAGGAGTACACTAATGAGTGGATGAGTTGATTCAGGAGTGTTAAAAGGTTAGGAAACACTGGTCATCTTGAAGGATAGAAATTGGAATAGCATAAAACTAGCATACTTCTGCCATATAATGATACACGCGAGTAGCCTTCAGGACTCATCTTAGAAATAAAATGGATTTGTTCTTTTTTAAACAAATTCTGTAAAAATAAATTTAGTAAGAACTTAGACTCTTACGTGCACAACAGCTTCATTCATTTAATTAAAAAACCAGTAAAAAACGTAATTGGTTAAATATTTAAAAATTATTTTCTATTTTAATTTTGAAAAGCCATTTATGCCGCAAAACTGAGTTTTCAGCAGCTATTACTCTGTGTCACATGATCTTTCAGAAATTCCATGCCGATTTGTTTTTCCAAGAAACATCATAATTATCTTGTTGAGAAAGTCATGCTGGATTTTTTTTCTTCATGATTTTTGATGACTATAAAGTTCAAAATAAATAACAGCATTTAGAGTTTTGTAACAATGTACAAGTCTTTACTGAAACATTTGAGCGTCATTGTTGAATAAAATGTCTAAAATTAAAAAAAATTACTCAACTTAGATGGTAGTGTATATTTAAGAGTAAGCAAAGCATATCCATTAAACGAAATGTAAAAGAACAAAACCTACTGCATCGGTTTCTTTAACAGGAAACGTTTCTTTTCACACATTGATGTACACAGTCTTACAGTATTTAACAAACAAATTCACAGTACTGTTTGTTTTTAGTCACTGTTACAGTATTACTGTCTTTTAAAACAAAAAAAAATACTAGTCATTTGGCTTCTGACCCGGTGGCTACTCCACAGTAGCTCTACTCCTCTCACTATTTTACTCCTCTCTAATTTGCCAACAGAGCTATCAGTTAAAGACTGTTGTTATCTGATTGGTTCTCTGACCTGTCAGTAACTTGACTGCCAAAACACACGATCTGGATTCTGGAAATCTGTTTGTTTAGACACCACAGTGTAATGGCAGTACGCATGAAAACATATGTAGATTCCAGCTTACTACTGCCAAAGAAACACTCAAGACAGGGATGTACCAGCCTGAGGATGAAGGCCTCCACAGCAGAGTTTGGTTCCTCCTAAGTTTTCTTCACTTCCTTCCTTGGCATTATACCATTTTTTGTTAATCTGCTTAAGCCAATAAAGATGGCTTGATGTGTTATTGCTCCCTTAATATTAATGGTCTACTAAGCTTATAATCTTAGCAAATGTTTTAATTAGAATGCAAACCAAACTAAATCAATCATTGGTGATATTAGCATACATTTAAAAGTTATGTGGATTTACAACAAATATTGGCTTTGCAAATGACTTGGCATGGTACACAAATGAAAAAAAAAAAAATAAAAAAAATAAATAAAAAAAAAAAAGTCTAATTAGGCTCTTGTGGTGATCTGACACTGAGAGCTTTAGAACTGAGCTGCATTACTTCACTCATGTAAAGAAGAGGTCTCAGAGGCCCATGTTATCTTATGTCACTCCAAGACATGCCATAGAGAAAGCCAGACACATCCAGTTTCACAATATCAAAGAAAGAATACACTCACATTGTCACTGTTGTGAACACAAATAGCTGTGACAGAATTAAAATATGCAACTCCTCCCTCTTTAGCTGTTCATTCGGTGCAACAGTTTCTGTTTACTCACCATTCGGGCATGGCGACTCAAACTACAAGTAAGCAATAACAGAGCACTACCACCTCATAAAATGTTATGATTCAGCTTTGGCTTCTCCTAGTTCATCACTTTGATACAAATTTTATGATCAGTTTCAAGAATTTACAAAGATGCGCTACATTTAAATCCACTAGTCAGGTAGCAATTGTCATTTATAAAGATAGATGAAGAAATGAGAAAAGAGCAGCGAGCCAAACAGTTTCAGTTTTAAAACATCAAAACCTTTTCAAAATGATCATATGATGAAGTGTGGAGCACATATTAACTTGCTCATTTGAGAGAGACATACATTAAGTTATTAATCTGATTAGACAGAAGTTATTTGTGCCCTCCATGTCATGAACAAACAAATGACATGTTGTCTTGAGGTTGACACCTCACTGATCAACCAGCTCCACCTCATTGAGCGCTTTAACACCCCACCCTCACAGTACAGCAAAGTGTAAAACAGGAATTAATTCTGGCTTCTCATGTAAGCAGATGTGAAAGTGTCTCAGTGAAAAAAAAAAAAAAAGGGTTTGACAACTATAGTGAGTCATGCAAAACCACAGGCCGAAGAACATGCAAGCTGACACACAAAATCTCCAAAAATAATAATTGGGAATTACTTGGGCCTGATCCGCTTTACTGTCTGATTTGAAACAGGATGCAACACCCATTCAATTATAGACACGGACCTAATGATCCCTTTCTGTGGTTACTACCACTCAGAATCAATGTAATTAACTCGAATCATAACCTCTAGAAAAAATATAAAATACAGTGAGATATAAAACAGGAAAGTTAAACATTCGTTAACAGTGACGTGTCATTTCTGCACTAGCACCACCAAGTGGAATTTCAAAAGTAATGTGAAAAATCACATACGGTCTCCCTGTCTGAATACTTCCATTAATAAGTACGTGAAAAATGGCAGGTGAAAAGTACCACGATGATTTACTACTTCCGGCGAGATTTCAGAAGTGCACGGCCCTGTCCCATATCGCACCCCAAGTCCACACTTTCGTGACGTAATGCTGCTTTGACTGTCGGGTAGAAATCTGCTGTGGAGGCGGAGTTCGCCTCAGTGCAGGCATGGAGGGCGCATATCGGCCACAGATGGGGCATTTGCAAGCAACACTTCTAAAAGCTAAAATAACAAACGGGACAACCTACGGTCTCATGGACTTAATGGACACGCACATGGGGCGGCCGTTGTAAGTCCGCAAAGCTGTAAGTGCACATGAAGTATGCCATTTGGGACAGGACCATTCTTCAATATGGAAGTTAGCCTATGGGCGAGACTTCCGGTTCATTAGCCACTATATAGGAAAATAACGAGAAGTATAACAAATGTGTAGTAAACAGTAAAATTGTTTGCACTACAAACCAGTGTGTTCATAATTAAGATACTACATTAAAATAGCAAGACACCTATTTGCTATATACAAGCAGCAAATTAGCCGTTTGTACAGTTAAAAGTAGCTGGACGTGAATGAGACCAGAAGCCAGAGCCACGCCCACTCTTACAGGAAAAATAAGATGGGTATCAAATGGAGACTTTACAATCCCATGAGGCCACAGTAGAAGATTTGTGAATAGCAGTGAAGCTGACACCTATACGTAACATGACAACGACAACATGAAGGATGTACATACAATTTTTAACAATTGCGAAGTTGTACAAATGTAGTACAGTAGTACCTATTCAGACAGTATGCAAATTCAGACACAGCTTCAGAGTACGCACTACGGTTTAGGTGTAACTACATTGTGACTTTTAAAAAAAACGTTATAAAGTATGCGTGTGTGTGTAGTTCGAATGCAATCCAGACGTACTACGTCCACCAGGTTGCCAGTGCAAAGTTGTCCATTAAATGCGCACTTTGGCCTAAATTGGGCATACTAATTTAACACTGCTTTTCATTTACTATAGGGGAGATATGCGTGTTCAGACACTAGGACTGTTTTCAGACTTTTTTTTTTAAAAACACTCCTCCCGTTTTCCCATTGGTCAATAAACAATGCTTCCCCCTCTGCCACGCCATTGGTTGACTGAGTGTCGCTATTGTGAGCTAGGCGTGATGCATAAAGCTTCTGTGTTACACAGAGTTAAATTCAGCCTATAAATGTTTCACTTGTTTTCTCTATGTATTAAGTTGTGTATACGTAGATTGAAAAAAAATAAAATTTTAGATTTTTAACAGTGATCACTAATATTGGGACAGTAGTATGCCATCTGCTACAGAAGAGCATGAAATATGACAAACATACAGGTACAGCGCAGGATAGTTGAATGAGGGCCCATGCGCATAATGCGAAGACAGCAATGGCAACAGAAGCTCAGTCTCCCTTGAGAAGTAAAGAGAAAGAAACACTTGTCCACTTAACTGTAAAACTCCTTCGGCCTGCTCCGGCATGCTTTCTGAGTCCGGCTCCATTCTGCCTGTTCCAGTATGTGTGTGAGTTTACCTGGCCTGGTTAGCTTATGTGTGTCCAGTAACTGGACACGGGGGAATAATCCGAGCGGCCCTGCCGAGGACGCCCCACAGCTAGGGGAGTCGGGTTGCCCGACAAACGCTAAACACTAGCATGATAATTACTGCAAGCACCATCCATCTTTCCTCCACTCATCAGAGGGAGTTGGAGGAAACACCGTAAAACATGGCTTTTGTTTCAAAGACAAAAAGTTGGAAATTTCAGCAACTTTGAACCAGTGGTAGAACCATACACAACTATTATCAAGTCAAGACAGTTATTCACTCATTTCATTTTAAGTATGATTTATTAGTTTTGCCACCATTTTTTGTGGCTCATATTGATTAGTTGAAATTATATATACTTTTCTTTTATTAAAGTCTCTGTAATGACTTTTGATAAACTGTAGGCTAATAGCAGCTTGGCCTACTGGCAAATAAATTACAAAACATATGCAAATGACCAGTTAATGTAGACCACAAATTATGGTTTCCAGAAATTATGAATCAGTATGCAAAACTATTACCAAGTCAAGACAGTTATTCATTTTTATTTATGGTTTATTCATTTTAAAAACTTTTTTTGTGGCTCAAACTAATTAACTGAAAAAAATAAAAATAAAAAATAAATAAATAAAATAAATTTTATTTATTTATTTCCATTTTAACAATAACTCTTAATAAAATGTAGGCCTGGCTGGTGGTATTTAAGTTACAAAACAAATGCAAATGATCGGTCAGTGTAGCATATTTAAATTATCACAGCATTATTACATAAAACAAATTAAGATAAAGCAGTTAACTAAGAAGAGCGAGATGAAAAACAGATAGGATTGATAAGGCAAACTGATAAATGATCTGTTATATAACCTATATCTTTCTTTACACAAAGACATGCAAGTAGATCGTGAACAGATTGCAAGAGACAATAGAGGAGCCATAAAAAAAACATTCAAATTATTTCTTAGAAGTGCAAGCAGTGTAATCAAATAAGTCACTCAATTGAGTATATTTAGTGTACAAGAAAATAAACTATTTCTATAAGCGTATTTTAGATGCCAAGTTCCCCATTTTAAAAATTCAAGTCAAGATCAGCAAAATATTTGACTAACAGTGTCAATGAGCAGCAAACATGTTTTCAAATCTAACCCCTTAAGTGCACATTTACGTTTAGAAATAAGCAAGACGTGAGCCTAAGGACTAAGGTGTGGAGCTTTGGGAGTGTCTCTCTTGCTTAAAGTTCTCACTGCTTTAAGTTCCTTTGCTCTAAAATGAATTTGGCAGAACAGTTTTGGCACAGCCTGGCTTTGAGGGTTATGCATGTATAATTTGTGAGTTTCTGAGCAGATTTACAGGGCTTACCTTGCTGCTGTTGAAGTTGGAGAACTGTGTAGAATTTCAAGAAAAGGAAGAGAATGTATAAGAGAAAGTGTACAAAGTCACTTCCTGCATTACTTCTGGCCCATCCCCCTTGAATACACCCTTGCCTAAACAAACAGATGCCAAAAAATTTGGAAAAAAGGCAAAGGCACAGTCTCAGATTTGTTAATAGTTCAACAGAAGCGTGACCTGATTTGACTGAATTTGACTGCAGGAAGACCTGGACTGTGTAGATTGAAGGAGATGAAAATATCTAAAAATCACATTTAGCCAGAAGGTTTTCTCTTGTAAAACACAAGTCACACCCAGTCAGCCACAAAGCATTCATGATCACGTCAGGGCTTACCCATGAAAACAAAACAAATTAATGTAATAGAGAAGCCATAGTCATAGCTAAAAGTTATGTCCATTTTAAAAAATGCAGCTAGGCATGCAGGCTTATTGGCTGTGACTTACTGTGTTCGCTCAGACTTTCAAAAGAGCACAGGAAATCCAGGGGCTGGATTATGGTTTCGGTGGTTTATTAAAAACAAGAACCTGTGAGGTGTAAAACGCCTGTAACTGGCTCAAGTAAATTGCACATCATTTAAAAACTCAATATGGGACATTTGATAATTAGACGTACAAAAGAGGTCTTCAACCCTGCACCTGGGCACCCACTCTCCTGGAATTTCCAACCGGCTTCAGCACACCTGCCAGCAATTTTCAAGCAGTCTTGAGGAGCTTGATTGGCCGCTTCAGGTGTGTTTGATTAGGGTTGAAGCTAAACTCTTCAGTATAGTGGGTCCCCAGAAATAGGGTTGAAGACCTCTGCCTTAAAGGTTCTCTCATTACTCTCCATCATGTTGTTACAAACCCTTAAGTCCTTTGTTCATCTTCGAAACACAAATCAAGATATTTTTGATGACATAATACAACGCATGCACGATAGATATTTGACTGCACTGCGCCTTGTTTTCGAGCAGAATGCAAATGCAGAAGAATTGAATAAAGTTTTTTGCGCACAAAAAGTATTTTCGTAGCTTCATAAAATTATAGTTGAACCACTGATGGATTTGAATAATATTATGTTTCTGTGTCTGGGAACATTTGTCCCATTAGTCTAGTAGCCAAGTAGGTGAACCCGGAAATGTTGAGTACACCAAAGTTTTATTGCAGAAATGTGAAGTATGGGTCCCCAGCATACAGAAACTACCGGATGCTAATTTGCATATGTTGAGCAATTTGCATAATTAGCATTATTAGCTTAATCGTCCATTTTGACCACATATTTTGCACTGAATGGCCAATTTCTACAATATGTGAGTGGTTTTAGAGGTTTTAGAGAATGCTGATTTCATTTCTGGCATTTTCGGATTTCAAAGAGCTAATTTTAGTACATATTTTGATTTATTTAGGCAAATTTTGATTACTTTCAGTCATAATTTTAGGTTATTTTTATGGTAAACAAAATATTTCAGAATCATGAGTGCTCTTGTGAATGTTGATGCATTGTTTTCAGGGTGTAGAGAGGCTGAATCCCCTCCTGACACTTTTGAAGATTCAAAATTGCTTTTTGGATAAACAATGAATCTTTGTTAGGCTGAATGTTATGCATTTCTGGATGAAAAAGCAATGCGGGTATTTGACATAACTTGGATCCTGCAACTGTACGATACATATTAATGGGGTAGCTCTTTAAGACACCCAATGAGATGACATCACCTAAGCCCATCACCATGTGTGATCAACGAACTATGTTCAAATATACACTATATACATGCCATATAAGACAGGCCCTGCAAGTCGCTAGGGCAACGGCCGAATGGCAGAAGGGCTGCCCAGGTTGGTCCGCAAGTCGCAAGATCCAACGGGGACCCAATTAAAACTTCGCCAGGCGCAAGAGTTAAAACTGAATCTGGGCAACCCGGGTCAGCCCGCCAGACGCAAGGCTAACCAAGAGGGCTTCACCTTCGCACCACGCCAAACATGTAAATATTCAATATATACATGCCATACAAGACAGGCCCCGCAAGTCGCTAGGGCCATGCCAGAATGGCAGAAGGGCTGTCCAGGTTGGTCCGCAAGTCGCAAGATCCAACGAGGACCCTGTTAAAACTCCGCCAAACGCAAGAGTTAAAACTGAGTCTGGGCAACCCGGGTCAGCCCGCAAGACTAACCAAGAGGGCCTCACCTCCGCACCACACAAAGCACACACTGGCTACCACCTTCAGGCAAACTGCTATGCCTCACAATTAATTAACAAAACGCAGCCTCATCATCTTCACTATCCTCTTCTGTTCTGTCATCATCTTCTCCAAACCCTTCATCCCTCTCTTTGTGTTCTTGGTGTTGTGTAAGTATGTTGCAGCATATACCATCATTGCCTTTGCAGGAACAATAACTGGTACAGGCCAGACCTGCAGCTGCACTTTGCTGATGTGCAAGGTTTCAACCCGGCTTTGCAACCACAGCTGACAACATCTAACAAAGCAGGAGGAGCAACTGGACTTGAATCCTGGGTGGGCATAATCACTTCCTCTCCTTCCTTTAGACCCATCTTCTTGTCCCATCCAAACAAGGTGATATCCACAGCCGGTGGATCAGGCTGGTCAGCTGCTTTCCATAGCAGCACCTGTAGGTGGGCACGTCTTCCATGAAGGCGCATATTGCGCTCTGTAGGAGGTAGTGCCTTCAGTGCTGGGGGCCTTTTGCGCTTTTGGTAAATTTCATACCGGGCCCCATCCAAGGTTACAGAGTTCCTCTGATTGTACAGAGCCAGAAAGAAAACCCTTGTTGCTTTTGTGATCTGTAAATCTGTGGCTTCTGCCTCTCCAATACAGTGGAGAAGCTTACCAGGTACGACTCTCATGGCCTTGAGTGCAGACACCTTCCCCTTCCCGACAGGATATGAGGTGGTATCACATCCCGAAAGAGCATGCATGGCCAGAATGGAACTACATTGGTCACCCAGATTCTCTGCAGTTGCATTTATGCTGAGAACAGTGCCATTCCATTTTTCCATCTGTAGGTTAGTTGTGATACCAGCCTTCCAACACCAATAAACCATAAGCACAAAGACATCTGTGTCATCACTGAGAATGTGAACAGTTGAAGCCCCATGTCTGACAGCATCTAACATGTAAGATATAAGTGATATATCGGCCTCATCATGAGTGTCAATGCTGTCAGCTTTACTGACCATCATGATCTTACTTCCTACATTGAAAGTACACAGGAGTTCGCTCAGCCTTTGTTTGTTGTGCTTGTTTTTCAAGACTTTGTCTCGACTAGGTAGAGGTGTAGTCAATGAGAGCTTGTACTCTGTGGAGCTCTCTCCTGCTCTTCTATGTCTCTCATGGTCCTTGGCAGACACCTGCAAATATCTGTCAAAGATGACAAAAGTTTGGGTGTCGTAACAATTAAGCCGACGTCCCATGCTGGCTGCAAGATCTGCCATTGTCCCAGACAATGGCCAAACCACGTGATAAATGAGCTGGGATGCATCCACAATGACAACATCTGGTGGCTGGGGATTGCAGACTGGAAATCGCAAGAAGTCTGAATTTTTAAAAACCATTTTAAATTATGGTAACTAATTTTAGAACACCAGATTCACCCACAAAATGGATCTGAATAGAAATTCACAATGTACTGAACAATACTGTCATTATAACTCTGTCCACCTTTTATCTTAATGTGAAAACATAAGTAATGCCAACATTAAAATGTCAACATTAAATCCCTTGACTGACTTTTGTACGAATATTAAGGCGATATAAGAATATAAAAATATTTGCAAGGTGAATTTTGACTTTAAAACTAGACTATAACTACAACAGCTCACTGCTACAGCTTATTTGCATAAAAACATGACTGGACCTCAAGAAATGTAAACAAATTGAGGTTATCAACATTCACATCAAAGAGCAAGAGTTCTTGTGATTCTGAAATGTGAGAATATTGTGTTTACCATGGAAATAACCTAAACGTTTGTCCGAAATTAATAAAAAAATGTGTCTAAATTTATCCAAATTTGTTATAGAATTACCATTTTGAAGTCTGAAAATGCCAGAAATGAAATCAGCATCCTCTAAAACCACTCACATATTGTAGAAATTGGCCATACAGTGCAAAATATGTGGCCAAAATGGACGATTAAGCTAATAATGCTAATTATCCAAATTGCTCAACATATGCAAATTAGCATCCGGCAGTTTCTGTATGCTGGGGACCCATACTTCACATTTCTGCAATAAAACTTTGGTGTACTCAACATTTCCGGGTTCATAATGGGGCTCTATGGGCTGGCTACTAGACTACATTACGGTTTATGGAGGGTCAGAAAGCTCTTGGATTTCATTATGTTTTAATTTGTGTTCCAAAAACGAACAACAGTCTTACAGGTTTGTAATAACATGAGGGTGAGTAATTAATGACAGAATTTTTGGGTGAACTATCCCTTTAATGTAATTTCCACTTTGTCACTTCAAACCATTATATATACAAAAACAGTTTGTTTCAAACGTGTATATCTTTCCTCAGTGGGACACAAGATAACTTTCTTTTATAGGTGAACTGTTGTTTTAAGGTTAATCATAACATAAACCCAACAGCCACGTAAAAAACAAACACAAATGACCAATAGCTTAGTCAAACTTTTTATTTTTCCAAGTCAAAAAACAAACAAAACATAGATACACAGAATGAAGTATCAGATTGATTTCTATACAGTGGCAACTTCTCTTAATTTAAATTCTTCCTTCCCCATAAACCCGACCCAGTTATTACTCAAACTCAAGAAAACCCTGTCTTTTCCATTTATTCTTTCTTGCACACACACTTGCACACTCACACACACCCTTACTGGGAACTTGGGTATAGAGTATTAACTGGACTTGTTTGAAACATCCATGAAACTGAAGGCAAACAAGGGCATTAAAGAGACTGTCAGAACTGCTCTCTCTAATGCGATCTAAGGCCTTAAATCTAAAGCCGAAATATGCAAGAGCATCAAAGTCTTTTACAAGTCATCAAAACCTCCTGCAACTACCACTGTCCAGATGGAAGAGTAAGTTGATGGAACCAGTGTCGCCACTTCCGTTCAAGTTTCAAAAAAGTAATACTCAAAAAGATCTAAATGCCTCTAACGCCCAAGTCAAGTCAGTCTCTGTCGCCCTCTATTGTTGACGATAATTCAGAATCAGCTGACGAAATTTAGATATGAAACAGTGCATATTCGAAAGGAAACAAACCTAACTGCACCTTTCTGCCCTCCCAAAGCACTTAATCCAAAAAGCAAAGCTGACCCAACAACAATGAAGCCAGCACAAGAAAAATAGTGTAAAAGAAATGCTTTTCTTCAGTAAATCACACAATAGATTATCAATTGTAATGATGCATATATCAGAAAAAACAATTATACACTTATATTAAAGGGTTGAGTGCTGAGGACAAAGAAGGACTCATTAGATTTGAATCTAGATGGTTTAAAAAAAAAAAAAATTGAAGTTAACTGCATCTTGTGTAAAGCCGGGCTCCAACCTCACTCTCAGGATAAAAGAAAAGTAAAACCAAAAAGGTCTCAATTTCACACTCCTCTGTGCGCTCAGAGGTACAAGACCGCTGGTTACCTTTTTTTTTTTGCAGTTTTTTGAAATTGTAAATTACTGGACAGATGCTGGTGAAGGATAAGGCTTGCATCTTTTGGGGACAATTGACTAGAAAATTGATGCCTCAAAGTAATAATAAATAATTCTTAAAGAGGGCAATCACTACACAACACTTACCCATGTCATGGGCCGGCATACATAGACTACAGTATTACAAGACATTTTTAATCTGCACAGTGTGTGTCAACTTCAACATTTTTCTAATAAACAGCCACTTTGAATCTCCTGCTTCTTTAGAAATAACATTTTTCATAAGTGAACTCAAATTAGACAGAAAATCAACATTAATATTTAAACAGTTCTCAGTTCAGATCTGGAATAAAGAATCAAAACAGGGGGCAAGCGCTTATTTACACTGGGGAAGAAACAAAAAGCTGTAAAATGTGAGAAAGGTCAGTTTCTCCCCCTTTCTATTTATGTTACAGATATTTTTCAAGGTTTCATTTGAAACTTTTCAGATACAATCCACTGTTTTCTGTTTGAAGGCTTTTGGCAATACTACTTAGATTTCCTTTACATCAACACTGAATTTGAGAAAAAGGGAGGCAGAACTGACTGGATGGAAAGAGGAGGACAATGCATGATCCTTCTCCTCCAAAAGCAGTCAGTCAATTTCCTGCATCTTTCCACCAACTTTGAGAAATTGTTCTCCCTCTAAACTTAGAGCGACCAAAGCGGTCTATACAAAGGCAGCCTTGTTTGGCTTGTAGTTCAAACCTCTAACCTAACAGATGTAACCACTGAAGCCTGTTTAGTGAGGCTATTTAAGAATTCATTAAGTCCAAAAGAGAAAAATCAAAAAGGAGGATGTCACATGTGGAATCCCAGATTCCTTAGCCTTCCCTGTAAATCACAACAACCCCAGCTGAGTGGCTTTCCTTCAGTCTTTATCCCAGGGTCAGAGTGCCTGTAAGGGAAGTAGGACAAACCCCGGCACCAACCATCTTTAATTATTTTCTTCATCACTGTCATCAGGGCTGATGGCTGGGCTGTAGGTTGGAGAGGTGGGGCTGTAGCCGGGAGAAGTGGGGCTATAAGTGGAGCCCTTGGGACTAGTTGGAGAGTAGGTAGGGGATGTGGGTGAGTATTTTGGAGATGTTGGCGAATAAGTCGGAGAGGTGGGGGAATATTTGGGGCTGGTTGGAGTGTAGGTAGGAGAGGTTGGAGAATAAGTAGGGGAAGTGGGGCTGTACTTGGGCGTAGTTGGGGAGTAGGTTGGAGAAGTGGGACTGTATTTGGGCGAAGTGGGAGAGTACTTCGGAGAAGTGGGGGAATATTTGGGGGATGTTGGGGTATATTCGGGAGAGCTGGGACTGTAGGAGGGGGAGGTGGGGGTGTATTTTGGAGAGGTGGGGGAGTAAGATGGGGAACTTGGGCTGTAAGAAGGCGAGCTTGGTGTGTAGGTGGGAGACTGCGGGGTGTAACGCGGACTGGATGGAGAGTAGGACGGCGAAGTTGGGGAGTAAGAAGGAGATGTGGGAGAGTAATTGGGACTGGTTGGGGTATAATTGGGAGAGGTGGGGGAGTAGGAAGGCGAGGTGGGGCTGTAAGATGGAGAGGTCGGAGAGTAACTTGGCGAGGTGGGCGTGTAGTTGGGTGAAGTGGGACTGTAGCTCGGAGATGTTGGGGAATAGGATGGGGAGGTTGGAGAGTAGCTTGGAGAGGTGGGAGAGTACGATGGGGAGGTTGGGGAATAAGACGGAGAGGTTGGGGAATAAGACGGAGACGTGGGGCTGTAACTCGGTGAGGTTGGGCTGTAGCTGGGGGACGTTGGGCTATAGCTGGGGGACGTTGGCGAGTAGGATGGTGAAGTCGGGGAGTAAGACGGTGAAGTCGGAGAGTAAGAAGGTGAAGTCGGAGAGTAGCTTGGAGATGTTGGAGAATAAGACGGCGAAGTTGGAGAGTAGGAGGGTGATGTGGGCGAGTAGGACGGAGATGTGGGGCTGTAGTTTGGACTGGTGGGAGAATAAGATGGCGAAGTCGGAGAGTATGACGGAGAGGTCGGAGAGTAACCAGGGCTCTGTGGGGTGTATCCACCAGGAGAACGAGGCTCGTAGGCAGGAGAAGTTGGAGAGTAATTTGGAGACAAGGCTCCTGAAGAGGAAAAAAATAAAAATAATTAGTGGCTGTTTGGTTTGCAACCTACTAATTACAACCAAGTAAACTAAGACCATTAGTCTTAAAACAGAACAAGATCAAAATAGACAGTAAAGAGACCTGGTGAGGGGATATAAGGGCTAGCTGGTCCAGGGGATCCAGGAGATCCAGGAGTTGGAGACCAGGCAGGAGAATAACCAGGAGAGAAGCCACTGGCATCAGACGCAGCGCTGGGAGAGAAGCCTGCAGCACCTGGTGTCATTCCACTTCCTGTATTAGGGGGTGGGGGTTGGGAAGAGAACAGGGCATGAAATGGAATATGTAAACATACACATAAATAAGAACGGCAGTAAAACAAAACCGTATGTAGCATTTCTTCACTCACCAACACTGGGAGACCAAGCACCATATGCAGGAGTGGCTCCTGTGTTCCAGGGAGTCATGGAAGGAGACATGCCACTCATGGGGCTGGGAGCAGAGCCAAAGAACATACCAGTGGCTGTGGTGGAAAAAGCAATGATTAACCACAGGTTTAAATTTGGGGACAGAGTACAAGTTAAGCATTCAAAAAAATAAGTTTGACTTACGTCCTGCGACACTGATACCAGGGATGTTGGTGGGAATCTCCATACCATACTTGCACTTCTCGGCATCCAACAGCAGGTCAAAGCAACCAGTGCCTGCAGGAGCCAGCTGCCCCAGCATGATATTCTCAGACACTCCTTTCATTGGGTCGCATTCACCATGAGATGAAGCTTCCATCAACACATCCACCTACAGAAGAGTGGGGGATAACATTTAAGATTTCTTTACAAGATCAACCACAATACCATTTTAAAACATTAAACAGAGCCTCACAGTCTCTTCAAAAGAGCACTTCATTAGCGGTCCAGTGTCCTGCCTGTTGATACCGTGACGAGTGATGGCCATCAAGTGACCCCTGCAGGTCATCGTGTCACAAAGCAAGGCAAGATGGCGGTAGTTAACGTAAGAACCGTCGAAAGAGATGACATGGTACAACTCTCTTTCCAGAGCCTTACGCACAGCCTCAATACCAAGAACCTGCAGTAGAAGAGCAGACATTTTTTAATTTGATCTGAGGACCTAATAGATTCCGATCTTTAGATAAGCTTTTAAACAATTCTTACAGTAAAAATCTCCACAATGTCGTTGGAGGTGGTTCTGACAGGGTCCACATCCTTCTCACTGAGGACCCTCATGAGACTGACTCCGTCCGTTTCCAGGATCCACTCTTGCAAAGCTTTAAACTCTCCTTCTTCTGTGATGATGATTTTCTTCTTGTTGTCAGTCTGTGGTAGATGCATGTACACCTACAAGGGCAGAAGAAATTAAACTCCAATCTCATGGCCATCTGTGTCCACAAAACTTAAAAGGTGTCCTATTAGTCATTTTATATTTCAGGAGGAAGCCAATTAGCACTCCCCATTACTCAGGAGCATGTAAGTGTCATGTGCCTTTTTTGACAAACCTGCACTGCCACATGGGCTGTCAGGTTTACTGAAGTGAAGTTAAATACAGTCAAAAGATGGAAGAAAAATACCTTGCTGATCTGCTCAATGCCTTGCAGTGTCATGTCTGTCAGCATGTTGGATTCAATGCAGCGAAGGAAGACATCATCATCCATCTTATCCACTACCTCCTCATCCTGGACACAAGATTCAACATTTATGATTCAACATTGAGAGAAAAGAGGCCAATTACCTACTCACCAGCAAAAACTCAAATTACAATAAATTACCTCTTGAAACTTGTTCTCGTCACTATTCATGATGCGGATTCGCAAAACCAGTTTCTCAGCATTGTCATCATTGAAGATGCAGTTAAGGTCATCACCAAATCCTAGGAGACAAAGATTAGACTTTGAAAACTATATCTCACCTCAGCATCTATTCTGTTTGCCATTTAAATTGTTGTATCAACATGCATTTATTAAATGATAATCTCAAGCCCACCTGCATTGATCTTCTCTGCAATCTGCTCCATAGTCAGCTTACGGTCAGTCATGTGTTTGCGGTCAAGCTCAATACGCAGCAGCCAGGGTGAAATGCGGGTCACATCGAAGTCAGGCATCTCATAGTACACGTTGACCCACTCCTGATCCTCAGTCACCACAGTGTTCTGTGGGTTGGGGTCATAATAAATTGCTGTGTTGGCAGTGACCTTGCGCAGGGTTGTGTGCTCCAACCGACACAGGATATCTTTGGCCCTCTCTGCATCACGGGCCGCTTGGCCCAGGAGAAAGACGGTCAAGGAGGGGGTCTTGGGTCGCTTGGAGATATTGATAAGCTCTTTGAGTCGAGGCACACCGAGAGTGACGTTTTTGGCGGACACACCGGCATAGTGGAATGTGTTCAAAGTCATCTGAGTAGCAGGCTCTCCCAGAGACTGGGCAGCCAGTGCACCTACCATCTCACCAGGGTGAGCCTGAGGAAAACAAACCAAGTGTCCAGCTTCAGACAATTTGATAAAACTATATGACTCCCAATTTTCTAATTTTTTAGGTGCAGTCAACACTAAGCAAGCATTACTTACAATGGACTGGTTAAATTTGGTCTCTATCTCTCCCAGCAGCCATTCAAAAGCCTCTGTGCTAAGACGGAACTCCTCAGTCATTCGCTTGGAGCACAGGGTGGAGCGCAGGTGGATGTTGAACAGCAGAGTGGCATTCTCCTGGGCTTGCCTGCTTAACTGGTCTTCACCATTTACGATCACCAGCTTCTTACTCAACTCATGAACTCCTGCATTAAAAAAAAAAAAAAAAAAAATGGAGCAGATATCCATGTGCTATCAATACAATGCAACAATAAACAGGTGGTGCCACCACTATAATGACAAGGAAAAACAGCCATATTGGTTAGGGCTACATAAAATTAACACCTCTTAAAAGGAGCAGATTTGTCAAGCGCACGAGTTTGGCATCATGTCTCCAGTCAACACGTGACTGGTGTAAAAAGTGGCCTTTATAATCGGCTTGCACTGGTCTACCACAAAACAGTGGTAAGCTATAGGGATCAGTCATCAGCAGGATTTATTTAGCTACCACAAGCAGGAATCTTTATTTAGCTGGGAGACCCGCTCAAATGCGGAGAGCCTTAAGTCAGCTAAAGCAGTGTATACAGCGAGCATGTCAAAATAAAAGTTAATAAAACCAGTTAGGTATAAGATACCTAAATAAAATCTCTTTACAGGCTCAAAGTACAAAACTCACCTTCCACTACTTGTACTGGGTTGAGGTCAGTTGGTGTTCGGGGATTGATGCGGAAAATCTTCTGAGCATTCCAGATCATTCTGGCCAAATTGCACGGAAGTACCACCTATGGAAAACACGGTTTGGGTTTAAGAGATTCTCAAGAAGTGTGCAAATATAGTAATATTCATGCTTGATGCAGTTGTAAAAACAATAAGGACAATCCCAAACGGCATATGGATATTGATTGCGCTTCAAGGGCACTCTTAAGGGTCAGACCTTGCTGTCGCCTGTGGGGAAAATGGCCCTCAAGATCTCTCGGTCTTCCTTCATCTTCTCAAACTCTCTCTCTAGAGCACTCTGGATATGGGCATTGGTCATCACATCTTTCACCACATCTTCCTGTAGAGTACGGCGGAGAGCTCGGTCATTGGTGTAATCAAACTTGAACCTGTGCAATTAAAGAAAGAGGCAGAAAGTTAAAATCAATGACGTTAGTCAGTTGAGCTCTGATCTGATAATCAACAATGAACTGAGATGGCTTGAAAACAGACTCCTAAATAGCTTACTACCCATGTCCTTGTTGATTTGAATTAATACGGCTATATTGATTATAATACTTAGTTTAAATAATTGGCAATATTACGTAACTGTAAATACTTGAACAAACACATTTATCTAACACATACTTAGCCTACATTTTAATTGCACATAATATACCTGTACATATTGTCAATTTGTATCTATATCGTTATTCCTTGTTTACTTGTTCTATTTCTTATTATCTGTGTTTTTTGTTCTGACACCTGTCATTCTGTTGCACTGTGGAAGCTTCTGTCATGAAAAATTCCTCGTATGTGTAAACATACCTGGCAATAAAGCTCATTCTGAAATACAACAGAACTCACTTCTTCTCAAAGGCTTTGTTGGATGGCTTAAGGGTAGCCATGTTTTGGAACTCCACAGCCTCTCCTGCCAGACCATCCTCTCCATACCTCAGCTGGACGACTTGGTTAATGGAGTTTCTGACTGTAGCATCATACTTCACCATAACAGACTCCATAGACTTGATCAGACGACGCTGAATATAACCTAAAGGAATAGGAGTTATCAAAACTCATGAAGACAATTTCAGCCTTTTACAAAGACTAATCTGATGACAATTGCACATAACATCTCACTTAAGAGCCTAGAAATAAGAATTACGGTTTGAAGTTCAGATTACATTTAGTATTTACCCTCAATACTACTTAGTCCATTACCTGTCTCAGCAGTTTTGACAGCTGTGTCGATCAGACCCTCTCTGCCTCCCATGGCGTGAAAGAAAAACTCAGTTGGTGTGAGACCGGCCAGATAAGAGTTTTCTACGAAGCCTCTACTCTCTGGACCATAGTCATCTTTAATGAAGTGAGGGAGAGTGCGGTGCTTGAAACCAAAGGGGATTCGCTTACCCTCAACGTTCTGCTGCCCCACCACAGCAATAACCTAAAAGGGTGAAGAGGAAGAACAAATAGAGATATTGTGAAAAAATTCCAGTTCAGCATTTAGCAGGAAAGAGGCAGCAACATGCTTTTGAACTATTTTAAGATTTAAACACCATCTACTGTCTTCTCTCACCTGAGAAATGTTAATTTTAGAGCCTTTTGAACCAGCCACCACCATGGATTTGAAATTGTTGTACTCAGACAATGACTTCTGGGCAGAGGATCCAGTCTTGTCTCGAGCATCGTTCAGAATGCGGTTGACCTGGTTCTCAAAGGTCTGTCTGAGAGTGTTACCTGGGGTGGGCTCCAACTCATTGTTGTGGGCTTTCTCAATGACCTGTGTGAAAGAAATCATGAAGTACAACTGCATTCATGTACAAAAGCAACGATCTGTTGCATTTATAAATACCTAATGATGTCAACTCACCTCTATCACATCCTGTTTGGCTTTCTTAATCGTGTTCTGAATGTCCTGATATGTCGCCTTATCGGCAATGGAGTCTCCAATACCAATAGAGTGACCTGAAGCAGACAAAGCAGAGTGTTGTAAATAAATGAATAAGGATTGAAACCGTTTTTGTGTGTAAATATCAAGTCAATTCAAGTCTGTCTTTTTTTTTTACCCTCAATGAGCAGCCAGTTGTTGACGACAGTCTGGATGTTAGAATAGAAGAGTCGCGTGATGTCATGGCCCATCTCAAGATATGAGATATGGACAAGAGAACCAGCTGAGGTTCCCAATGACTTCTTACACAGGATCCCCATGATCAGCTCACCGTTCTCCACAATCACCTGCAAAATGAGATGAAGAACAAAATTACATAAACATTTTCTTTTGCACAAAAACTACATCCACATTTGGGCTACACTACTGCACCTTAGTGTCTCCAGGGGAGATGTGCTTGTAAGGGCCGCTGTCCTCTTCATCAGGGTGAGTGCTGTGTGTGCGAATGGCATTAATGTGCCCAGGGATGATCAGGCTGAAGATCTGTTTGCCAGTCCAGAGAGGTTGAGGCTTCAAGATAGCCGGTTGGGGCACTTTGCCATCCCATGTGGAGAGAAACATGAGGAGGTTCATCACCTCACCCTAAAACAAAGCACAAAAAATGATTTATTAATACCAATCTACCAATGTACCTGTACAACCTAACAGCTCATTATATTCATAATTTGGTACCGCAGCTTTGTAAATTCACCCTCTCCAAGAAGACATCTCTCTTGGTGAACTTGCGCACAGCTGTCAGTGTGTCCTGCACAATACCCATAACGGGTCTGTTGGACTGTGGTGTGACAATCATACGAGGCACCATGGCCAGCTCTTGGATCTCAGCACGGGTCTCCAGGGACTGTGGCAAGTGCAGGTTCATCTCATCGCCGTCAAAGTCAGCATTGTATGGGGTTGTCACACTAGAAGTAAAAGAGATTTTCTCTTTTAAAATGAAGTCAAAAACTTTTATATTAGAGCAATGGTGCTAAATCCGACCATTCATTTTCTACACAGATTTGTAACAACTTCAGCAATTATAACTGATACAGCACACAAACTTAGTATATTGCTCATCCACACATCAATCTACAAAAAGTCTTAGAAACCCAGTGCACCTGAGGTTGAGTCGAAACGTTGACCAAGGCAAGATTCGCACTCTGTGGCCCATCATAGACATTTTGTGCAGCGTTGGCTGTCTGTTGAACACAATAATGTCTCCATCACACATGTGTCGTTCAACCTAGAAAGAAAACAAACAGGTTCTAAATACTTTGCTCACTGTAAATGAAAATGACATTACATTCTTACATTAAACACGAAATAAAGACTGACTTTGTATCCAATCTGAAGGTGAAGGTCACTTGGTTTAGGGTGGAATCGCAGGTCAATTCTGTCCCCGTTGTCTCGGATGATATATTTGGCTCCAGGGTACTGACTGTTACCTCTCCTCACAAGCTCTTGGAGTCTGTAAAGTTAAAGGGGGAAGAAGAAAAAAAAATTTAAAGAATTTGAGAGCACTGGGTTACAGAGACCTCTCAGAGAACACTAAAATATTTAGCAAGCGAGATGTATTCAGAAAGAGATAAAAACAACTAATATTACCTGTCAATGTTAAAGGGTGTGACAATCTCAGGGAAGGTCATGTTTGCGGCGATGGAACGGGGAACGCCCACCTGGTCGATCTGCAGGTTGGGGTCAGGCGTGATGACAGTTCGGGCGGAGAAGTCTACACGCTTCCCCATCAGATTACCTCTGACACGTCCTTCCTTACCCTTTAGCCTCTGCTTGATAGATTTCAGTGGACGACCAGACTTTTGCATTGCCTGAATCAAGAGCATATGAGAGCAAAATCTTCATTAATATTTTCCTGATTGTCCCACTCTACATAACTGCAGATCAAATATCAAATGTTTTAACTGGCTGCACCAGGTATTAAGGTGTCATGCAGCAGTTTTATCTTGTGTAGTGTACCCTGACTTTTTTTTCCACAATTGCATTTTATTATAAATGCATTAATAATAAAAATGCATTTTTTTTTTTTACAAAAGCATTTTTTTTTTATTCAATACAAATTCTAATGACAATACCATTTCTTGTAAATTCTATAAAAACAACAACAACTAATTACTGATAAATAACTTTTAGTAGTGATTTGATTAAATATTGAATTAATATCACTGTTAATAAAAATATTATTGTTGCTTCTCATAATAGCCTGGACTCAGATCTCCTTAGGTATAGTGTAAATCTTACCCTAGGTAGACCTGGCAGTTCATTGTCTACCATAGTGGCCACGTGGAACTGAAGCAGCTTGACATCCTCTGCTATAACATGCGCTGCAGCTCCACTCTGCTCATTTCGCTTCAGCTGGTTATTGATCTTCACAATGTCAGCCAACTTGTGTGTTAAATCATCCTAAGGAGAAAAAAAAAAAGTGTACAATTGATACAAATCTAACAGCTGTCGGAAGTATACAATACGTCAAACCTCTTTCCAACTGTTTAACAAGAAATGCTAACCTGGTTTCTAGCAGAGCCCTGCATGACCACAGCCGGTCTTACAGCAAGAGGAGGCACGGGCAACACAGTGACAATCATCCACTCAGGACGGGCAAATTTGGGGTCCATTCCCAAGATCAAGTCCTCTTCATCTGAAATGCGTTTGAAGATCTCATGCACACGTTCAGGGCTGAGGAGAATCTTCTTCTCCTGTGAGTCTTCGTTCACGTGCTTCCACTCAGCATACAGCTCCAGGCCAGAGCGACGGATACGTGGCTGGTACCTGCCACAGCCTCCATGACCCTTCAGATATGAAAGTTAAAAATCAGTTTTAAAACTTCTAGAGCAAGCTGGAAATTAAAAAATTGGTCTGTGTGCTTAGAGAATTTTAGGTCTGTACCTTCTCTTTGGTGAGGTCTTCTTCAGTCTCCTGCTGCTCCACTCCAAACTTGTTGTCCATCTCCTCTCCACCCTCACAAATGTTTTTGCCTTTACAGAGGTCATAGACGTGGGTCAGACGCTTACGTGGCTGCCCCTTCGACTTGACCAAGATGTCTTTGATTTTTGGATTGTTCTGGGTGAAACAAAATTAGGAGTTAAAATACACTACAAAACAATTTGACCAAAGGAACTAGATCAAAATATTTTAATGAAATAAACCACAACAAAAGGCAAACTGAAAATACGGCATACCGCATCCACAAGAAGTTTTGAACAGAAGAAGCAGACACATCGGAGGACCTTCATGATCTTTGTGATGAAGCCAACATGAAAGACTGGCTTAGCCAGCTCAATGTGACCAAAATGACCAGGGCACTCAGTCATGTTACCTAAATGATGACAAGCATTTGTAAGAAGAGATTCAGTTTTAAGTGTACACTTTAATACTAAAGACGGATAAAAATCAGTTTATGAACATACCTGCACACGTCTGGCATCTGCCTGACCTTTCAATTACCCCTTGCCGGGGGTCCATAAGTCCCCCCAGTTTAGGGCGTCCTCCTTCTGTGGTCTCAGGGTACTTTATGCCCCCTTCAGTAACAGACAGCCGTTTCTGAAAATGATAACAAACAGCATTAAATTCTTGTACATATTCACAACGATGGGAAAACATTTGTACACTAAATATACCCTTGAATAAGGTTTTTCAAATACATGGACCGCAAGAGCAACAGTAAGTTTGCAATAAGCAATAGTTCAGATGTCATCTGTCAAATTATGCATTTAGCATTTTAATTTGAAATATAACAAGGCTGTTTAATGGTTATATTTATAATGGGTTTCTTCAGATTAAATTTTGCACCCATAAAGCACACAATAACCATCAAATGTAGTGACAGATTGCTCACCTCTGCATTCATTTAAAAATTAAAATTAAAAAATAAGCTGATAAAAGGTATAAAAGTCCTTAAATTACGACATTACTAAATAAAACCCAGTTACTTTGCATCCCGGTCTATAGGAAATGCATTACAGCTCAACTCAGAAACATGCCATTTGCTCGACATTTATTTAAAAAAAAAAAAGATAAGTGTACTTCAGGAACTAAATAAATAAATGAAAGCATGCATATAAAAATTCACATTTTATTGCCAGTAAGGGAGACATAGGGAACAAATGTGGAAACTTGGGAGTAACTCTGGGTCTGCCATGTGACTCCAAAATGGTCAAATAAAGTAAATAAATAATAAATATTACAACAAGTTAAAATTGTATAACTTCAAACAAGGCTTTCCGTGACTTGCTGCTAATTGTTAAAGCAGGACTCTTGTGTAGTGTTTCTTCAACTTTCTAAACACATGCTCTTACTGAGGAAGAAGTGGCTAGCCGGCTAAGTTAGCAAAACACAAGTTCACAAAAGACACTGCATGTTAAAATCCGTATTTAATATGATTTTAACACGATGATGATTTGAGTAATACAATAATACTCAAAGAATTAAGAGAATACCCCCTCTCAAGAGCAAAACCTACAAGTTCATCAGGGCTGAGGACGCCGAATTGCACTCTCTTGATGAGGCGCAATGGGCATGCGCTGTCGCTGGAAGGCGGTCCGTGCATCCTGTCTATTCAAAGAGACGCGTCCTCCCCCGGCACGCCGCTTTTTAAGAAGGAACACCTCTGAAACGCCACCAAGACTCTCCTGGCACACAATGGTGACCGGAACTTGTCCGATGGCGGTTTCCCAGTGACCACCGTATCTTGCTACTCAATGTGCTTTTAAATTTGTGTTTATAGACTAGCTATTGTAGCGACCAGCTGCCCCCTTCCCTTTCCCCGATCTACACTCCAGTGCGCTCTAAGCGCGTCTGAAAGGAAACCGCTCTCACACGGCTTTATATAGACTGTACGCTTTGCTACAGGTTCACACAGCCTACTTAGCAGGGGCTGAACAGTCAGGGGGCGGGGTAAGAATCGATCTTTCTGTGCGCTTATTGGCCGCGAGACGGCAGTATATGAATAATTCATTAAAATCGACGCAGAACCAATGAAGTTGCGCGCTTTTGATTCCTGCGAATCCTATGTAGGCGGAGGCGGGACAAAACGTATGAAGAGATTCCATAGGCCCATAAAAACCCAGGGAGGATCCGTAGACACTTTAGTCATGAATATTCAATAACATTCGTCAATATGAAACATTATTCGTCAAACGTGCTCGTAATATTCATGAGCAGAGAGCGTTTGACCAATTGAAACCAACGCTTGACGGCGGTAAAATAACTTTCTTACTGCCCGCCTTCTTTACGAGCATTGCCGATTTTACCCGACTGATATTTTTTCACCCTCTGAACAAAAAAAACCAAAAAAAAAAACCTATGCAGTTCCGTCCGTCTCGCTCTGGATCAGCTAACTGTGCTGGAAAAGAAGCTCGTGTGAGAGGCCTACACCTACCGTCGAGGATTAACACCAGTATTTTAGTTTTAAATATTATTTTTATGTCATTCGAATTATTGATTTACTTTTATTTTGTACGCTTATTCATATTTCTCGAAGTATTTATTATCATTTTCCTTAATTTATTTGAGTTCTACGGGAAAATGCAAGAATCCACGAGGTCGAGTGAAAACAGTGGCTGGACGGCACGCGCTTTTTTCGGTATGATCAGCTGGAAACTCCGCTGAAAGCCTGGGGTTTCAGACAGTGCATTTTCAGTTAAAAAACATTAGAGAAACGTTGTTGTTTTAAACATTTGCTGTTTTGTTAAACTATTTTGAGAATTATAACGTTATTGTAGCTCACTGTAAAATAACAAATAGAATTGTACATCCAGGCCATGTTGCTCTACTAAAAAGGCGCTAGTTTATGTTTTCTGGTTACCGGTTTTCTTATAAATAATCGTAAATCCGTAGTTCGTAATTGATTTCATTTGATAATCTAGTATAGTTTATTGTTCTCGCGATTGTAGAGCGTGATCAAGCATCTGCAGTAATGTAAGTTGATGTTACCTGGCGACTGTTGTGAGCTTTTGCTAGTTTGTTAGCCGCCATTCTTTGTGGAATGGGAACATTAAACAGCACCCGTTTGAAGTTGTTTTGTCTGTAATGTTAGTTTAACGTTACATCTTTAAAATTTTAGTGTGTATATTTGTATTACTGAGTATATAGGTTTATATTAGGGCAAAGAACCAGCATTATTCGGCTACATAGTTATGGATAAAGTACATTATAGGTTACAGTGTAGACAGATACGTTAGTTGGATTAAAAAAAGTTGTTCATATAGGTTCAGTCATATTTTATACTTGTATTGGTCTCTTAATATAGACACCAGAAATATATCAGACTGTTATTTACAGGAACAATTTTGGCTTTTAAAAAAAGCTATTAACTAGTGTTGTTCTTGGACTTGTCTTTGTATGGTTTCAGACGTAGATGTGTCTTTTTAACTGATCTTGTGTTAGTTATATTACGTTTATGTTAGCCTGTTAGCATTGAGCTTGGATGGCTGTGAATGCATTTACATTAAATATAAGAGGTTCTCTAATGTCCGAATCGTTTCCCGATTATATAATAAACACATAATATATAATAAACACCAATTTCTTGAAACGGAAAGATAATTTATAGCCGAAAAGAGTTAGCTCATAATGCTAATCTACAAAGCTAATCGATTAATGAACAAGAGCTTGGTTGTAACCAAATATATCAAACCCAAATCGACTTCTTTGAAACCACTTGTATGGGGAAAATTGGCTTAACAGTCGTTTTTTGTGGATACATATGAGTTATTGGCTCTGGAAAGTTCTGGGTTAGTCCCAATACGTTTACAGTCAAACCCTCATTGTTCTTTAATGTGGATGTATGTTGACTCCCAAGTCCATCTGAATCGGTCTCCTCCCTTAAATCAGATCCTTGCTTAGAAATAACCCCAAATGAACATTTTGAGGGATCTTGTCGTATATGGCGGTGAGATGAACAAACATGGAGTCTGGTGCTTGTGTATTTGGGCGGGTTTACAGGGGAGAAGGGAAGCGGGGTTGCGTAACTCCAGACTAAAGTGAAACGAGCCTGAGCTAGCTAGCTAACATTAGCATTATGTCAACCGTGAACACCTTCTTCCACAAAACCGAAATCATTGTGACGCAGTTATCAAATTGATGGCGGTATCTGGGGGGGGGATCTATATATTTATCACCACCCGCTTAAAATAAATAGTGATGGTCGTTTACTTTGGTCGGTGCAACATGGAGGCTGTTTTGTACAAACATGTTTTTCAGTGTCAAATCTCATTTACATTTGTCTCTGACCAAGTTAAGCTTAATGATTTACGCTTAATTGTTTATGGGATAGTTCACTCAAACATAAAACTTATATCGTTAATGTTGTTTAACCCTGTATGACTTTCTTCTATGGAGCACAAAAGATTTCAAAAATGTTAGGGATTGATATGAATGAAAAGATACAACATTGATTCTGCTTTGCATCTCTTTGTACTCCAAAAGGTAAATCATATTTTTGAAATCACGTGTGAGTAAATGGGTGATCTGTCCCTTTAAATTTGTCTTTGTAACGTGAGATTTTGCTTCAAGTGGCTTACTAATGTGTTTTAATGAAAGAAAGTAGGGGTTTCATCAACAGACTGTAATTTGTAACTCTGAATGGTTTGAAATCTTCTGGTATGGCATTCATGTAAGTATTTTGCGTGTAAATAAATATTTGCATTGCATTCAAATTCTGGGTTCACTTTTTTTAAAGCCTACCTACCTGAAATGGTCTGTGTGCTTAAATGCGATTTATGTGCCTGTATTAAGTGAATCACACATTGAAATAACGGATATATTACGTTACCTTTTCAAGTACACATTGCTTAATGTTTTCTGTTTACGTGAGTAGAGGTTGTCTTCTATGGAATTATTTTTGTGTATTTATTATTATGCAAACAAAAATTCTGTATTTGAGAGCAAAACTAATTGTCTTGTAATTAAAAAATAAAAGTTTGCAAAAAAAAAAGTCGTCTTAAGGTTCAAAATTAAAGTAATTGAAAACAAAATAATTTGCAGTGCGTGTAAATCTGTAAAAAATATATATTTTTCTTTGTGCACTTCAAAAACTTTTCATCACTAATCCACAAATGTTGCTCTCTTTCCTGCCTTTTTTTGCGGGTCTAAAACTTTTGTTTGCCAGTGAAGCTGTGTGTCAGTGGGCGGTCTCTACGCATCAGGATGAAAGGCCCTTTTCTATTGGCCACTCTCGATTGAAGTGACAGGTTGACCACGCCCACTACGCTTTCCCGCCACTGACGCCAGTCTGACAGAAGAGCGAGCTACATATTCTTCTATGCATTTCAAACCGAGCTGCAGCACCACCTTGTGGCAGGCACAAAAAAAAAAAAAATCAGTACTTCACTTATTTAGACTCCCTCTTTGGAATAATCTTGCTACAACCTGCGTTGGAAAAACAAACTAACAAAAAAAACGTTGGTTTGTGCGTTTTAACATAAGACATTAAACTGTAAATCCTAATCACTATATAAACCTTTATAAAGGTTCTGGGGAATTTTACACGATGGACAAAAATAAAATCTTCGTCGAGGCTGGTCTCTAAGAGGCAAGCCATTAACAAAACTTTTTATTCAAAGGACATTTTGCAATTTTTACACGTTGCAAAGCCATTTAGAAATATGGTTCCTTCAGAAAAACACATTTCACAACGCATAATATTTACAAACAATAAGTGTGTATTAACAGTGGGTGCATATACACTCATAAATATTGCAGTGCTTTTCCAGAAATTATAGCAAAACTATAATCTCACTTTGATGCCAAACAAGAAATTAGTAATGACACAGGCTTTCCTGATATTACCCAAAATTTCATGACACCTGTAATACCACATCCGGTGTTATTGGATTATCTCCTGTACAGTTTTTCGTGATGTAGCCATTAAAGGTATATGCTCAAACGTTACATTAAGATCATGTTTAAGTCGTTAAAAATGGAAGAGATGCTGGAAAACTTGTCAAACTACAAATCAGAGGAGAGACATGACCACTAGATGTAAGCTTTGAGCGCAAAACACAGCTGAATGCTCGTCTTCCCTCAGTCTGTCTGGATCTTCCTCTTCAAGCAGAAAATGGGCCGTGCTTTGATCATGAGTTCTCAGGGAAGCCCGGTTGTTCCAGTTTAGTAATCACAAGGCTCCATAAATAAGCTTGTTTGGTTAAAAGAAAGAAGAAAAAAGCACATTCACCAAGGCAATATAATGATACGTTTTTAAGATGGTAATGACCGTGAATGGTAAAGTTGGTTACAAAATTAAGCTCACCAAGCAGAAATGTTTCTAAGCCTATATTTTAATCATCAAAATGTTCTATTATTTAAGACCAGTGAGAATTAACACAACATATCATTATGATGACTATGAAAGAGAAAATGCTAAATGTCAAATATCCAGACCCAAAAAATGTAAATAAAATGGAGTGCCAAAGTAATTACACTAAATAGCACTTCTCACTTAAATGATAGTTTGTCGCTGATTATCCCAAACACTGATCATCCCAAGCTTGGATCATCGGCATTCCTGCAGACCAGGAATGGTTGTAACATGGGTGAGTTGTAACACTGTGAGTTATAAGTTAACCACTTAGAAACGGAAATTACTATCATACATGATCACAGTGGAGGATACACTCTTAAAGGTTCCATACGGAAGTGTTTTTGCAGTGATGCCATAGAAGAACCATTTTTGGTTTCCACAAAAATATTAAGAAGCATAATTGCTTTTCACAGCATTAATAATAAGAAATGTTACCTGAGCACCAGATCAGCATATTAGAATAATTTCTGAAGGACTAAAGACTGGAGTAATGGCTGCTAAAAATGAAACTTTGCCATCACAGAAATCAATACATTTTTTAAATATATTAAAATAGAAAATGTGTAATAACTACAATTTCAACTGTTTATTACAACTGTTTTTTGTGGGGGGTTTTTAAATGCAAGCTTTGATGACCACGAGATTAAAAAAAAAAAAAAAAATATATATATATAATACATTTAAAAAAAGATTAATCCACCAGGGGGTTAGAGCTGAGGGGAGGATTTGATGTGAGATGATGGCTGTGTCCAAATTCAGGGTCTGCATCCTCCTTAGGATCCTTCCTACCCGGTTGAAGGAGGAGGGATCCTCCGACGTCCGCAAAACCCGGAAGTCGGTGTTTGTGAATTTGGACAGCCTACCCTTCTTTCAGTTCCCTCCCTTACCCGTTGCTCATATCCTGTCGCCTAGCAACCGTGACAGCGCCAAGCAAGAAGCGGGAAAATGGACAAACAAAGAGTTATTCTCCTCATTTTAATTCTTTTGGAAGAAATAAAGCAATTAAATAAATTAAATACTTTCTTTGCTCGTTGTCGGAGAGTTTTTTATATCAGACTACAAGACAGTCACATCCAGGTAAGCCATTATAGCCTATTTTTATTTGTTTTTAAGTATTCTACTAATTTCTCCTACAAATTCATTGAGCCGAAGCATAAACTTTAGCTTGTTTTGTCAGAGAAACTCCTCTCCGACTCCGCTACCGCTCGCTTCGTCCGCCATTACGCTCTGCCGAAAAGAATCATGGGATAGGTAGGACGGGAAAGGATCCAGCACACCCATCCTTCCAATTCGGGGAAAAGGAGGACGTATTTGTGGGCCGCATTTGAAGGATCCTACGAATTTGGACAGCCTTCGTCACGGCGCTGTGACGTAACATCCTTCAAATGAGTACTCCGAAGGATGCAGACCCTGAATTTGGACACAGCCTATATAAAGCTTTGAACACAATTTTGAACTTATTTAGATAAGCATTATAGGAACGAAAGGCCAAGGCTACATGCGATGCTTTGGAAGGTGTGATATAGTGAACTGGGAGAGCACCATGAAATACCTTTCTCTAATTGAACCTTCTTAAAGGTACAGTTCACTAAAAAGGAAAGTTTTTTCATGTTGTTGTAAATCTGTATGACTTGGTGGAACACAAAAGTAGATATTTTGAAAAATATTTGATTGGTTTACTTGTCCATTCAATAAAAGGCAATGAGGTCCACTGTTGTTTTGGACCTCTAAAACATTGATTGTATGGACAATAACCAGCTGAAACACATTTAAAAATATTTTGCGTTCTATAAAAGGGGGTGGTGAACTGTCCCTTTAAGTCCCTTTTTTGCCCTCCAAAAAAGGCATAGTTGACCAAAAAAAAGAAAGAAGGAAAATTCTATGCTTTTTTCACCCTCAAGTTGTCCAGTTTCTGCTCCCCATTGATTTCCAAAGTATTTTTTTTCCATATTATGGAATTAAATGGGGACCAACAACTGTTTGTTTCCTCAAGTTGCTCCAAAAAAGTTTTTTTATTCTTTTGTGTTCAATAGAAGAAAGATACTCACACAGGTTTGGAACAACTTCAGTGAACTTGAGTGAAAAAAAGCAAAAAATGCTGAGACTTCTCACACTGAAAAGACCTTTGATAGGTTGTTACGGCCCTTTATTTTTGAAAATTGTGTTCTTTGACTTTCAACAAAAGTTTATTACATTGATTAAAGGGATGTATAAACAAGATAAAGTAAGACTGAGGACTAATGGAAATATTTTGGAAGCATTTTAAATATTGAGAGAAACAAGACAAGGGGATCCATTATCTGCTTTATCTATAGAACTTTAATACAAATAAAATGTCTTAAAGGAAGACACTGTGATATTATTAAGTTTTAGCTTATAGCATAAAAGCTTATCCATATATAAATACATTTAAATAAGACATGAGTAATGCAAATAGGAGGCTATTTAGAAAAAGAATGAGCTCAAGAGTCACGCCAGGCTCTCGCTCCTCGCTGACTCAGACCTCACCTTTTCCAGAGTTCTAATAACACACACATGTCCCTTGTCAGCACTCATCAACACCCCTACAAAGCACACATGCACACTGTCATTCACTGCCTGGCCTTGTCAAGAGAACACAGACTCTCTTACCTTTCTGAAACTGTCCATAACTCCTTGGATTATCTCTGATGCTGCCTCCTTTTTCCCTAGTCGAATCTCCTGGTCTCCACGTCATGAATGATCCTTTGTTTGTGTATGTTCCTGGAGACACATTCAACAGTTACATTCAAGTCAATATTCATCCTACCATTTTAACAGTCATTACTCACCTGCATTGTGTTGATTTCATCTACCTCCAGTAAACTTAACATCTTTTGTTCCCAATTCTGTGTATCCTGACAGAGGGACTGAACAACAAAAAAAAGATTTTAGTACAGATTAAAGGGGTCATATTATGCGATTTCAAGTTTTCCTTTCTCTTTGGAGTGTTACAAGCTGTTTGTGCATATATAAGATCCCTGAAGTTGCAAAGACTAAAGTCTCAAAACCAAAGAGATATTATTTATCAAAGTTAAGACTCTGTCACGCCCCCCTAAAGGCCAATTCACACCGCACAGACAAACGCCAACAAACTCCAACAAACAAGTTGGCTGTTGGATTTAGAATTTTATTAAAAGTAACTATCATGTTCACACTGCCCCAACAAACTTCGAGTCACAGAGAGTCAAGTAATCCTGTGTCTACACCAGACGCGACACTTGTTGCATCGCGCCACATCCAGTGTAGACAGTGTCACTGATTATAATTTATGCTCGCGTCTGGTGTTGATGGTGTAAGTCTGATTGGCGACGAAAGTGATGATCCTGTAACCACAAACAAAATTTTACTGTTATTAATGTCTTTTCGTGTCATTCTTTGCTTGAAAAGATGACGAATAAAACCGAAGGTGAAGCAGCTTTAAGTGAAATATGCGCATCGCCATTGAAACGGTTCGTGCCCAGGTCGCGCCCTTTCACACTGATCAGACTTTCCACCACCCAACCAACGCCGATTAAGCATGTTCAGTCGGGTGAAAACAAACTCCAATCAACGCCAACAGGGGTAACACACTGATCCAACAAACGCCAACAGACTAGTTTGTCTGTGCGGTTGGGCTTAAAACTGCTCATTCAAACACGCCCCCACATCTCTACATCACGATGTGGGGAGATTTTCATAACACCGCCCAAACTTATAGCAATCAAAGAAGGCAGAACTATTATTCTCGCTGTAGTATTGTTGCTTGTGTTTCGTTGTGAAAGCGAAACTACTTTGTTTGGGCTTCCAAAAGAGGACACAACTAGAAATCAGTGGTTAAGTTGTATTTACAACACTGTTCCAGAACAGTTCAACCCAAATATTAGAGTGTGTGCAGCGCATTTTACGGCGGACTATTTCCTGAACTCGGAAGCTACAATGCTGGCTTGTTTCTATAAAGTGGAGCAATTCCAAATTTGAAAGGACAGTCTGGCGCTTCTGACCACTGTAAATACATTTCTGCCACTGACGATTCAAACACGAGTTTTGAGCAGTGTAGAGTAACTTAGTGCTTGTTGTTTGCGTTTCTCCGATCACAAATGCAGACATTGTAATGTTTAAGCGGCGCAATGCAACGCAACGCATAAAATACAGTATAAGTCATTATAATCAGTAATTATGTCACCATTGAATGCAATAAATGCCTCGTTTGTAATGGGTTTTATTGTTTTTGTGACTCGCGCCCTGAAACGCCATCGCAATACGGTGAGGTGTGTAACATTTCCATCTCACGCTTGAGGTATTCGGCCAATCACAATGCACTGGATAGCTGGCCAATCAGAGCACGCCTCGCTTCTCAGAACGATGAGCTTTGTAAAAATCTAAGCGTTTCAGAAAGGCGGGGCTTAGAGGAGCAACAATAATGTACAGTATGTGGAAAATAATGTGTTTTTTGAACTTTAAACCACATAAACATTAATTGCACTACACCAAATACACAAAACAATGTTATTTTTAGCAACATCTATGACCCCTTTAAATATATATATTTGAGATTTAAAATACAGAAATGGATGGTTGGGTAATTCCCAAAATTTAAGAAATGTGAGACAAAGAATGAGAACAGTGTTTTAAAGAAGCATTCAGCACTTCACAAGCTCCATTCTGGCAGGAATATGCTTGGAAGATGAATATATGAGAATGACACCAGAAATCATACAAGCAAAGTTACTCTATAGTGTTCAGACAGTGTTTGTTGAAATGAAGGGCTGCCAATCATATATATATATATATATATATATATATTTTAATTCATGTAAGCTGTAACAAATAAACAACATTTTATGCATATGTCTTGGAATTTTTTAATCAGAGTATTTTAAATAACATCAAGACACTGCAGGAAACAGGAAGTATATAATTAATTTAATATATTAATAGTATGGAAAAACAATGTAAATATGTAATATTGAATATTTAATTAAATATAATTAATACAATTAAATATATATTTTAAAAATGTATGGAAATTACAACAAAAAGTGGATAATAAAGGAAAAAGATTGCAATAAAAATGTAAAATTAGAACAATTGCAGAGCAATAACAGCATTGTGCAGTTTTTTTGGTTTAACTTTTTATTGACGCTATTCAATCAGAGAGAAACAAAAATGAAAAGACAATAGAACAGCAATTGTTTCAATCTATTAACAGAGATCAAAATTAAATTAGTCAAAAAATTCCTTACTCTCTGAGTCAAACACAAAATGCACTTATGAATGCCAGCAGCAAGATATAATATATAAATATACATAAAATGCAGCAGTAGTATAATGTATATATATTTATACACACATATACATATATATATATATATATATATATATATAAATTATGCTCTCCATTTATTAATAATTGAGGGGCAAGGGAAAGAAACTGTAAAGGCCAGGCATAGAGAAAGGGGTTTTCTTATTTTCTTACCTTTTCCTTCAATATGTTTTTATTTTTTTAAATGTGACGAGGGTTGCCAAGTAGTGTGAAATTTTCTATATTACCAAAGTATTGTAAATCTGATACACTATGCAGTGCTCTGGGTAGTGATGTTAATCTCATGTAAGCACTGATTATTTATCCTCAAATAGATAACAAAACTATGAAATGTCAGAGGGTTAACTTGACATTTCTTTCATCTGCCCTCTGCCATATTTGTTATCCAGTCCTCCCATTACAGGCGGACGTTCGACAGCCCCCTCTTCCCCAAAACTCACCAGGAGTCTGTGTGTGGCTGACTCCAGATGTCCCAGCCTCTTTTGTTACTGTGGAGATTCAGCTGGCCACTGCCCTCTCATTAGTGTCTGCTGATCCATATGTCGGCCTTAGATCAGCAGTGAGTAGGGAAACATTTCAGCCACCTATTTTCACAGCAGACAAAGATTAGAGGCAATCAAACGACAAATACAATAATTTGGAATATGACAAAGCTTGTATACAGAGCTGAATGGCTGATTCAAGAGGACGGTTTGTGAAGACCACCTCTGTCTGGCCTACTTCTGTTTAAAAAAAAAAAAAAAATCCCATTTAAATAATATAAAATACATAACTTTACTTTTGCTTAATGCATAATCCTTGAACATTTGCTATCAAACTGATCTTATCCCAAAGGTACCTTAAATCAACTACTTCATACCAACTTCCTTATCAACAACTCGATTTCCTTATCCACACTGTGTGATAAAGCATCTATTGTCTACATATCTTGACATGTTTTATGCACCATGCTCTTAATATTGACTGTGGTGAAATATCTTGCATTTTTGAGTTTCTTATATCCTTGTTCCAATTCCCAAACAGCTCACGAAAAAGTAGAATCACTTTTTGGTGAACCTTACTGAATAAGTTACCTGAACTATTATAAACTCCAAAAAGAAACAGAGTTTAAAACGACAAAAAACAAGCATGTGAACCAAAAGTTCTATAATCAAGCTCACAATAAGAACCACGTAGAAGTGTGAGAAAAGTGACAAAGTTCCAACAAGTCAGAGAGATCATAAGAACAACACCCCTTCCAAACGGAGTTCCCATGGAGACAAGTGGGCTGGCATACAATAGAAAAGAAAAAGAAGGAGTGTGAAAGAGAAAGGAAAAATAGAGAGAAGGACCGAGGGGCACAGGGGAAAGAAACGTAGGATGGGGGGTATAATGAGCTGTTCGGCAGAAATTTGGGCATGAAAAAAGTGGACAGAAGAGGAAGAGTGAAGCGAGAAAAAAAATTTCAGTATGAACTCTCATTTTCCCTATACTGTTGCCCTGCTCTCCGCAGGTCTGTTTGGGCTGGAAAAAAAATTCTGAATGTCAAGACAGACCGTTTTAAAGAGTTCTCCACACAAAATGGCGTTTTAAAACAGGTGGTTCTTGAACTTTTCAGTAGCTATACATGGACAGTAAGCAGGATCGATCGATCCGCCAAAAGCCAGGTGGACTGATTCAGCAAACGAAGGCAGGACAAAAAGTACATTGAGGTGCTATTTCTCTGCTCCGCGTAATGGCGAGAAGGCCAAATCTGTCATAGAAGGCGTCACGGCCCAAAACGTCAATGTTTACTCCTCTATACCACCGCTTCTTGCCATAAACGTCCTCCTCTTTAGTCAGGGAAGTGGAGAGAGGAGAAAATGGAAACCAAAGTGCATGTCCATGCCCTTCCCTTTGATCTCTCTTTTGGCTACCTCACTTATTTAAAGAGTTTTACGCAAGTATTGTCTGGCGTCTCTCTCTTTCTCCCCGCTCCTACTCTTTATCTCTTTCCTTTCGTGTCTCTACGGCCAAGCTTTTTTTCTGTTGGCATGGCTCCTGTTTGTTTTCAGCCATTTTGGGGACTGGCAGTGCTCGTAACAAACTGCTTAAATGGCGTCCTCTCACACGCTCATTCTCTCCCTCGCTCCGGCTCTCCCTCCCTTCCTTGCTATCATCAGGCTTGGTGTATGCAGAGTAGAGAGTGTGCATGCTGAAAGTGTGTGTCTAATGAACAAAAAAAATTTGAATAAAAAGAGAATTGGAATTAAAATGAGGCTTGGGGGTGGGTATGGGTGAGTAAGGGGTACGAGGCTGGGGGAGATAAAAAGATGCAAAAACAGCCCAGAATCATGTGTCAGTGGCAAACTGAAGTGTGAGAGAGCGGGTGAGGGAAGGAGAGACAGAGCGGCTGAAGGAGGGGGAGAGTCAGAGTGCGAGAGAGTCGTTTCTGCCCTCTACATAGCGCTGCCTGTGTGCACGCGCTCGTCTTTCCCTGTGCTCTCTCTCTCTCTCTCACTCATACACGCACACGGGAACACGCAGACCAGGACACACAGACCGAGGGAGGTAGAGTGAGAGAGTGAGAGAGAGAACACATCGCAGCCGAGATGCAGCAGAAGGTTTTTCGAGGTACGTTGTCTTGTTGTGTGCTTGCCTAGCGGAGAATGGGAGTGAGAAGGAGAGACTTTTTCCTCTGATCTATCTCTCTGTCTTCACCTCTTCCTGCTTCTTGCGTTTCTATGCCACTCTCATATCATATCGATGTTGTTTTGGTTCTGTGTAGACACCAGAAATGAGTCTGCGTGTGGGTTTGAGTGTGTGCTAATCAAGGCCTGTCTCCCTTATCCTCTGCTGTTGTGGCTGAACCACGCAGTTCTTTTTCAGGGTTGGTGAGTTGCTCCACGATTAAAGTATAATCAGAATAAAGCTTCAGAATTTTTTGCGTTCTCTTATCATAATTTCTGGTCTGCTGGATTTGGATACTTTATATTGTGGCAAGTTCACATCTGATGAAATCATCTCGATAGCGAAGGACATGTTTTTAGAATTAACGATTAAGAGGCATCTTGGAATACAGAGCCAGTCTTTTCCTATAAACGTAAGGTGGATGTTATTAGATGTTATAAGATGCACATGCACTTTTTTTTTTTTTTTTTTTTAAAGAGTTCAGATTTTCCCTGTCCTTTCCTGTGCATAGTACACTATTAACATCCCATACAAGGCCATAGGGTCAGAGTTCGTTAAAAGCCAAGCAGCCAAGTTGTATGGTCTTGTTGAAGTGAGTTGCATATGCGCCAGGATCAAACTGAATTTCCTGTCGTTGCTTAAGGGTTCAAGTCAGCTAGCATGGGATATTTTCTATTCAAACATGTTAGCATAAAGTTTCTGGCATACTGTAGCGACAGAGGCATCAGGTTAGAATTGAAACATGGCAGTGCTGCTGGCCTTCCTAACCAAACTGAAGCGTTATAGAAGCAGGTTCAGGCATGATCTAAAGGAAGTAGGTTTTGCCAGGTCACTAACGGAGTATCTCACTCTGTCTTTGATGGCAATTTTCTTCCAGTTTTGCTCTACTTAGAATATTGTCCTTTATCATATTACAGCAACAGATTTATGGGAATCATTTGTCGAGTTTAAACTCAGCAGACCATGTCGAACACAGCGTGTAACATGGGCAGACTCGCTAGAGCATGGCCCGTCATGCCAAATCACCAAGATACCATAAACTACTCAGAGGGGAAAGCAAGGAGTGAGGAAATCTTACCATGAACCCAGCCTCGGACCATCCAGCTCCATCTCCCAACTGCTTCCAAAACAGCCCACTCCTCCTTTTCACTCTTTTCCCTACCCCTCATCTCTCCTCTGGCTGGCTCCACCATGTTTTTGGCAGGGGGTTGTACAGAGTTCAGTATCAAGAGACAGCCCCCTTTTCACAGTCCACCTCACCCTGGTGGGCCCCGTCACGGCCACACGGAAACAGACGGCCTTCACTCATTAGCCTTTTCCACTGCCATTCAGTGCATGGTCTGTTTCAGTGACAGTTAAATGCAAGACCTTTAGCCCATTACCCAGCTTCTTCCGAGACTCTTCTCGGTTTCTCATGTGCTTAAATTGAAAATCTTCATCTGTATGACTAGCATGCATTTCATGTTCCGGATGATGACGTGGTTCTGACATTCATTTTCAATTTCCTACATTTAGGATAAGGAAGAAGAAGATAAGGTTTTATTGTGCAAGATGCAACACCTTAATACTTCAGCTCTAACTCTTTCAGTCGGTCGCATGTTTAAGTAGAGGGGCAGTCAGAGGGGGGAGGCAAAGGCCCTGTCACGCTTCGCCAGCCTCTTGCGCCAGGGACTGTTTGTTGAGAGGCAGTGTGTGCGTCATATGTGAAGAGAAAAGGAGGGTGAGGGGGAGAGATAAATAGGGACAGACGTACAGAGAAAATGAGGGGGTGGCAGATGCATTTGTCCATTACTATGCGAACGCCATGTAAAACTGTGTCTTTCTAAGGCCTTGTTTCATGCCTTAGCAGCGACAGCCACAAGTGCTAGACAGGTTTAAATATTCAACTCTTCCTGTCTAAATGTACTCTTATGTAACATCTATTATTATACATCTCTTCTGGTATACATCCTGCACACTCTCAGCAGCTGCATTTGTGGTATGCTGGGTAACGCTAGCTGTCAAGCCACTTGTTTACAGACAGACCGGTTCATATGTGCCTGCACGCCTGCAAATGTGTTTGCGTGTTGAGAGGAGAGTGCGTGTGCATGCATCTTGTTGACTGCCTGTGTGTGTGTGTGTGTGCGTTTCTGTACATGTGTAAGTGTGTGTTTGTGGCTGTTCCTGTCTCCAGGCCTGGATCTTGCTTTCTTCCCCACCACTCTCTGTCTCTCTCTCTTCTCCATTGCTCTCACTCCTCCTCTCTTTCTCTCTCTGCAATAACAGTGCTGACCTAGTTTCAGTGCGTTCAGGGCTGCTTGTGGAATTTTACAGAGGCCTGCCTGCCTGGCTAAAACGCAGGCAGAAAACCATGACTGGGGATTTTCTCTGGTGGCGCATCATTAGCGATAACCAAGAAGGCTCACCAAAATCTATGGCAGATTTTGGTAAAACAGGTTAAGCAAACAAGATGATCATTAAATAAGCAACTAAAGAGGGTTTATGAACACAGCAAGACTGGACTATTCATTCCCCTGACTGCTAAAAAACCTCCATGACAGTACTCATCACATGGTCTTTTGCTTTAAATTATATAAAGTGTAGGAAAAATAAATATTTATACATAAAAAAATCAGCATTAGGAATACATGATGCTTCGGTTCAAAAGGCCATCTATATTTTGGTACCTTTTTAGTCTAGGCATATTTGGAGCACTTTGACTATAAATAACACTCTATTGGGGAAATCTTAATTAAATTTTAGCAGTGCTCAATTAGGTGAAGGGAATGCTCTGACTCAGTGGGGTTGATTGCTGAGATTCTTTCCACATTTTCAGATTTTGTCATGCCAAATTCAGAAACTAAGATGACTGCAACCAACCTTGTCTGACTAAGCTGCCTGTATATAATTACCATAATGGACTGCTTATTTCGTACAAGCTTGTATTTTATAAGTAGTCTAGCATGCTGATTTGCCACCAAACAATGCACACTTTTTGTCATGTGCCTTTCTTGTCACTATAATAATACTATATTCTCTGGTTTGTGGTTGTCTAAAATCTACAATATTTCCTGTGATTAAAACAGAATATTTGAACTATCCTTTGTTTTTGTTTTTGCAGGATTAAGAGCGGGGTCATGGTGTCGGGAGAGGATAGCTGGGACCCTCTCCACACCTGCACTGCATTCTTGGAGCTGAATGTGCAATGCATGGCAATCCTCATCTTGTTTTATACGAAGATAATCAATGATGCACAATGTTACCTACATGTAGGAGTCATTGTCTCTGGGCTTGACCTCCAGGAACTGCCGTCTTCTTGATTTGACACTTCTGTTTTCTACCATCCTTCAACTGTCAGCTTTTGCACTGAAGATATAGCTAGAACAGACCCTCTGTAAAGCATTTTCCTGGACCTTGTTGGACTACAGAGACATCCTTTGACTGTCTAGTGTTCTCTGTTTTAGGCCAACTATAGCCTTGGAGAGCATCTCAGAGGACTTGTACAAGGATCCAATGAAACACAGAAATAAACACATGAGAGGAGACAGGATGGGAGAGGGCACGGAGGAGGTGGATGGTGCCAAAACTACAAGGATATCGCTCAGTTTTCCCCTCAGTGCTGGATTGCCTAGCTTTTCTGCACAGAAGCACTGCTCCTCATCCCACCCCACTTCCTCCACTGACGTCCATGACAGAGATGGTTCAGATGGCACAGCATGGATGGGGGAAGCATTTAGAGACAAACAGTTATCGAAAACGTCATCAAAAACTGACCGCCTGCCATGCACTTCCTCTTCCTTCCCTGTCGATCTAACTGCTCCAGTCAGTAAGAACTGCAAGTCATCTCTGTCTATTTCTGTTGATGGTAGTGGCTCCAGATACCCAACATCTCCCTTACAACACTCTAACAAAATTGACTATTCAAAAGAGACAGCTGGGGTTAGTCTCAATAATGGGTACAAAGAGCATTCGACAACAGAAACAGCACACATCCTTTTCAACCTCAGCGCGAGAGCCTACCAGGAACAAGGTGTGAAGGATCCCGAGAGTTCCAAAGGCAAAAAACGCAAGGCAAACAGCCTCCATGTTGAACTGAGCCTTCCTCTCCCTAGCATAAACCCTCACTCGTCCTCATCAACCCCTCCTCCTCCTCCTTCGCCCTCGTCTGTCTCTCTAACTTCCTCCCCCTTGACTATCCCCACGCCATCTTTCCATGAATCCTTTAGGGCAGTGTCGAAGCCAGAACTACTGTGTGGGGTGTGCCACCGTCTGTTCAGCACTGCCTCGTCCCTCACTGTCCACATGCGTCTCCATCGGGGGGGACGAGTACTCAGCTGCCGCCACTGTGGCAAAGCCTTCATCCATAATAAAAGACTGAAATCCCATGAGGCCACCTGCAGGCAAGGGCTGCCAGCTTTTCCAGTGCCACCCAAAGAAGAACCCCTGGAGGAGGGTGAAGTGGAGGGGGAGAGAGCAGATGAGGCTGCGGAGCCAGAACAGCTTGGACAAGGAACAAGGCCTGGCCGACCCATAAAGAAAGTGAAAGACCTTCACGCCCGCCATGCTGGAACACTGACTTGCAGGGATGCCCTGGGGGAAGAGGATCACTTTGTAAAAGTGGTGGATGGACATATCATTTACTTTTGCTCTGTGTGCGAACGCTCTTACATGACATTGTCCAGCCTGAAGCGACACTCCAATGTGCATTCATGGCGCCGGAAGTACCCCTGTCACTACTGTGACAAGGTTTTTGCTCTGGCTGAGTACCGCACCAAACATGAGGTGTGGCACACAGGTGAAAGGCGCTACCAGTGCATATTTTGCTGGGAGGCATTTCCTACTTACTACAACCTTAAAACACACCAAAAGGCGTTCCATGGTATCAATCCTGGCTTGATCTCAAGTGAAAAAACAGCCAATGGTGGCTACAAGCAGAAGGTCAATGGCCTTAAACTGTACCGCCTGCTGCCCATGCGATCTCTAAAGCGACCTTACAAAACATACAGTGAGCCAATGGCTGATGGACTACTCACTTCTGATTCATCAGATACCCTGCCTTTATCTATAGACAGCAGCCTCCCACAACGTCTGGACACTAAGAAATTGGAGTCTTTCCTGAAAGATCTTCAAACCACAGACATCAAGACTGAGCCTGAGCGATTCCCCATCCGGGTGGGTGTTGAGCAGGGTAAAAAACTAGCTTCTCCTCAAACAGACATGGCAGTAGAAGCAAGAGAGACAGAGGGGTCAGATTTATGGCAGTCAGGTAGTAACAGTGGCAAAAGCAAAACTCCAAAGTGCCCAGAAGGAGCCGTCTCTTCAGTCATTGCATTTGCACACAGCAAACCCTCGGTCATCATGCACAGTCCTGCAGTTTCTTCTGTCATTGTTCACAGAAACAAGATGGATTCTGAGGAGAGAAAAAGAAGTCCAGAAAATCATCTAATGGCAAAAACTGGTCAAAAAAAGATTAGAAAACATAGCCAGAGAGAGCGCACAGAGGCATACAGGGACTGGAATGCTGTCAGTGGAGACGCAGAGGCCTCGAAAATCAGACAGCCAACAGAGAAACTTCACAAGGGACGAAAAGTTCACAATAAAACAGAGTCAAATAAGACAATACCTTTAGCGGTGGGATCAGAAGTCAAAGGTAGCGGCCCACTTTGTCAGATTACTGTGCGCATAGGGGAGGAGGCGATAGTCAAACGGAGCATCTCTGAAACAGATCTAAGGAGAGACAAAAGCCCTACACGCAGCAAACCCAAAAAGAGTAACTTCTCACAGGAGGACCAGAAAGAGCAGGGGCACACCAATCACCACCAACGTAAACACCGTAACTCCAGTCAGGAAGGAAAGGAGGGGGAGTCCAAATTGAAAAACCCTAAACTAAAAGGCAAGGTGAGGAAATACTTCTTCCGGCAGGAGGTCAGGGAGGACAGAAATGACCATGATGTGGAGGACAACCTATGGAGGCCTTATTATTCTTACAAACCCAAGCGAAAGGCCCTTCCTATGCAAGGGGCTAAAGCCTGGAAGCGCAAATTGCACTACAAAAGATCTTTGAGGCCCATGAGGAGAGCTGAGAGACTCATGAAAAATCTGAATAAAGAAATTGATGATGAAGAGGCAGATGAGGGAGAGGAGAGGAGACAGAAAGTAAAGAAAGAGCGGAAAGAAGTTAGTGATCCACAGAAAACTGAAGTTAAAGAAATGTCACACACCTGTCCTGTCTCTTCAAAAACAGAACAGAAGGAAAAAGAAAAGGGAACACATGGAAAGCCTGATCTTCCTCTCCCTTTGTCTGTTTCGCAGGCTACAATCAATTCTCAAAACACAGCATCCTCTATCATCAAACAACGATGGTCAGAAGATCAGGCTTCTGAGTGTGGAACATGTGGGCGCTGGTTCTCCAGCCCAAGAAAACGAGACAAACATGAGTTGACACATCTATTTGAGTTTGTGTGCATGCTTTGCAGAGCTCCATTCCCCTCACAGTCCAAACTAGAGGAACATCAGAGGACTCGGCATCCCAAAACCAAGCCCCTGTCTGCCCCTACTTTCTTCACTTCCCAGTCATCAAGAAATGAGGTGGAAATGAAAGCAGTTGAGAATGGAGTGGATGGACGTTCAATAGAGAAAGGCAGCCCAGTTCGCTTGGGCAGGAGGCCTTTAATCAGATATACATGCTCGCAATGTGATAAAGTCTGCAAAACCTCTGCTGCACTTAATTGCCACCTCAAGCGACACGAGTTAGGCAGTTCAATTGAGGTTGAAGACGCACAGGAAAAGCAAGATTTGCCTAGTTGCGCAAATTCTGCAGTGGAGACTACACCAAGTAAAGGTTTAGATACCAACTGTGAGCAAGTACAGCCTGTGTCTGTCATATATTACTCCAAACCAGACTGTCAAATCACTGGCAACCAACTGGGTGAAAAGATGGAAGAACACCAAAGAGTCAGAAATTGTGAAAGCCCCAAAGTGGCAGCCAATGACAAAGTCCACAGTCCACTGTGTGCACAGTTTTCCCAAGTTATGCACAGCCCCACTTTAGAAAGATTTAACGTCATCTCTCCTAACCTCCCTAGTGTGCTAGTAATGAATGGTGCAGAATGCCTAGACTACAGGTCACCAGAGAAACGAAATTTAGACACATTAGATCAGCAGAAAAGAAGCCCAACGCCAAGCGACAGGCAAATCCAAGTTTCAAAAATGCTGACAGAGCCTCAGATTAGAAGAGAAACAACTCCATCTGGACCCATATCACTAAAAACAGGCAGAGGCTATGTGCTTAGAGAAGGTGACAATATTCCAAATGAAGATTTCAGTGATTTACAAGATGCTCAGGATTTAAGAATCTTTCCTCAATCCAGCAGCCAAGCCCAAGACTTATCCATGCCAACAATACTGGCAAAAAAGAAGGCGCTTGATCAACAGAATAAACATCCATCCAACATGTCAAAAGAACAGTCTTGTAATGAGGAGGTGTTGTTGCTAGTACCCAAAGAGGAACCACTCAGTCCTATACCATCTCCTACATGCTCTGTCATTCAAACCACTCCAAAAGGATCTTCTCAAAGGTATTCAAAGTCACCTTGTCACTCTCCAGGACCCTTGGACCTACAGCTGCGGCCACAGGTGGAACAAAGCCAAACACACAGAGGAAGGCACAATACAGAAAAACAGGGTCTTTTGTTGCCAGCGAATTCAGCTGGGATGAGCGATACTCCTTTGTCCCACAACCTGCTACATCCTCAAGTGCCCACAGCAGAGTGTGAATTAAAGGACCACACCTCTGTCACTCCTACAGAACACCACAGAGGCTCAAGCTACCCTGTCCAGGAGCTTACTCTTCCCTGGGTCATACCTGGAGGGTACTGCTCTGGTAAGAAACAGGAGGAGCAAATCCTGATGTCTTACCCTGCTGGACCCCTACCCTTTCCGCCACTTGGGAAGATGGTACCCCATTCTGACTCCACCAAACTGCCCTTTTACCCTGACCCCTATCACCTACTGTATGGCCCACAGCTACTGCCATACCCCTATAACCTTGCTGCCCTTCCAATGGCTCTAAATATGATGGCATCAGGGGACAAAGAGCCCTTACCCTTCTTGCCTTTTTTCAATTACGCTGCCGCTGCTGCCCCTTTAACAGGCACAGTGCCCCATCCTTTAGTAGTGAACCCCAGCCTATACAACAGTGGCGGCAGCAGTAGCACAAAGCAGGACAACCCATGAGTGAGTGCACAATGGCAGCGAGGGAATATCTGTAAAAGTGCAGAGGAGGCCATTAAGGGTGGAAGTTATGTTTTTCTGTTTGTTAACTGAACACTCTTGCACAGCTCTTACTTCTCTTTTGTAAAGCAGTAAATACATAGGCATACCTAGAAATCAAACGTGGTGGAAAGATGGAGAGGTGTCTTGACGACAGGAGGAAAGGATATAAGGGGGTGAAGAACAATAGATATAACGCCCTATTCAGGCACTGCCAAGATGCACCTCCAACACACCACTTCCTTGCCTCTTCTGTAGTGTTGTTAGAGCTTGGATATCCATCCTCTCAAAATCAATACGGCATTAAGGATAACACATGAACAATAACAGCTAACAGAATATGTGTTTCGCTAAACTAATTCTGTCTGCTTCCCATAATAAGGACAGTATAACAACAATAATGATAATAATAGTAGTGTTAATTATACTGCTTATAGTAATACAAGGATGGCTTATCATTGAAAGCAAAATGGTATGCCTGAAGAGGCTCAACATACTCCGCACACAGGGAAGATGCAGCAGCAGTTTTGTGTGCGTGAGTGTGTGTGTGCATGCATGAGTGTGTACAGTGTGCGATTTTGTATAGAGGTAATGCATGGAGACTTTGGGGTAGCTCATAGTGTCATATCTTACAACATCGGTACTCCAGTCGTGTTTTTCAGTATTTCGGCTTTATGTGTGCCTGCAGGTTTGTGTAAGTGTATTTGTGGGGTGTGTTGGGGGTGTAGGCATGCACACTTAAAATCATTTGTGCTGCATCAGCCTTGGTCAGTTCCATGGAAGTTCACATAAAAACACCATTCCTGGAAAGCTGTTATAATCTTAATAAGTCAGTAAATAGAAAACATAGATGAAGTTCTTCTTTCGTAAGTCATAGCATAGCAACTTGATGGTGTAGCTACATGTCATATGGATTAAACATATTATTAAGTGATGCCTTCACTAACCAGGACCATCATGACAAGATCAAATGTATGGTGATGTATAATCCACTCTACATTTGAGTGTGTTATGTATGTCTAGAGACAGATTGTGTTTCGCATAGTTTGGTTTGTAGGATGTTGGTATTAATCCTTGATCATTTATGAAATAAGTCTGTGTACTTCCAGTACTCCTGCCAACCGTTTCATCTCTTCCAACAACATACGTTCCAGTTGACTTCATGTTTGTGGCCTTCTCCTCCCCACTGCCCCCTGGTGTCCACCAAAGACACTCCATTCACTTGACTGAATTTAAGACACAACAGAGAGGGAGAAACCAAGTGAAGCAAACAGACAGAGTGAGAGCGTGAGCAAAAATGGGAGGAAAGTGGAGAAAAGCGCAGCTGGGCAGTGCGTTAGCATAAATGGAGCTTCCTTTATAAAGACAGAGAATTGTACACTTGTAAGAGGCAGTAGTCGGTGAATGTTAGTTTTAGAAAAACAATCTACTACAAGCAAGCCACCATTTCTTTTGGTTAGCAGATTCTCTCTCCGCAGCAGAGAAAAGAGAGGGACAGGACGTCAGTCAGTCCTGACGTCCCTGCAGGGCCTGCACTACGGGACTTATAGCACTGGAGTGGCTTTAGCTCTCCCTTGTACTTTCTTGTTTTTTTTTTCTTTTGTTTTTCACGATATTATTTGTTTGATTTACATATTTTTCCCTTTTTGGTAGTGAGAAAAGGCTTGTACTTGAAGCTCATTCAAGTACACAAAAATATGAATGTAATTTAGTCATGAGGTTACAAATGAAGACAGTAAGGTAGATAATTTCTGTACGCTGACTTGAAAAATAACATGTAATATCGAACCGCTATGAGTTATTCCTATATAAATATATATATACACAGTAGTTTTAGGGACGTGTCAAGGAAGTTGGATTCAATATAACCACAACGCATGAGCAACAACTGCTTCTTCAGTATCTTCTGGTGTTGTCACAAAACTCCATTTTCCTCCGTATGTGGTTCTTCATTTTCTCCTGCTTTTTTCTCTTGAGGCATGTCCTCACAAAACCTTTTGGGCTTCTTTTTTTAACCCTTCAGTATCAAAATTTCAGATCTAAAACCAAAAAGACAAACTCCTATGTTGCCTTATTTCTTTTCCCCAAGCATTACGAAAGCTCTTCAAACAACACCCTTCCATCTCCAACTCTTTCTCATTCCAACACCCTCTCCCTGTCTATTCTCAATATTTTACCTTCTCCCTTTGAAGTAAGTGTGAAACTGTGCAATGTAGCCGCAGCACTGTTCATTTCCTGAGGGTAAAACACAATGCAGTGAACGGTTGTGGATAATGTAGCTTCACTCGGGTATGAGTTCAAGCTTTTTGTTTGCATTGTAAAAGTGTGTGTGTGAGAGAGAGAGAGAGAAAGGGTGTGTGTTGGTAAAGGAAAAGGAAACCAAAACAAGGTCTATCTCCCTTGATAGCTACTAACAAGCTTGTGTTTGATTTTGGACCTCATATTTTTGCCGTCTTTCCTTCTCCATGACAACATTTTTTCTAGAAATGTATAAATCTAAATCTAGACTTGTACCAGTGATTGGTTAAAAAATAAATAGTTAATTTTGTGTAAATGAATGTAAAAACAGTAACAGACATGCTGTTGAGAGGTTCACGTAAATATCTGACAATTATTTTTAGAGAACTAATAACATTGGCTTTGTATTTTTATTTTTTTGTCTCCATTGACTATTTAAGCCTGATTAGGTTTAAATATTGGCCCGAATATCAATTGTTCAATTATGAATCAGTAACTGGTTTAAAAAAATCTAAAATTCTGATGTTTACATACAAGATGCCTTTGCATTTTTATTTAAATAAGCTAATAAGAATATGCACATAACCTGAGCGCACCTTACAAAGAAAAAATTGTCATACCATTTTCTATAAAACATTCTATTTAAGTACTGCTTTGAGGAATAACATGATGAGTTATGAATTATGTTCTCATGTTTTCTGTTTCATCCATCAGCAGACATTCAATGAAATTCAGTGGATAGTATGCTTGAAAGAGGTCACTTGTGACTGTGTGGGCTACAACTACTACTAGTCCTACTTTAAAAAATATATATTTACCAGTCAGCATCTGGATAGACTACTGAATATTTGCACAAACCTATAAAATAAGACTTAGAAATATTTGAGAAATGAAGCTTCATGGGGACATATGTAGAGAAATAATCACAGATCTGTCCAGTACATTTGGTTTTAAACAGTACCAGAACAAAACATTAGCATTGTTTTGGTCCACCCAGAACAAGGACCCTTTGGAGGCTTCAATTGTCAATCAAAGTGACTAAAATCTACCAGCTGCATATGTTCTGCACTTGGTCATAGTTGTAGGCATGTGACTAAATTGTCTGGTATTTTGTGACAATGTTATATTGTGCCATTGTTTTAGAGGTCCACATTATATTCAGTGCAGTTCAAAGAAGTGAAATGTTTGAAACTTTATGTGTCTTGTTGACTTTGTGACCATTTAATACAAAGGTTTGTTGGAACACATTGCCGATTCAAGTCTACAATCAACAGTTAATTTCTTTGCTCCTGTTTTCTTTACTCCCTCTGTCCACGCTACAACCATACAAATAAAGTATTAACCTGATGACGTGCAAAATATCTTTGAATTCATCATTAATATGCATGGCTGGCACAGTTTCGACAACATTTAAAGAAAGAAATATATAGAAGTGTTGCAAAAAAGAGCTCTGAATTTCAAAAAGAGTCAGTAAATTTTTTTTTTTTTTAAATGTGAATTTGGGAAATTACGGGACAACTTATTACAGAATGTGTTTTAAAGCAAAATAACTAGATTGTTTAGACTGTTAGAAAAAAATGCTACCCTTTGTATCTTGTAGCTACTATATGTACCTTTTAGGCACTGTCCCATTGACAAGCTAAAGGTATCATTTTACTACATTATTTCTGACAGTGGGATCATATACAGATTGTGGGATGTAGGCTATGGCCAGGTTTTCCTGCTCTTTGGCACTGGGCATGGAATTTGGAAAGTCATTGAATGCCAACTATGCAATAGTGATAGTACACTGGTAAAATGAATCACCAAGTCATCAGCACACAAAAGACCTGTACTCTCAAACAAACAAGCCCAAAATCAATACTTTCCATTGCTGTGATGACGACATCCTTAGTCACTGGTCTTATGGGGAAGCTGTGTGCTAAACTGGAGTTTACTCACTTCTCAGAGTAAGAGAGAGAGAGAGAGTCTGATGGCAGTAGGCTAAACAAAAGTCCTCTAGCTTATATTCTGATTCCATTCCCTCTTGTTTCTACTCATATTCTAACCTCTGGAGTTAAAAAAGGAAGAATGAACTATCAAAAGGAAGAGATCATACTACTGTTAGGCCCGTACCTGATTTTGCTGTGCAGGAGAGTGTCAGGTGAACAGGTGAGTATAAGATCTCTAAAAGACAGGGCTGAAGATATAAAAGATATAATATAATCATAAAGGCCTTTTGTTTGTTACTAGGCATTTATGTTGAGAAACTAGTGCTCTTTACTATGCTAAATATAATTTGCAATTGTTACCATGCAACTGAATCAACAGAAATGAAAAGGTAAAGGCTTAAGTTGACAGCACAGATATGAATGAAGATTCTAAGTGTGCTGAGGCTTGCTTGCTTGATCCACTTCACCTACTTTACACTCAAAAATGACTTCTGGTAATATTAGAAAAAATTGATTTATTAAATAAGTTTGACTTTGACATGAAATGAGTTCATGTAATGCCAAAGAAAATACACTTGCTTTGCCTTTTAAAAGATTATTGTATTGTAAGAGTATTGCTCCCTCTTTTTAATATCTTGTGAAACTCCAGTTACAATAAAGACTTTTCTTTAAATTAAATTCCACATTTGTAAGTGAACTTGGATAAAATGTAAAGTAATATGTTATGTAATGGAAATATTAAAGATACAATTATTCAAGCCAACTTCATTGATTAGTTATTTCAGTTTTTGTTTGCTATCACACAAACTAAAAATTGGATTTACATGTAATTTCTATAAAACTATAGTTTTTATAATTCCTTTAATTTTCTTTATGCTATATTTGTATGGCATTTAAAGGATTACACAATTCAGTTTGATGGATTTTATGTAATTTGTTTTTTAAATAAGTAATGTATAAATAGAAAATAGGCTTACACACACACATATATACAGTGGGTACGGAAAGTATTCAGACCCCCTTAAATTTTTCACTCTTTGTTATATTGAAGCCATTTGCTAAAATCATTTAAGTTCATTTTTTTTCCTCATTAATGTACACACAGCACCACATATTGACAGAAAAACACAGAATTGTTGACATTTTTGCAAATTTATTAAAAAAGAAAAACTGAAATATCACATGGTCCTAAGTATTCAGACCCTTTGCTGTGACACTCATATTTTTAACTCAGGTGCTGTACATTTCTTCTGATCATCCTTGAGATGGTTCTCCACCTTCATTTGAGTCCAGCTGTGTTTGATTATACTGACTGGACTTAATTAGGAAAGCCACACACCTGTCTATATAAGACCTTACAGCTCACAGTGCATGTCAGAGCAAATGAGAATCATGAGGTCAAAGGAACTGCCTGAAGAGCTCAGAGACAGAATTGTGGCAAGGCACAGATCTGGCCAAGGTTACAAAAAAAAATTCTGCTGCACTTAAGGTTCCTAAGAGCACAGTGGCCTCCATAATCCTTAAATGGATGACGTTTGGGACGACCAGAACCCTTCTTAGAGCTGGCCGTCCGGCCAAACTGAGCTATCGGGGGAGAAGAGCCTTGGTGAGAGAGGTAAAGAAGAACCCAAAGATCACTGTGGCTGAGCTCCAGAGATGCAGTCGGGAGATGGGAGAAAGTTGTAGAAAGTCAACCATCACTGCAGCCCTCCACCAGTCGGGGCTTTATGGCAGAGTGGCCCGACGGAAGACTCTCCTCAGTGCAAGACACAAAAAAACACCTGGACCACAAGATGGTGAGAAATCAGATTCTCTGGTCTGATGAGACCAAGATAGAACTTTTTGGCCTTAATTCTAAGCGGTATGTGTGGAGAAAACCAGGCACTGCTCATCACCTGTCCAATACAGTCCCAACAGTGAAGCATGGTGGTGGCAGCATCATGCTGTGGGGGTGTTTTTCAGCTGCAGGGACAGGACAACTGGTTGCAATCGAAGGAAAGATGAATGCGGCCAAGTACAGGGATATCCTGGACGAAAACCTTCTCCAGAGTGCTCAGGACCTCAGACTGGGCCGAAGGTTTACCTTCCAACAAGACAATGACCCTAAGCACACAGCTAAAATAACGAAGGAGTGGCTTCACAACAACTCCCTGACTGTTCTTGAACGGCCCAGCCAGAGCCCTGACTTAAACCCAATTGAGCATCTCTGGAGAGACCTAAAAATGGCTGTCCACCAACATTTACCATCCAACCTGACAGAACTGGAGAGGATCTGCAAGGAGGAATGGCAGAGGATCCCCGAATCCAGGTGTGAAAAACTTGTTGCATCTTTCCCAAAAAGACTCATGGCTGTATTAGATCAAAAGGGTGCTTCTACTAAATACTGAGCAAAGGGTCTGAATACGTAGGACCACGTGATTTTTCAGTTTTTCTTTTTTAATAAATCTGCAAAAATGTCAACAATTCTGTGTTTTTTTTCTGTCAATATGGGGTGCTGTGTGTACATTAATGAGGAAAAAAAATGAACTTAAATGATTTTAGCAAATGGCTGCAATATAACAAAGAGTGAAAAATTTAAGGGGGTCTGAATACTTTCCGTATCCACTGTATATAGTGAATGTATACAGTTTATGAAAAATTTCTAAGCTCTTTCTTTAATTATATTTTTCCTATTTAAAAAAAAAATAAAATCTTGAACCAGTATTGCCGTTTTAAATTAAATCATTTTGGAATAATTGTGCATGCATCTGCTAACATGCTCAAATTCTACATTTCAAAACCTATTACAGAAGACAGACCACAGCACACACTGTACATTTTGAGCTAAATGGCTGGCCTGGAAGTAACTTTAGCTGACAAAGTCATTGCACGGTTAGAGTATTCGACTCTGAATTCGCTGAACCATGGTTCCACACTTGCCTTGGGCAGTAGTATTTACACTGGCGGCTTGTCTGGGATATCGCAGATGCTTGTGTTTACCTAGCCTTTAGAAAGATTGCGAGAGATATGTCTCAATGTAATCTGAGCATGCTTGGCTGCTGTATGATGTTTGTTGTATGATGTCAAAACCGTTCTCTGATTTTTGGGATGAGACAGATATCGGCAAGGGAATCATCAATCTTGCACACAGACAGTCCAAATGGACTCCCTTAATGCAGATGAGCGCAAATCTCTCTGACATCACAAGGTGAGTTGACTTTGTAAAATCACAATTTCTTGGCGCTCAACTGAAGTAGTTGCTCATCGTGTATCTAATTCAAACATACAGAACATCATAGTGGCAGATTTGACTGTGAGATGTCTTGCACATACAGCATTAGATCTTTCTTTGAGTTTCGGACCCCTGACCCAGAGGGGGCCATCTTTTATGGAGACACCAAAGAAGGACAGGACTGGTTTGTGCTTTCACTGCGTGATGGGATAACTGAAATGCAGATTGGGAAAGCAGACATCTTAGTGAGCGTAAAAGGAGGTCGAAAACTCAATGATGGGGCCTGGTACTTGGTAAATATCATTTATCTTTTCTAAATCTCTACTGATTTCTCTTAAGTTTGTTTGCTATTTAAAGCAACAACCCTTTGTATATGCTGCTATATACACCAGAGTTTAAAGTCTGGGTCTTTAAAACATTTTTTTAAATGTTTTTGTAAAGAAATCTCTTATGCTCATCAAGGCTACATTTATGTGATCAGTGATTAACAGTAACATAGTGAAATATTATTACAATTTAAAACAATTGTTTTCTATTTGAATATATTTTAAAATTTAATTTATTCCTGAGATGGCAAAGCTGCATTTTCAGCAGCCATTATTCCAGTCTTCAGTGTCACATGAAACCTCACAATTTGTGGTGCTAGAGGTAAAAACAATGTAGAGCTTATAGTCGGTCTTATTCTAAACTGACAGAAGATGAACCAACAGGAAAAATACGTCTTGCTCTTGGTGGCATGCTGGTGGACATACAAAAGCTCTTCCATCCAGTATGTTTACTTGTATTTTCCATTAATATTTTAACTGAAAAGTGAAAAATAACTAATTATCACTGACAGCATTGACTGACTGATAAAATGTCCTTTTCTTTATTTTATTTCTCAGTTTGAGCCAGAAATGGATTTAAATGTCAATTTAAACATTTACTAATACTTTATTAAAAATCAAAAAGAGTACCTGTTATGGTCCTCCTGAGGTGACATGAGGGTGAGTAAATGATGACAACATTTTCATTTTTGGGTGAACTATTCTTTTAATAAATACTGTAACAGTACTGTACTGTAAATTTTAGTTAATGCATTAACTTATGGGACCCTATTGTAAAGTGTTACCCATTTATTTGCACTGTAACAGGAGATGCAGTTGGGCCTGAAAGAGGGATCGGAAAGTGTTGCCCCTCTCCATGAACCAGCAACACTTACTTTCACCATACTGAAACATTCACTTGTGGTAAACAGCAAACCAGAGCTTGAAACAGAAAGTCTGGACTTTTTCTCAATGTGGAAAAATGGGATGCTTTAAGGAGAGTGCCAGGTAAATTTGCGAGGTGGAAGCAAGAAAGAATTTCCGTGCTCAAGTACTCCTCCATTCTCCAATATCCTCTATGTTTTAAATTCTAAATTCTCCAGGTTTCGCTTGTATCTGGCAAGTAGACAATTTTTTTTTTTTGTATTAAACAAATCCTTCTATACTTCACATTGAACCTTTTTTTTTCAGGTGAAAGTGAGGAGGCAAAAAATACACATTACCTGCGTGGGTGTCTGGAGAAAATCCTTGTCCAAGGCCAGGTCATTGATCTTGATCGGGCATTGTACAAACACACAGCGGTATCATCTCACAGCTGTCCTACAGAAGCAATGAATGAACTCACTTAATAGAGATACAAGGCATTTATCCTGACAGGCTAAACTCTAAGATTCTCTTCATGTTCCACACATCTTATATCTGTCATAGGTAGGCCTATTTAAAAATTCTCAATGTTCAGTTGACCCAAAACCTCCAAAAATGTACTGATGGGCTGTTATGTTACATTGAGAATAAAATACATTTGAAATTAAATGGCACATCTTTCCAGTACATTAATGATTGAAAAGGTAAATCCCTTTGTATAAAATGCATTTAAAAGGGAATGTTTTTTTAATGAACATCTTTTAGTCAACAAAATAAATCAAGATCAATAAAAGATTCATTGTTTCATTGCTGTTTCATTAATGTATACTCCATGAAAAAAATGTGCAGCTTATGTAAGATAAATTAATTATGGGACACTGAGCAAAAACAGGAAAAGATTACTAATGTGTGTGTGTGTGTTTTATATATATATATATATATATATATATATATATATATATATATATATATATATATATATATATATAGTGCCCTCCAAAAGTATTGGAACAGTAAAGACAAAATTGCTCTGTTGGCTGTGGGGTCAAGACATATACAAACATGATTAAAAGATGAATATGAGACAAAACTACAGAATGTCACAGATGTTTTACCAGCTAAGAAGTTCAGCACTTTTTTAGAGTTTCATCCCTCTATCTGATGTGAGCATAAGTATTGGAACAGTTGCCTCACAGGTCTTTCTAAGTGATCAGCTGTGTCCTGTTGCATTAATTCTTCAGATATTAAAAGCAGGGAATGTGTCGTATCAGTTATATCCATTACTTCTGCATTCTGAATCTTGCAATCGATGATGACACACACAAACCAGGATGAAGACGAGGGAGCTGACTTTGAGAGAAAAGCAAGCAATTTGGATGCTAAAAGAAAAGAGGAAGTCAATTAGAGCTATAGCAAAAATAAAGGGCATAGAGAAATCAAGAGTTTGGAAACCACCAGCAACTAACAACAACCTGATCAGCTGAGAAAACAACAGTAGTTGATGACAGACAAATCATAAAAGCTGTGAAAATGAACCCTAAAAGACGTGTCTGTAAAATCACCAACAACTTCCAGAAAGCTGGGGTGATGCTCTGACAATCTACTGTCCTCAGGAGACTGACACAGAATTACAGATGCTACACAGCAAGATGCAAACCTCTGACCAGCACCAAAAATAGAAAGGCAAGATTAGAGTTTGCAAAAAAGCACAAAGGTGAGTCAGAAGAGTTTTGGAACTGTGTTTATGGACCGATGAGACAAAGATGAACCTTTATCTAAGTGATGGGAAAACAAAAATGTGGAGAAAAAAAGGGAACTGCAAATGATCCATGGTGCATGGTGGAGGTGGTGTCATGGCATGGGCATGCATGGCTGCCTCTGGAACAGTACCTCTCAGCTTCATTGATGACTTGATGTATGATGACAGTAGCAGAATGAATTTGGAATGGTATTAGTCTCAGCCTCAGACGTCACGCCCACGGACCGTTGGCTAAACATCTGATGCATATGGCACACTTTTCTGGAAACACTTCAGGAATGTCGAAGTCGTCATCTGACTGGTTGAATTAAACTGGATTTCCGGGAGACGCGAGTGTCGCGTTTATTTTCGGTCCGCCGGGGAAACAAAGATCCCGTGACGCCAGTGCTTGAAGTGGGCCGGTACGCACCGGTACGCAGTACCCGCACTTCTATATTTTAGCCACTTCTATATTTTAGAGTACCTGCACTTTTTTGTGCGTGCCGGCATTTCTGACATGTTGCCGGTACTCAGAGTAAAATCATCAGGGTCTGGGTGATTAGGCTATATGATCCCATATATGATTAGAAATTATATATCAACTATGTAAATCACACTACCTGTTATGGAACACTCCTTTAAGGAATGCAGGAACTAGCGGGTGAGTCGAAAACAGGTCTTTTAATAAAACAAGAGTTTCAGAATACATGAAATCAATCCTCAAACAACGTAAACATAACTTTAAGACATGACAACCTAGACCAGGGAACTCAGGACTTATAAAGACCAGGTAACAAAAGAGCAAACAAGATAACACAAAACAGGTGACAGGACTAAACAATGATTACTAATTAACTAAACCAGAACAGGAACTACCAAATAAGGTCAAAACAGAACTGAAAGGAAACTAAACCGTGACAGATATCGCCCCCCTCCCGGAAGGTGCGTCCTGCACCGTAATATACACATAAGGGAGGGGGGGCGTGCGCCCTGGAGGCTGTAGGAGGACCAGGACAGGGAGGAGACACGGGAAGCCTCCAGGGCGGGTCAGGGGATTCCGGAAGCAATGGCGGGCCTGGACACTCGGGAGGCCATGGCGGGACTGGAGACTCGGGACGCCATGGCGGATCCGGGGACTCGAGAGACCATGGTAGGACTGGAGACTCGGGAGGCCATGGCGGATCTGGGGACTCGAGAGACCATGGCGGGACTGGAGACTCGGGGAGCCATGGCGGATCAGGAGACTCAGGAGGCCACGGCCTTATTTCTTCGGGCAGCCAAGACGTGTAGAGGGATCCTGTGGCCTTGGCATTTGGCCCGGCCACATAGGCTGTGACCCTATAGCCCCCCCCAAAACAATTTTCTTGTGGAAGTTCCCCTCTGGGGGCCATTGAGGAGGATCGGGCTCTGTGGGGCGCTCTTGAGGAGCGGGCACTTGAGGGCGCTCTGAAGGAGCGGGCACTTGAGGGCGCTCTGGAGGAGCGGGCTCTGGGGGACGCTCTGGAAGCGCGGATACTTGGGGGCGCTCTTGAAACGCGGACACTTGGGGGCGCTCGGACAGTGCGGACACTTGGGGGCGCTCGGACTGTGCGGACACTTGGGGGCGCTCGGACAGCGTGGACTCTTGGGGGCACTCGGACAGCGTGGACTCTTGGGGGCGCTCGGACAGCGCGGACTCTCGGAGGCGCTCTGAAAGCGCGGATTCTCGGAGGCGCTCTGAAAGCGTGGATTCTCTGGGGCGCTCTGAAAGCGCGGAGCTGGACGGGACCAGCGGAGATTTAGGAAGGTACTTGCGAGGAGCAGGCACAAGAGGGAACTTGCGGGGAGCAGGCACAGGAACAGACTCAGAACTCCAAGTCATCCCCTCGAACTCAATCAATATGCCCAAAGGCATGTGGGCGTCAGTCGACAGACTTGCGTGGGCCATAAATAACGGCGGATTCGGGATAGCCGCGGACGGCGGCGGGTTCGGGAGACGAGGGAAAGATTTCAGCGCTGACCGGACAGATGTTACGCATGGGTCTAATACCTTAGATATATATAATACCGCTGTTGGAGACCCATTTTCGGGCGCGCGGGAACACAAGGGGGAGTGTTCCTCGGTCGGGACTCCGGCTAGGGATCGGAGACTCTCCAGACAACAAATGATTGTCTCTCGCCAGTTGAGTTGGGAGGTGTCTGGGAGCTCCTCTGATTGATGAAAAGATATCCCGAGCCGGAACAGAGTCTTGAGGGTTTCGTCCTCCAGTGAGCTGAAGAGGGCGATGGATACAAATGCCCTAGTGAATTCCAAGGGATCGGGACTTGTGCCAGCCACAGAAATAAATCGGGCTTGTTCCTCCATCAGTGTTCGGTCGTGTCTTCTGTTATGGAACGCTCCTTTAAGGAATGCAGGAACTAGCGGGTGAGTCGAAAACAGGTCTTTTAATAAAACATGAGTTTCAGAATGCATGTTTTTTTGTAGCTGAGAGTTGATAAACTGTTTAGATTTGAGTAAAATGCAGCGCTTGCCACTGTCACTTTTTACCCAGCTGTCCAATCAACGGAGGAGGGGCGGGACAAATATACTACTACACTGACCAATCAGATGGGTAGGTTTAGGGGTGGAGATGGGGTGGGTTTAGGGATCAGGGCGTGGAGATGGGTAGGTTTAAGGGTGGAGATGGGTAGGTTTAGGTAAATGTAAGGTGGGAGGAGTTGGATCTGGATCCAACTACGCCACCTGGACCTTGTGGGCTGCAGCGAGACGCTCCTCAATATTCTTCAAAATAGTAGAGACGTTACTGCCGTGGATATTCCTTATCATAGCAACCAAAGCGCCTCAGCCGGAAAAACAATGTGCACAAGCGTGAGAGCGTGCACGAGCGCCCTATTTACGAATGATTGGAATTCATTAACCTAAGTTATGCATGCTTAACTATCAAATCAGAAGCGTTTGTGAATTAACTATCAAATCAGAAGCATTTGTGAATTAACTATCAAATCAGAAGCGTTTGTGAATCCAGAGGAGAGTTTTCGGGAAGGTCCGTTTTTCGCGCAAATTACTCAGAATTTACTCATATATTTACGTTTCATGCATGAGGCCCAATGACTGTATGGTTTTGTGATCCATCTTTTCACATTGAGGACAACTGAAGGACTCATATGCAACTATTCCTGACGGTTTAAACGTTCACTGATCCCCCAGAAGGAAAAAAACAGGCAAACTTGTCTTCTGGGAAACATGTACTTTTGTAATCTTCTGTAGCTAAATGAAAGAAAGTGTAATATTTAGGCAAAATAAGAAAAATGTACACATCTGCATTCTGTTCAAAAGTTTTCACCTTTGTAAACTTTTGACCTCAACTGTATATAACAATAAATCGACCCCTGGAACAATTTTATTTCTTGATTCATTTAAAAAAATTTAAACGTAAACTTTATGCTAAATAAATAAATAAACAAACTCCTAGAACACAAAAAGTTTGATAAACATCCACCTAATGTTTTTGGCTACATGAGCTTCATATATTAGTTATTATTGTTCAGGTTTATCTGTAATTCACTGCCATCTAGAGGACTTTCTCAACAAACGTAGTCTAGTTCCTCACGAATTTAAAAAAAAAAAAAAAAATCAATAATAGACTCATCAGTTTTCTTTTTTTTTTAAGCAATTCCCAAGTGCAGGTCTTGATAGAGTTAAGTCATTATATAATTGAGTTCTTCGTGTGAGAGGATTGTTTAAATCATCACTAAACTTCATTTGTGATGTTGTGAACTGTGGCGTTTGAGTATTTATGTATCTGTATATTCGCATTTTACCTGCCTCCAGCACGTTTATCCAGTTTTATCGGCTCGTTTTGCTCTATTCTGTTTACACACTCAAGTCAATGCACTGATATTTATTTGTGCCGACAAATATACCCAGAGCCAATGACGAGTTGCCCACAAGAGACTCTCCACTGTCGCAAAACGACGCTCGGTGTCGTGCACCGCGCCGCCCGTGCGAAGATGGCGGCTGAGCTGCATCCGCGCAGCGGAAAACTGATCAGTTTGTCTAACTCCAACCGAACCGCTCAACGGAATCAGCCGGTACAGGAATTCAACCACGGCCTGGTCCTCAGTCGGGAGCCGCTGCGGGACCGCGATGTCTTCACTGTCCGCATCGACAAGAAGGTAAATAATCATGCCCCACCAGAGAGAGAGAGAGAGAGAGAAATCGAGAAAAGGGTGGGAGTGTGTCAGATCGGCTGCTGTGGTTCACTGTCAGAGCTTATTCATAGGTCATGCGTCGTGTTTAGTTGTGTGGACGTGTGCAGTCATCTGCTGTTGATGTTTGCTGATCTGCTTGGCTATTCCTGGACTGTCATTCCATGCGATTCCATCACTATCAGATGAATCACATCTGATCACAACAGTCTGCATATACACATAATATTTTTTGGGAAATACTACTATATATGTTCAATTGGAAGCCCATGTAAACATGTACACACGCCGTGTGTTGTGTCCTGCTGGTTTTGATTCATTCCAGTGAATCGATTCTTTTGAATTCACTGATGAGTTCAGTGACCCTTCCTGTCTTTTCGCGTGTCGTGAGTCATTAAATCATTCAGTCAGGTGATTCGTTCAAAAACAAGATAACCAAAGCAAGCGTAGCATGGTCCGAGAAAATAACTGGGAAGGTTGTTTCCTGTGATTAGAGGGAGGCCTGCTCATTTGAGACTGTGGGAGAAGGGAGCCACACAAAAATTGAGTCTCAGGCTTCATGAATTGTGGTAGTGGTCCTGAAATTATTATGTTTACAAATCTATGAACAGAAGGATTGCATAAGCATCAAACACATCTTCCTTACAAATGATGATAAAATTAATATTTTCATTTTTCTTCTTTTTGACAGTTCACAAAATCAAAGACATCAGTTGCCTAGATACATAGTATTTATTATTTACATAATAATAACACCTTTTTCAGCTTGCGCATGATCAACTGGTATCTCAGTTTTCTTAACAGCATGTGTTTTTAAAAAACTAGCTTAAAAATTTACATTTGAGGCGTTCGTAATGTTGTAGAATGAGAAGTTGTTGCCTGTATGCTGATGCTGATTGTCATAACATACTGCTTGTTAGCCTCACATCAACCTTGAAGCCATTAAAGAGTTTAAATCAAACTGTAATATCTTACAAGTCACACATAATTATGAAAAGTTTATTCTTTGACATTCTCAGCTCTCAGATTCTAGTCAGTCAGTTTCTTTTCATGCATTTGAAGGCTGATAGACAGTCAGCTGATTCATTTAAACATGTTTGATCGTTCCTACCTACGAAATTCTACTTTTATCTCTGTTAATGCATTTCAGTAGATAGCCGAGCAGCATTTAGTTCATATCGGTAGTCTGTGCTGTTGTCTATGGATATTGAATTAACAGTGACCTTGCTGTCTACTCACGTACCATCTGGCTTTACAGCAGGGCATCTCTCACACTGCCACTTCCATTTGTTTTTGCAGTGTATAAGCTGTGATTATTAATAGTGAATATAATAATGCCATGGGTGTTTTAATGATTATTCAAGGGCATAAGAAGGCAACCAATTAACTATCACTTCATCTGAGGTAAGATGAACCGCTGGGAATGGTTTTGACCACCAAAGCAGGATAATGATTTTATATATTAAAACCCTGTTTTTCCAAAGTATGTCAGTGTATGATAATTGAATTAATCGTGTTACTGTAAACAGACAAGAGTGCATTTCAGAAAGATTTCTGGGAAAAAAAACAAAGCAACACAATGGGTCTCATTCACTAGGTGTCTTTAGACTCAAATTTCTGCATGAAAATGCTTGTACAAGCAAATCATGATTCACAGAAATAATATAGGTACAACCGAAACCACACTTAAGCAAAAAGCACATTGGAAATCCCATCTTTAGTAGGTAATTAGTTTGTGACTATAAAATAGTTTGTTCTGTATAGTATGAATTGAATACAGATGTTGTCATTGTCATGTGACAGTTGCATTGCTTCGCTGCTGTTCACAAATCCTCTCCCATGGCTTCATGGAATAGTAAAGTGTCCATGGAATACGCACTTCAGAATCTCACCCAAACTAGTAGTTCATCTGGGAACTTTTCGCCTACTGTTTTATGAATACTGTACATTTGGACATACTAGTTTTTTCATGTACTGTTTTTCACTACTATATCAGTAGCCCCTCACTGCAGAACAAAGATCCAGGGGCTGGGGTTGGATCCACATCTAGGGGGGTGGGGATGGGTGGGTTTAGGGATCAGGGGGTGGAGACAGGTAGGTTTAGGTATATGTAAGATGGGAGACGTTGGATCTAGATCCAGTCGCTCCCCCTGGATCTATATTGTCCGGAAGTATGCAATTTCGGATGCAGCCATATTCAGGGGGTTTTAGAATCATCTTAGGATGAAATTTTATACATGGGTATTTCATTTTTAATATATTTAATCATTTACAGTGAAAAAGTAAGGAAAGCTTGCGTTGTCATTTGAGCTTTGTTTGAGGTTTGTAATCTGGGTCTGTTTTAAAATGTTTATTGTGTTAGAGCTGCTTTTGAGGATGGCACACTTGGCATTGCTTGAGGATCTTGCTGCACATGCTGTCAGGTGTAAGGTCCACCCATTTGGCCCAAAGAAGGTATCCGATGGTGGAGAAGGTTTCCTGCGTGTTCGGTCTTTTCAATGTGCAAAGTTCTTCAATTTAAATTAAACTCTAATCTGACTCCATTTTATTATTTAATCTGACTCCATTTTATTATGACCTCGTATTTAGCTTGAAATACAAATTGATTGCTTGTCTATTTCTAATTAGTATTCTTCTGATATTTGATTATTCTAGTTAACTCTTGACTTTTTATTTACTCGTTCATTCGGTTGCTCATGTCTTTAACAAGGATGCAGCGTAATCTACTAGAGTCAATAATTACAGAGTAAAACAGAATAAGGTCAAATGTAAAAATGTATTCTCAGTCAGGTAAATACTGTATGTATATGTCAATTAGGGCTGCAGCTATCGATTCTTTTTGTAATCGATTAATCCAGCACTTAATCGATCGATTAATCGAGTAATCGGATAAAAACTTTTTTTGTGTTTTTAAACAACCAAAACAAATAATGCATAACGAAAATGATGTGGCTGTAAAATGATCAAGCATTTGGCTTTTATTTCTCAAAAAAAAAAATATTTATTCAAACTTCAACATTTGAATAGTGCATTACTGAGCTGGGCGAACAAAGCTGTCCATACTCCGTTGTGAAGTGCTCCGTTGTGAAGTGCTCCGTTGTGAAGTGCTGAGAGGGAGAAAAAGAGGAAAAGTAATTTAGCTTATTAAAATGCACAACAGGTTTCCCCATACACAAAAGAAATATGTTTTCACAATATACCTGAAATATATTTGCATTGTTGTTCACTTATATTTATCATTTTGAAATATATTCTGAAATATAACTAAAATATATTTATTGGGCCAATTTCGAATATTTGCATATATTCCAAAAAACATATTTCAAATATATTTATTTTGTGTATGGGTCATGCTGTAATCTAGCCCTGAAAGTATATAGTATGTTTCATCGTAAAAGCCATTCACAACTTTTTTGACAGTAAATTATTTCCATTGGTTAGTTACCCCACAGCTGTTAAATAATGTACGTTTATTATGTAAGGGATAAACCATGACGGCCAGTGCAATTCTATGAAAATATACCACACCTCCACGGCACGTTGTGACCGCATCACACATCACAACGTTGTGCAGTATATTTTCATTAAATTGCACTGGCCGCTGTGGTTTATCCCTTACATAATTAACGTACATTATTTAACAGCCTTCCTCTCCACTAGCAATCACATTGATTTAACGCTACATTGAATTTATTACCTTGTCTCGGGTCGGGTGACGGTCCTCCGGTCTTTGAGTAGAGTGGATGCTTTCTGTTTAGATGCTGTAGCATGGACGACGTGCTATTGTGGTATGCTAGCTCGATCTTGCAATATACACACACCACGGCGTTCTCTTTACTTTTCAATTTCAAATGATCCCAAACCTTGGACATTTTCTGTCGTTTTCTCTTGTTTGAGTCTTCTCTTTGCTCTGTTACCGCTCCCATCTTCCATTTTGCTGCCCGCGCTCTCAAATCAAAACACCGCTAACGACTTGCGTCTCCTTCCGCTTTTTGGGTGACGTAAGCGCGTTGTGTCATACAAAAAATAATAATTGCGAAAGAACGTGATGTGAGCTTTAAAATTATTTAAAAGAGGCTTCGAGGCAGAGGAATTTGCCTCGATAATTTTTTGTAATCGTGTTACTCGAGGAATCGTTGCAGCCCTAATGTCAATTACACAGCAATTCAAAGAGATCAAATCATATCAATACAAAACATCAAATTCTCAGAGATAAATCTACGAGTAAAGAATGCATACCTGACTTTATAGAAATACATAGTGTGAGTATTGAGACACCACACTACGGGCTTCTGGCTACAGAATTCGCCCCGATCCTTTTGCCACATTTCCTTAAGTACTTCAGACCAAGACCAATACCCCCCGAGGTGGAGACAGGAACTAACATTTGTAATTTGCAATTTAATCAAGTCGAGTTTGCACCTTTTGGGACAGAAGGTAATTTGCATGAAAACCACTGGGAACTGACCCACAGTATGCAAAATATCTCTGAACTCTTAGGATCTGTATTATCTTTTAGTCTACTTCTTGTAAGAATGAGACCATTGTACCAGACGCCCTGAGACAATTCAAATGATACCAAACATGACTGTAAATATCACTTGCATTAATGTAGAACATTGCATTCTACTATTGACCATTCTGAGTGAGCTGAGTGAAAGGAAGGATGGGTGAGGGGAAGAGGGGATGAAAAGGAACTGATGCATCTGTGAGAGAGGCATTTTCCCGCATTTTCTCTCAGTGGGATGTGGAGACAGATGTCTGTATGTTAATGCACTGTGTGTGTGTTGTCCATCTCAGAAGTTCAAAGTGTCTGAGGTTCTGTAATTCTTACACAGGCAAGAGCATTTTTAGAGAGTGTCATATGTTTGCTGGCTCTGAGAGTGAATAAAGGGAATAAAGCATCATCGCTCATGTAGAAGCGAATGCAAAAACAAAATGCAAAATAATCCATGCAGTTACTAGTAATTTTGACACACTAATCTAACGTTTATTCAAATCATGATACTGCCATAGTATATCATTTATAAATTATAATTTATAATTATATTTTTGTTATGTTTTTTACATAATCTTGCATCCAGTCAGCGCCTACACAAAATGCTTTCAGGAGAGAATGTTTTAGTCCGATTTGGTCAAATAAAATGCATCCTTAACAATTTTATGATAGTCTGCGCCTAACTTTAAAAAAAAAGACTTTCAGTTTTTGAAGCTTGTGAAAGGAATTCCAGTGTCCTGTATTTTTTCAGTCGTACTGTTTCCTCACTTCTAGACAGAGGAGAAAAAGACAATGGACAGTCACTTATGTAACCAGATTAGAGAAATAACTTTATCCCATTCAGTGCCGTCTGTCCCTCTCCTCAGCCTGCCTCTGCTGCACTGACAGCCTACATACCATCCACATAAAGACATTTGAGGAATGCGGTGATGATGCAAAAGCTAGAGACAGCATTTCAGTGTGTGAGATAGAGATGTGTTTAACTGAATGTTCTGGGTTTAGCTCAATTAATGGCACCTGTGTGGCATGATGTTAATTACCAATGAAAATAATTTCAATTCGGCCCTCGTGGAATGGTTGTATGAATGGCTTGCGCTTGCAATGGAAGTCTGTTGGACAAAGCTAAGTCCATGAGTAAACATTAAAATATTGTTTTGAATGTATAGCAAGTAGCTAAAAGACTTTCCTGTGTTGACTCTGAAATGCTCATATGTGTGAGAGTATACCAGAAAGGGAAGTACCTATCTACAAATTACTGTTTACATTGGAGCTAACTCCACATGCAGGAAGTTCACTGGTGGATGGATAACAAAGTTTGTCCTACTTGAACAGTCCCACAACTAAAAGGATGTTTTAGACTGCTTTTATATCTCCTGTAATACAATTTTGAAGAGAATGAATATGATTAATATATAACTGATATCTTTGTAATTAATATTAATTTCTAATTTTCATGTTTTCACAGTAGGCTTCAACTGTGGGTTACTGTAAATGTGATTTTTCTTTGTTTTTACACATTCCCCCACCCCCCATTTTTTCTCTTTGGTAATAGTCATTGAATCCGGAAAATTGTTATCTATACATACACACTTCCAATCAAACATTTTTGAAAGAAATTTCTTTAAATGCTCACCAAGGCTGCATTAATTTGTTAAAAAATGCAGTAAAAACAGTAATATTATAAAATTATATTACAGTAAAAAGGCATTATGGTTTCAAATGCAATTTATTCCAGTGATGGAAAAGCTGAATTTTCAGCAGCCATTACTCCAGTCTTCAGTGTCAAATAATCATTCAGAAATCATTCTAATAATATTTTGTAACATTATACATGCATTTACTGTCACTTGATCAATGTATCCTTGCTAAATATAAATAAACATTACGAAAAAAAATTACTGAATCCAAACATTGAATATATATATATATATATATATTATATTATATTATATTATATTATATTATACATTAAAGGTCATAGGCCTACAACTTATAAGTTATCTTTAAAATTCTTTTTATTAGACACAGAAAGTTATTGAGAAAGACCATAATATGTTGCAGGCCTGGCTTGAACTTGTGGCACTCATTTGAGCACAATGGCTCACCATGTACCAAGGTTCTGAGACTTCTGCTGAGACCAACTGACTAATGTTTCTGTTCCCTTTGGTCCAGGTGAACTCGTGGAGCGGTTCTATAGAGATCGGAGTGACTGCGCTGGACCCAGCCGGTCTGGAATTTCCCAGCAGTGCCACAGGGCTGAAGGGGGGCTCGTGGATCGTGTCTGGCTGCTCTGTGCTAAAGGACGGCCGCTCCGTCCTGGAGGAGTACGGTCGCGACCTGGACCAGCTAGGGGAAGGGGACCGTGTGGGGATCCAGCGGAATGGGAAAGGAGAGCTGCATCTGTGGGTGAACGGGCAGGACTGTGGCACGGCGGCAAGTGGACTTCCTTCTGGTTTATGGGCTGTAGTGGACCTCTATGGGAAGTGTAGCCAAGTGACTGTGGTAAGCTGTGAACCCCCACCTGAAATGGATGGGGAAGAGGATGAAGAGGTGGAGGATGAGATTGTGTCGACGCAAGCGGTGTCCATAGTGGCAGATGCTTGCCGTAGTCACGATGATAGGGCTGGGGCTATCGTGCTGTCTGCAGCTGGTTCTACAACAGCCATGATGAATGGATCAGCAGAGGAAGGTAAAACTAGACCACATAGTATAGAGTGATGGAAAGGATTTCAAGTAGTTGGGCCAATAACAATAACTGCTTGTATCTATTATTTATTTAACAAAAACTTATAAAGAAGGTGTTAAGTAGTTTGGTATAATTGTCCATTATTATTTCTTATATATGTTAATAAACTGCTTATTGATATTTGAAAAATGCATTCTGATTCCCGAAAAGATTAATAATATGTATTAATTGTGTACATATAAGTGTACATTTGCATGTATTCAAGGTGTAAGGAAAATGTTATTACACTTTACTTGATGGTTATACCACTTGATATGTTTATCATTCATTCGATTGAAAATTTCTCAAAAATGCTTAGAAAACCATGAATACAAACAGTAAATTTCTAAGAATTTGTTTGGGTTTTACTTTTTAACTAGATTTTTAAAAGATTTTTTCTTTGATTTATCCTGGACACTCTTAATATATATTTGGCCCGATTGTAATGAACAAATGTCTACTGTTTTGTTTTCTCATCAGTGCCTGAGGTGTCAAGGGCACACAGTCGGCCCGACAAATTTCCAAACAACTTTGAGCCTGATAGTGGTATGTCACTTTTAAAACCGGCCTTGGTTATTTATCATTGTAAATCTGGAATGTCATTGTTGTTTTCTTTTGCTCTTTTTTTTTTTTTTCTCCCCTCACAGTTTTGACTGAGCACCAGTTATTTGATGTGTTCAACAATGCCATTGTATCTCTGTATCGTTCGGAGGATGAGGGTGGAGCGGACTTGGGGGAGAGAGGGGGAGGCTCTGACTCCTCGAGAGGCGGCACAGGAAGTACTGGTGGAGGCCGAGGAACAGGAAGTGACAGTGGCATTGGTGGCGGAGGAACAGGTGGAGGCAGTAGCAGCAATGGCAGCCCAGCAGGGAGCTCTGGTGGGATGGCAGGACTGGGGGTGGCCGCTGGAAGCATGACAACCAATGATGCTCTTCTGTTCCATGAGAAGTGTGGCACGCTGATCAAACTAAGCAACAACAATAAGACAGCAGAAAGGAGGAGACCGCTGGATGAGTTCAATAACGGAGTCGTCATGACCAATCGACCACTCAGACACAACGAAACGTTTGAGGTATATAGTTTAATTAAGAAATTAGTAACAGTAAAGACATTTATAATCTCATAAAATATTTGTTTGAACTAAATACTGTTCTTTGTAACTTTATATTCATCGAAGAATTCTGAAAAAAAAAAGTTCAAGTTCTGGCTTGTAGACCTTTCCCGATCCCATCCCCCCCCTCTCTCCCACTTTGGTTCCTGTCTAAATACTGTCCTGTCACACTAAAGGCAAAAAAAAAAAAAAAGTTTTCCACACAAAAACAGCACAACTGTTTTCAACATTGATAATAATAAGAAATGTTTCTTAAGTGTTTTAAATTAAATTATATTTGTTATTACCTTTTAATTTATGTTAATGTATATTCATAGGAAACAGATTTTTTTTAAAGTTGTAATAATATTTCACTATAGTGCATATTTTAATCAAATAAATGCAGCCATGGTGAGCATAAGAGACTTCTTTCAAAAACATTAAAAATCTTAACTTTATTTAGTATTATGTTAATTATTTAAATATTAAATATAGCATTTTTTATTTCTTTTTCTTTTTTTTTTGCTTTTTAAATAGAGATTTACTAATTAAAATAACATTGAGCAAAAATTTTATTCATATAATAATCTTTTTAATTCCAGTTTTCTGCCAAAAAATGTTTTGCGGTAACCAGTATTATTAAATTATTTCTTTAAAGTACATAATTTTTGATGTATTTACACCTCTGATTATATTGCTGCACTTGTCTGTTTTAGATTCGCATTGACAAACTGGTGGATAAATGGTCTGGTTCCATTGAGATTGGAGTGACAACCCACAACCCAAATAATCTTGACTACCCTGCAACAATGACCAATTTACGTTCAGGTACCGTCTTTATTATTCTGTTATATAATAAATGATAAATCCTAATTTCTCACAGAATCATTACAATATACATAACAGGCACATGCGTATTTGATATAACTAAATCATAGTGTTCATTACATTCTTCTTGTTCTTAAGGCACAATCATGATGAGCGGCTGTGGGATTTTAACCAATGGGAAGGGGACTCGTCGGGAATACTGTGAATTCAGCCTGGATGAACTCCAGGTAAATTGGCAGCATCTGTGAATCTTATGATTATCTCATGTAGTCTAATACTCATGGTGATTCCCTTTGTTTATTTATACACAACATGCCCATAAAACTCTTTTATGCTTTTGTTATTTATAGGAGGGAGATCACATAGGACTGATGAGAAAAGCCAGTGGAGCTCTGCACTTCTACATTAATGGCATTGACCAGGGTGAGAGTAATTTCTGATCTCAGTGATAATAAATTCACACATAATTCAGATTATTCTAAAATACCTTTCCGAAATGATGTCATAGGGGTTGCAGCCAATCAGACCCCTGGCGTAGTGTATGGAGTGGTGGATCTCTATGGCATGGCAGTAAAGGTCACCATCGTCCACAACCATAACCACAGTGACCGTTTACGCCGCAACAATGCCATCATGAGGGCGCTGTCACCTGATGTGGGCCGGCCTCGGCCTGCTCTCTCATTGACCCCTGAGCCTGATGTCCCAGACCGCTTGCTCTTCCATCCAAACTGTGGGCAGAAGGCTGCAATCATCAGCGATGGCCGCACTGCTTTACGGCCTCAGTGAGTTAATTTAGTTCAAAATTAATTGCATTAATAGGGCTTACTGCATTATGGGGCAGTTCAATGAAATCTTATTCTCTGGCACAGTGCGACGGATGACTTCAACCATGGCGTTGTGCTTAGCAATCGTCCGCTGCACTCCAATGAGGTTTTCCAGGTGCGCATCGACAAAATGGTGGACAAATGGGCGGGCTCTATAGAGATTGGTGTGACAACTCATGACCCCGCCTATCTTCAGCTACCATCAACCATGACCAACCTGCGCTCAGGTAACATTCTACCACACAGTTACACCCAAAGGTCACAACTGAATGCTTGGCTGACTGATTAAAGTGTCCATGAGTCTAGGCCATGTTACCTGTGGCATCAAATGTAAAATGCATGAGTGTTAGTAGATGGCTAATCTAATGCACCGATATCTCCACAGGAACCTGGATGATGACGGGAAATGGTGTCATGCACAACGGAACTACAATTCTTGATGAATACGGGCACAACTTGGACCGTCTAAAAGTGAGTTTTGCAGCCTGGCTTAAACATTTTACAGTACGTCAATTTTCAAGTGGCATTCCAAATCGGTATTGTAAACAGAAAAGGAGAATTTTGGAAAAATCTTCACACAGCTTTTTATACAACATATTCATAGTGACTACTAGTGATGCACTGAAATTTTTGGAACTGAAGACATTTGGCCGAAACAGAAAAAAAGTAAAAGTTTTGGTTTTGGCCCAAATAGTTTTGAAGCGCTAAAATCATTGACCGAAACAGTTGTGTCTTAGTCAAAGTGTATTTTACACAACATGGGTGAGCAACAGCCAGTAAACATGCCAGCAGTGGGAATACACCATAATCAAAAAAAGAATCCCAGATTAGCCAAATGTAAAATTTGAACAGCTAAAATATTTATAAAATAAAAACTTTACTATTTATCAACTTTGAACACTACACCTAAATGGCATACCAAAGTCAGTTACCCGGTTACTCAAATTTAATTACTGTTTTCAAAATGAAAATTTTCAGTTTTGGTGTTTCAATAAAAACTTTTTAAGTAGCGAGCACATCTGTCAAGCCCCAAAAAAGAAAAAAAAGAAAAATTCAACTGTAGCCATGTTTGTTAAACTAAACCAAATATTGTCTTAAAGGGATAGTACACTCAAAATGGAAAATTCTGTCATTAAATGATATGCATAAAGCATAACTACCACATTCAAGGCCCAGAAAGGTAGTAAAGACATTGTAAGGGACATCAAAATAGTCCATATGACATCAGTGGTTATAACTTAATTTTATGAAGCAACTATAATACTTTTGTTGACAAAGAAAACAAAAGTAATTATGTAATAAAATTCATCTCTTCTGTGTCAGATTTGACGATCGTTCAAGACGGTACGAAGAAGCATGCATGTACATTACTCTGCTTGCAAACAAGGCACAGTGCATGCGTGTTCTACATCAGAACGTAGTGGGTTGTGATCCTCTTGTGAACACGCATCGAAGACTGACACAAAAGAGAAGAATTGTTGAATAATGTCTTTATTTTTGTTTCCTTTGCGCACAGAGTTAGCTTAATAAATTACGATTGAACCACTGATGTCACAAGGACTATTTTAATGATGTCCTTACTACCTTTCTTCGCCTTGAACATGTCAGTTGCGTTGCTGTCTATGCAGGGTCAGAAAGCTCTCGGATTTCATCAAATATATCTTAATTTGTGTTCTGAAGATGAACGTAGGTCTTAGGGGTTTGGAACGACATGAGGGTGAGTAATTAGTGACAGAATTTACATTTTTGGGTGAACTAACCCTTTAAATTTCAAGCTCTTCTGAGTGAATTTTTTTTAAGATCTTTAGGTAGCACTTTATTTTACAGTCCTGTTCCTCATGTACATACTATTTACTTATTGTAGTAATTACAATAACTAGGTAGTAATCCTGAAACTACCCCAAAACTTAACCCTACCCCATGTAGTTACCTGATATTACCAGTACTTTCTTGGGTAAGTACACTGTAAGTACATTGTAAGTACGTGTAATTACACGTACTGTAACAAAGTGCAGCCAATCTTTTTTTCTAAAGAACTTATCCTGGTTTAGCTGGTTTTATATTCATGTGCCTCATGTGATTGTTTACAGGCTGGAGATATAGTGGGAGTTGTCCGAAAGGAGGATGGGAGTTTACATTTCTTTGTGAACGGAGTGCCTCAAGGCCCTGCGGCCTGGAATGTCCCGCCCAGCGTGTATGCAGTGGTGGACCTGTATGGACAGGCTGCCCAGGCCACCATCATGGATGATATGGGTGAGAGTAGAAATGGGTGGTTGGATGGTACACACCCTGAAGTACTTTTAAAAATCTCTTTCTCTCTCTTATAGCTGATCTCCCTCCCTTGCCTGATGACAGCTCTGAGGGCCCTACTGCCATGTCTCCTGGTAGCCCATGTTCAGTTTCGGGAGCTACAGCTGCCAATGACTTGCGCTTTCATCAGCTGCATGGCACAAACGCAGTCATCATCAATGGTGGCCGAACGGCGCTCAGGCAGAACTGCCGCAGCGAGTTTAACGATGCCATTGTTATTTCAAACAGGTTACTTTCGTTTTAGCAAGTGCTTAGATTATGCTGGTTGATCTTGATGGAACAGTCATCGATTAAATGAATATTGTATGCTTGTGTGTCTCACTGAACAGGTGCCTGAGGGACGGAGAGCTCTTTGAAATTGTAATTCAGAAAATGGTGGATCGCTGGTCAGGCTCAATAGAAGCAGGTCAGCTTATATAAAACACTGATTCACTAAAGAAATACCTCTAATTTATTAAATACCTCTGATTCACTAAAGAAATGCCAGTGATTGATCAGAGAAATAACACTGATTTACTAAAGAAACACCACTATTTACACTAACGAAGTACCGCTAATTCACTAAAGACGTGGCCCTGATTAGCTTAAGAAATACCACAGAGTCACTAATGAAATATTGCTAATTCACTAAAGAAATACCACTAATTCACTGAGCCCTGATTCGAAATACCACAGAGCCACTAAAGAAATACCGCTAATTCACTAAAGAAATTGCCTTGATTCATTTAAAGGTGCTGTATGTAGGATTTTGACTCTACTAAAGCATAAACATACCATAATATATTTGCAGATATTTAAGAAACATGCTAAGTTAACATACTTGTTTATCTGAAAAACAATGCTACAGTCAGTTATTCTCCTTTGAAAATGTGCATTCCGGGTCAGAATGCCTGTATATGTTTTGGTTTGTGAAACCCGCCCACTGCCAGTTTACCCAATTGTATTTCGGCCTCCCAGGTTGCCAGTTGGGTGAAAACACAGCGTATTTCATGTCATTCATCGTCATGTGTGCTCGTTCCTGTATGTCAATCCTACATATACAGCACCATTAAGAAATACCACTGATTTACCAAAAAAAAAAAAAAAATGCACGTCTTTGATTTACTGAAAATTATTGGTTCATAAGAATCATGTTTCGAAGAATTTCACTGTAGCTGTTGGTGCTGTAGTGCAGGAAACATGGATTCATAGTAACATGGTAGAAAAATACTGGCTTCAACAATATTAAAGGAACCGAATATTATTATTTCCAATAATCACTTGGTTCTGTGTATGTGTTTTTTAATGGAACCTGACTAAGAACCAGTTGTTGGTTTGTATTTTTCACAGGAGTAACCGCAATCACACCAGAAGAGCTGGAGTTTCCTAATACAATGACTGACATTGACTATGACACCTGGATGTTGAGGTGAGCTGTAGGTTAATGGATCAAAATTCCTTTCTTTATCAGACCTGATACCTTATATCGCCCTTTGCTCTTTCTTCTGTAGTGGCACAGCGATCATGCAGGATGGGAATACAATGAGGAATAACTACGGCTGTGACTTGGACTCTCTGACCACAGGCTCCAGGATTGGGATGATGCGTACAGCTACTGGAGACCTGCATTACTTCATCAACGGCCTTGACCAGGGTGTAGCTTGTACCGGGCTGCCACCAGGTAATTTTCAAGAAAACTATTTCACTTTTTGCAACACTGATATTTCAGAACTTAGTAATGTCTAATGACCTCCTCCTTTCTTTCTTTTCTTCTGTCTTTTTTTAGAAGTATATGCTGTGATCGATCTTTATGGTCAGTGTGTGCAAGTGTCCATTACAAGTTCATCGGGGCCACTGGATAACAGTCTGTGTACCAGTAACATCACAGAGAAGAGCTTCCCCATACACTCTCCAGGTATTATAATTTTTTTCATTTGTTTTGCATTTGAGGCAGTATTCAATTATTAAGATTGATGATGATTTTAACATTCATGTCAACAACACCAGTTGTAAACAGGATCATATGTTTTGGTTTACTTTTGTGTCTTTGTCACCCACTAGTGGCAGGGGTTGCCCATCGCCTGCACAGCAAACATGGTAAGAATGTGGTGTTATTAGGAGACAGTTGTCAAGCGCTGAGGGTTGATGGATATGCCCATGGAATTGTGTTTAGCGCGAAGGAGCTCAAGACAGATGAGGTGTTTGAGGTGAGATGTGGGACATGTTTGAATTTACAAAAAAAACAAAAAAAAGAAATTAAAAATGTGGTAGCACTTTACAGTAAGGTCCCATTCGTTTAGTAATATCTTAACTAACAATGGGAATACGTTTGTTACAGTATTTTGTTAACATTAATTCATAAAAATACAACAGTTCATTGTTAGTTCGCTCTTAAATAATATTAACAAATACAGCTTTTGATTTGAATAATGTGTTAGTAAAGGTTGAAATTAACATTAACTAAGATTAAGAATACTTTGGAAGTATTTTTCATTGTTGGTTCACGTTAAAGTAGTTAACTAATGGGATAGTTCACCTAAAAATGAAAATTCTGTCATCATTTACTCCCCCTCAAGTTGTTCCAAACCTGTATGACTTCTTCTGTTGAACACAAAAGAAGATTTTTTGAAGAATGTTTGTTGGTAACCAAACAACCATTGACTTCCATTTAGTATTTTTTTTTTTTATACAATGGAAACTGTTTCCAACATTCTTTAAAACATCTTGTTTTTAACAGAGGAAAGGAACTTTTTAATGGTGAGTAAATGATGAGCAAATTTACAATTTTTGGGTGAAAAAATGGAACCTTGTTGTCAAGTGTTACCCAAAATTTTAGTGCCTTATTCACATATGGTCTTGTTGTTGTTCCTTTTAGGTGAATATTAACAAGGTAGATGACAGATGGTCCGGTTCCCTTCATGTGGGTTTGACCACCCTGCAGCCCCCTGACCTACCATCCTGCCCTCTCAGCGGCCTCTCTCCTTCGCTTACCCAGCTCAGGTCAAAGGTCACCTGGGTCCTCGCCGGCTCGGAGGTCAGACGGAACGGAGTGCTACAGAGACAGAACTACGGCTGCTCTCTGGATCGACTCACAGTAAGAGATTACAGGCACATTCACACCAGTAACAAGAACTGTAACAGTAAAGATGTAATATTTGTTCTAATTCTAAGCGAAGTCCACTTTTGGGTGAACTATTCCTTTAAGGTACCGATATACTTCATTTGAAATCAAACAACCCACTGTTGTGACATTCAAAAATTTAAAAAAAAGTTTGCTCCAGCTGGTAAACACATTTGAACTTTAACATGACATGGAAATCTTCTCCAGTTCATTTCCTCTGTTCAGTCCATTGAGCCAGACACATGAACACACTGAAGAGTGGTATATATAACACTTCTTATTACTTGAAGAACGAGTATATCACGGCCTCAACACCTCCATTCTACTGTAGGTGGGAAATTGCGTTGGGGTGAAGAGATGCAGTGATGATACCATGCACATCCTCATTGATGGAGAAGACATGGGACCAGCAGCCACTGCAGTGGCGAAGGTACGAGTATGCTGCTATAGCTGTTAATAGGTCTAATTTTTCAGTTGTACAGTCTGCTCATACACTTTTGTTTCAGAACGTGTATGCTGTTTTGGACCTGTACGGAAAGGTGACAGCCGTGTCCATCGTCAGCTCCACGTTAGTTGAGGATTCGGAAAGTGTGAAAGCTCCCTCGCTCTCGCCTGACAGCTGCAGCGAGGGAGAGGAGGACAGCACTCCTGTCAGAGAGGTGTGTCATCATATTTTAAAGCTTGATTGGTTGTATTTCAATGTCAAGCTTTATTGGTATTTGTTTGTTTTTCAACTCTCAGTGTGAGAATGAGCCTGCCCTGGTGCCCACAGTCATGGCTTTTTTGGAGAATCATGGAAAAAATATCCAGCTGTCCAATCAGAACCTGACTGCCGCCCGGGTGTCCAGCTATAACCAGGGTCTTTTGGTCACAGCTCAAGCTTTGCCGCGCCAGCAGCTCTTCCAGGTGTGTGTTTGTGTAAGTGTATTTGGAAGTGAGAGACACAGTCTGTGTGATGCTAATAGTTGTTCTCGCTCAGTTTCAGATAGACCGTCTGAATCCATCATGGAGGTCCTCCCTGTCGCTGGGTGTGATTGGTCATTCACCAGACCGCCTCAACTTCCCTTCCACAGCTTGCTGCCTTAAACGCTCAGTCTGGCTACTGCAACGAGACTCTGTTTTTCACAACTCATTGAAGGTGATGTCTCTTCCTTTGTTTTGGTTCTTTCATCCTTCTTTCCCTTATCTTCACATCCTAGCTTTCTTTTCTCATTTCACTTCATTACTTTCATGTTTGTTTTTCATTCGTTTAGAACTTTTCTTTCCATCATTCCTGATATTTTAAAATCCTATTTCCTTCTCATTTTTACAGTATTAGTATCAGTTCCTGACTTCATTCTCTCTCATTTCCTCAGATTTGTGAGAACTATGGTCCTAACCTGGACACCTGTCCTGAAGGGACCATTTTGGGGCTCTTGGTGGACAGCAGTGGTTGCCTCCATCTGTTTGTTAACGGCATGGATCAGGGCGTAGCAGCCCAGGACATCCCAAGCCCCTGTTACCCCCTTATTGACCTTTATGGCCAGTGTGAACAGGTCAGTGCTTAAGCAATTCAACAATCTTCTTTATATGAAACCTTTGTTTGGATGCACAGGAAATGATTGTCTCTTGTTGGTGTTGTATTCTTAGGTCACTATAGTGACAAATCATGTGTCTGTGGTTGGCGGGGAGAGAGGAGACATGCGTTGTCAAGGGGACATGGAGAAGGCTGATATGGTGGATGGTGCGTGAGATTTTGACCTCATGTCTTACATTGGCTGTAGTGTGACTCTGCTTTAAACACGTGTGTACTGTCTGTCTGTTTGTGACAGGTATAAAGGAAAGTGTTTGCTGGACACCTCCTCCAGAGGTCAACCCCAATAAGACGTGCGAGTACCAGGCGCTATGTTCCAGATTCAAAGAACTGCTCACACTGCCTGGTACAACTGAATTAAACCTCACACACATAATATTACTCATTTGTGGCCACAGATTCAATGAGGACCTATTAGTTGCAGTTTTTCTGATTGTTTATGGCGGTATGTTGACTGAACATTTTGCTTTCTTCATCTCCCACTCTGTCCTATTTTTCAGATGGTTATTTTAATGAGGATGCTAAGTACAACCTGTGTTACTGTGAGTCCTGTCACAAACTAAGGGGTGATGAGGCCTATTATAAGCGAGGGGAGCCTCCCAGAGACTACGCTCTGCCATTCGGCTGGTGCCGCTTTGCACTCCAGTCAGTTATTATTAATACAAGCTCTGAAAAAGTGCAAATTATTTAGAATTAGCAGTATTAATTACTTAAAATGAGCTCTTGTCTGTATTTTAACAGGATCAAGACCCACTGTGAAGTCTCCAATGCCTTCAAGAAGTGGCATATTGCGTACCATGGCACTAGTGTCGGCTCACTTAGACGCATACTGGACCACAACCAACTATTGTCAGGTTGGTAACCTCTAAGAATTATTATTATTTTTTTAATAATTTAAAATAATTCTTAATTTAGTCCTTTGGAAATATAATATTATAATACACTACCGTTCAAAGATGTTTTTTTTTTAAATTCAGTAAATTAATTTAGGAAAGATGAAGTTGAATTAAATTGAGTTGAACATGATGGTAAATACATTATTTAAAATAGAATTGTTTTGTAACAAATGCTGAAATCGTTTCCACAAAAATATTATGTTTCTACAGTGATATGTTTCTTGAGCACCAAATCAGTAAATTAGAATGATTTCTGAAGGATCATGTGACACTGAAAACTGGAGTAACGGCTGCTGAATATTCAGTTTTGCCATCATAGAAATAAATGACATTTTAAAATCTATTATCATAGAAAACAGTTATTTTAAATTGTAATAATATTTCACAATATTGCTGTTTGTACAGTATTTCTGATTAAATAAATGCAGCCTGGGTGAGCATAAGACACTTTCGAAAACAAAAAAAAAGAATCTTACCAAAAAAAAAAAGTGTAATATTTTTATAATATAGTTTTTTGATTATAATTTTTATACTATTTTTTTATAATAAGGAAAAATTGTATTTGATTGTTTATTAAATATTAAAATAAATGCTACATATTTAGTTTTTAATATTGTTATTTATGTATTGCATTATATTACTTCAGAAAACTATAGAAAAAATATATAATTATGTCTCAGTACGTTAAAGTCTCTGGTATTCTTACAGCAGGTTTAGCTCAGGTTTTCAGCCCATGTTCTTTTTCATTTAAAAGATTTGAATTATCTTTTTGTTTACTTATGGCAAAAAAGACAAACCGCAAATGATCTGATAATGAAATGCATGGATGTGTGAATTAGAATAGATCTGCACACCTGAGCTGAGCTATCTGTTTTCCCATGAGCAGAATCGTCCTCCATTTTCTCCTTGTCCCCGGTGAAGACAGAGGGTCACGGCAGCTACGAGGAACCTGAGGAGAACAGCGCCCCAGAGCGAGAGATTCCCTGTGTGCAGCTTTCTCCAACCATGCGCTACTCGGGCCTGGAGGTCTTTGCCCCCAAAGTGCAGTAAGTCAACAGCAGTGCTTCTAGAGAAAAAGACCAGAGAGAATATATAACATGATTGCCTAGAAATTGAATTTGAAAACGATGACAGGTCTGCTTTTCTGCACAGATTCCGAGACCCACGTTCCCTCCGCTGTCACCAGGCCCAGGTGGGCTTCCAGGTGTGCGTGCGGCCAGGCTCCTACAAAGTGGGCCCGACTTCACTGGGAATCAGCGAACCTCTTGATCCTCGATTCAGCAATACAGAGATCGAATGGATCACTAAGGAAAAAGGAGGCACGCTTCTGTATGGCTTGCTCATACGGGTAGAGTAAAAACAGACTCGAGCGAGGATATCGGCATCACCTTGTTCGCTATGAACCAAATTTGAGCGCAGCCCCCCTCAGGCATTGAGGATTAAGCATTGTTTCGCTGCCCAAACTCATTCATCTCTGCATGTTTCAGACATACTTTTGTGTTTGTTCTGTTTTGAAGGAGGGTGATGATAATCCCCAGAGACAAAGACACTGCCTGCACTTTATGTTTCGGACACTGGTGGGCGATTTTTAGTCTTTCTCATTAAATTCATTAACTCTGCAGGCTCTCCATGATTTTTTCCATCTCTTCATACATCTAAAGCTATGCATCACCCCGTCAGTTTTTGCTTTGAGAGCCTGTTGATCTCACAGAAATAAAACTGGACTGAAGCAACACAAAACCACCAATTCATAGCACAACCCTGGATTTATACTCATGTTTGTCTTAAGACTTGCAACGGACAAATCAACCTGGAAATAACCAAGACCTGTTTCAAGGATGCCGCAAAATCACCTTATCAGGAAGAAACTGTTATTTCATCGCTTTCCTTGTTTACCAGATTCTGCTCTATATTTGGTTCTTATAGCAGTGTATTGATTCACATATTACAGCAAACAGTGTTTAGTCATATGCAAAGTGGATAGAAATGGCTACATAAAGACAGGAAGGCAAGAAATGTGTTTTTTTTTTTGTGAATACACATATAACTGTAACTATCTATGGAGTGGAACTCACATTTCTTCATACCACTAAAATCACTTCATGTGACCCAAATTGTGACAAACATACATAGCTTAACTGGATGGATGCATATAAACCGAATTTCGCCCCCCAAAGCACTCTAAAATATCTGAAGAAGAGAGTTTAAGAAGCTTTGTGTATTTGTGTGTCCCTTTTTGGCCAAATGTGCGTCTTTGTGTCATTCGCTGCCCATTATTTAAGGTCAGTCACCTGTGGAAGTTCTTGTCTTATGTTTAAAATGCTTCACTGCTTTAGATGTTGTTTACACAAGGGTTATGTTTGAGTTGATCTTCTGTTCTGAAATAACGTGCTGTTGAGCCCATTTGTTTACGTACAAACTTTTAGTGTAAGAACCAGGATGTAAGTATTTCTGAAATTAATGCTGGCAGGTACAAAAACTGAATGAAAGGTCTGTTTATGTTCTGCATTCAACATCCTATTCAACAAGGACTGTTTATTCAGCTATCAGGTAGATGTGCCTAGACTCATGAGGAATTGTGGGAATTGAAGTCGTCTACTGGAATACCTGACCCCCAGAATTGGTGTTTACACTGGGAATGTGATTTGTTTTTAATAGATTGTTTACTCTATGCTAGGTATATTGCCATTTTTTGTATTCTCTTATGATTAAGATTGCACAAATGTAAGCCCTTGCTGGAAAATCGATAGCAAAAAACAAACAAATCAACTCTCTTTTGATTGTATCTAGACTTACCAGTACCCTCTGTGAAGGCATATCTCTCCATTTGTTTGAGTTTTTTTTCTTTTTTGTTAATTTTGTTGCCAATGACATACTTGAGTGTACATTTTTCATTAGCAATCCTGCTTTATTGCCAAGGGCGATGTCTGAATGAATGCTTGCTATGTAAATCAGAAAATGTGAAAACAGGGTTCATGTCGGCCCATTGCTGCTTTTCAGTTGTTTGTATTTTTTGTTTATGTTTGTGTTATTTTTATGTTTTTATGTTGAGTTGTACAGCCTGTTACATAACACTAACATTACCTTCCTGGTTTGTAAGAAAATAAAAATCCAAAAAAGAGACATGCACAACATGGAAAAAGTGTCCGTCTTGCATTAATTCAATCATGAAATTTTATGACAATTAAAAATTATCTCAAAAATATACACACACATAGATATAGATAAAGATAAACATCACTAACTGAGTAGTTTGTTTTTGGACCACAATTTTTTATACTATTTAAAAGTTTAGAGTCTGTACATGTTTGTTGTTGTTTTAGTAGTCTCTAATGCTCACCAAGGCTGAATTTATTTGATCAAATATACAGTAAAAATAGTAATATTGTGAAATATGATTGCAATTATTGCAAAATTATCTATTTCAATATACTTTTACATGTAATTTAATTTAGTGATGCAATTACTCCACTCTTCAGTGTCTCATACTCGTTCACAAATCATTTTAACGCTCAAGAAACATTTCTTATTATCAGTGCTGCTTCTTAAGATGTTTTGTGGAATTTGTTGCAACATTGTAAATGCCTTTACTGTCACTTTTACTCCAATTAATGGGCTCTCCCTCTGTATGTTTGAACTGATGTATCTATATTTTGGCATAAACATTTTTGACGTTTAGGTTAAACTTGAGAAATAATGACAGCAAAAATACACGTCCTTTTATTTGAATGTTTTTTTTTTTTTATTTGGAGTAGGAACGTTCTGTCACTGATATGTTATTGCAGTGCTGCATATCAATGTCATCAAATCTTGGTAAAAATATCCTATAATTCACTTCTTAAGGCCAATAGTGTTTCTCTCTTCGATTGGTTGTAGATGGTTCTTGTACACTAGCATACCTTCACACACACCACAGACAACACTGACTCACACGACTGAACTAGCAGGACAGGGAACGACCCTCAGTCAAAACAAAGCTAAATTTAAAGGTGAAGTGTGTAGTTTCTGCACCACTAGCGTCGCCATAAGGAATTGCAAAAATAATAGGTTTGACGCAATACTTCCCTTCCTATTAGGCATCCAAACAAACTCGTGTCATTGGTTAAGTCAATGTTACTGTAACAGGCTGGTTGTGATGCTCAAACAAACAGAGCAATGTTTGGAAATGTATTGATAGCGCCACAGAGCCACATATGAACGGCTCTCTCTGTATATTATTTTAACATTAAAAAATTACACCCATCACCTTGAAGTTAACCTATGCAAATTGAGAACCAGCAATCTGCATGAGTTTGTCATTCGTGTTTAAGCAACTGTAAGTTTGTTTGTTTTTTACCTTGAAAAACCATTGCTGCTACACTGACTTCTAATAAGGCGAATGTCTTCTGTTTCTGTCTCAAGCTTCCCCCAAACTTGTGTTCTGATGCAAGTTTAAAGTTTATGGAACGAGAAAAGAGCGGACTGCTTTACGGCATCATCGCATAGCAATCCACTGTAATTACGACAGTGATATATTTACAGTGAATTCCACTTACTTAACTGTAGGGGGCTCTAAAGTCTCAAAAATACACAAAACTACATACAGTTGCTTTAAGTATTTTACTTTGAAATCTTCTGTTAATAAACAACTTTTCATTTGAAATCTTGAGTTTGTCATGTATGCTCTGGTTAAAAAATGTAAATCTTATGAAATTAAATCATAAATCTCTTAATTTCCTGCACTTTTGAGGAGTTGAAGACAACGGTGAAGTGAAAAATACTTCAAACATAAACAGCAAATTGAACATTTTGAGATTCAAAGTATATCACACAACACAACACTTCTTTTGAAAATGAGCTACATCTCTCTCACTTACACACGCACACACACACACACACACACACACACACAGAAGCAAAAGAAACCAAACAAACTGCAAAATAATACCTAATGATTTTTATGCTTCAAAACCATCCACACCCATCAGTTTGAATATTCAGTCACTGAAGAAAATCAATAAATAACAGACACACACATATATATATACATACACTAATAAATACAGAAAAATATTCAGTATTGACCAGTATTGATAAAAAGTTCAGTATTGACCAGCCTTCATCTCTCTTACAGTACAGAGTGAAAACTCAGCAAACAGAGTGCATTTAGATGGATCACACGCACGCACGCACACACACACACACACACACACACGCACACACGCACACAAAAAGAGAGAGATCAATAAAAAGAACAGTAAACACCATCAAGGACTTAAAAAAAGAACTCAAACACAGTGAACTAGGGGTTCTCTCGCAATAAATAGTCCAAGAAATAAAAACATCTGCCTTGCTCTTCGATGTCTCGCCATTTGTCACCCACCTCAAGAAAACAGGATAATGACAGTAACTGCCACTTGAGGTTCCGTTTCTGTGATTTCAGACTGGCACAACAGGAACTGATGTGTGACCACCTGCGGTCAGTTGAGGAACATTTATCCACCAATGATAATGAACTATTCAGGCAAAGGAAGGAGAGGACAGAAGTCACTCCTCCAAGGGCACTAAAAGCACCAGGAGAAAGACAAGAGCAAAAATATGGAATGTTCTTGTTCTCGAGTGCCAGAGATGTGAGCATATTTCATTCAGCACTTTTTGGGTCCCCATGCAGATGTCTGTTTCGGTGCTATTCCAGATCCGAATGTGGGGAACTCTTCGGCACTGCTCATGTCTGGTGCCTGAATGTTGCAAAAAGACGAAAAAGGAAATCATTAATATGACAATGAGTGTGACAGCATGAAATCAAGCTTTTTCTATGGTAAACATATTCTTTTAAACCTTGTTGCCCTGTGCATTCCAAGGGGCGTCCCGCACAACAAAGCCTTTAGCTAGAGCTTTGTTGTCCTCGTCATTTCCTCCTGTCCCCATCGTCTTTGAAGGAGGCTTCATATAAGCTGCCATAGTCTCTGTCTCTGTGACACTCAACATCTAAGAGGGAAGATGAGTGAGCGAGGATTCAAAAGAAAGGAAAACACGAGTGATGGAATATATCTGTTTAGAAAGAAACATTTGCAATGGATTCCCGACTCACATATTCTTCTTCCAGTTTAAGTAGATGGTCAATGGCGTTATCAACATTCTCCGGCAGTCCAGTTACTGTAACCTTGCTCGGGTCCTCAGAACCTGGCTGAGGAAACCGTATGTCAACCTAAAATAAAGAAGAAAATTAAGGATCCCATGAACCAAATATGAGATATAGATATATTATTTGGCTTAATTATTAATATGTATTTTTTTAATTATTAAATACTTATATTACTAAATGTTTTAATAACTAATTGTTTTTTCTTAAGTATTATTATTGTTAATTAATACTAACAAGTCATAATAAGAGTTATTATTATTATAAATATGACTACTATTATTATAAATGTTGTTATACTTTTTAATATTATAATGATAAATATTATGACTACAAATTTGAGATGTTATATAGTTATGCCACTATTGGCGAATTGTTTTAAATAATTTTTTTCTAAATGATTCATTATTCTTTTTATTATTACTGATGATGGTAATTGTTTTTAATACAACAGTAATAATACAAATTGTTATTATTATTGATAATTATGATACTTAAAAAAAACAAAAATAGTTAATAATAATAATAATAGTTAATAATAATAATAATAATAGTTAATAATAAATATTATAATGATGTTATTGATCGTCATTATCATTATTAATATGATGTTAAATATTAGTGATGGTAATAATTTTTCATAATAATAATAATTAATAATAAATACTATAGTGATGTTATTGATCATAATTATAATTATTAATATTATTATGTTTATAATGTTAAATATTAGTGATGTAATTATTTTTCATAATAATAATAATGATAACAGTTAATAATAATTATCATAATGATTGTTATTGATCATATATACAATATTCAATATTAGATCAATATTATGACGTTAAATATTGGTGATGGTGATTATTTTTTAATAATACTAACAATTAATAATTATCATAATGATTGTTATTGATCATCATTATTATTATGTTAAATATTGTACTCCAAAGTTTCTAATAATAAATGTAATAATTATAATAAAATCATCATCATCATAATTATGTTAAATATTATGACTAATTTAGATGTTCTATTGGCAAATATGCAAAGTGTTCTTACTTTGAACTCCTCCATGAGTTTCCGAATGGCTTTTCCGCGTGCTCCGATGATGCGTGCGTGGACCCGCCGGTCCAGCCGGATGTCCTCACTCACCATATCCTGCAGCGCTGCCACCAGCTGCTCTATAGCCGCCCTGGCCTCGTTAGCATTCCTCTCATAACCCGAGATCACGATTACATCCTAGAGGGAGACAGAGTTGCGTGAAGAAAGACTGACAGGTAAACACACAGAACAGGATGACAGGTATGAAAGGTATGAATGCTATGAGCTGCTTTAAACCAGTCTGGGTTAAAGAATGAGGAAATGCTTGTTCGAAAACAATCTGCTTTCATACCTGCTGCTCATCACCCTTATCAGGGAACTGCACGTTGACATCGTAGTCTTTGCGTATTTGAGAGATGACAGCTCCTTTGCGGCCTATAATTTTGGGGTGATATTTAGGGTCTACTGAGAGCATCACCTTATAGCTCCGTAAAGCCTACAAACAGACAAGAAAAAAATTATATATCCTATTTCAAGAAGTAAATCTCAGGTTGTATATGGATGTACATAGCATGTTGTCTAATGTCAGCAGAGTGGTTTTGAGCAGAGGTTGTACCCGATCTTCCTGCTCTGCCTGCAGCTCCTTGACTCTCTCCAGCAGTCCCTGTTTGGCCCGCTCCACACTGGCCACCTGTCCTGTGACCTTTATGATATCTGACTGTTGCTCAGGCTGAGGAACCCAAATGTTGACCTATATAGCACAGTACATCCAGACACATTAACATTAACATTCACTCGTCATTTGGACTTTCTTCAATTAAACACAAAGGCAGCTGCAATTTGTTTTTACAGACTGTGGTCAACTGCTGCTGTATGGAAAATAGCAGCTTGGACATTATTCTAAACATATTCTTTTTTGTTCTACAGAAGAAAATAAAATGAGGGTGATGTAATTCATGACAGGACTTTCATTTTTGGCTGTACTGTCCCATTAACAGGATTTTGTTCAATTCAATTAATTCAAGTTGGATTGTATATGCCTATTCGTTCAAAACTTTTGGGTCAGTAAGATTTTTTGTTGAAAAGTGAAAGCAGAAACATTTATAATATTACAAAAGATTTCTATTCAAATAAATGCTGTCTATTCATCAAAGAATCTTGCAAAATGGTATCATGGTTTACACAAGAATATTAAGTAGCACAACTGTTTTCAACTTTGATAACACTATACAATGTTTATTGAGCACCAATCAGCATATTAGATTGATTTCTGAAGTATCTTGTGACACTAAAGACTTCAGTAAAATACAATTTCTATTAAAATAGAAAACAGTTGCAATAGTATTTGATAATATTAGTGTCTTTACCGTATTTTTGATCAAATAAATGCAACCTTAGTGAGCACTTCTTTCAAAAACACAATCTTAGTAAACCCTACATTTAAAATGGTAGTGCAAAGTACAATTCAATATGTGTCTACCTCATAGTCCTCCATCATTTTCCTTATTCCAGCTCCTTTCTGTCCTATGATATAACGATGAAGGTCATAGGAAACCTCAACATCAATCGTCACAGGAACTAAGGCCTAGAATGCAAAAAGGAAGGAAAAATAGGATAAAGAGAATGAAAACCAATCCATCACAGGATGAAAGAGACAGCTAGAATTTCCAGAATTTCTTACAAGTAAAGCTGCACGAGCCAGCTCGCACTTTTCAGCTCGACCCGTCACAGTGATGATATTGCACTTCCGAGGGATGAGGTCCGTATCCCCGTTCTCTTGAGATACAGCTTCCTGAGCTGCCAGCCACAAATACATACAAGAAATAATATAGCTTGTAAATATTCTAGTCGGATCATTTAAAGGAACACTCCACTTTTTTGGAAATAGGCTCATTTTCCAACTCCCCAAGAATTAAACAGTTGGGTTTTATCGTTTTTGAATCCATTCAGGCGGTAGCACTTTTAGCGTAGCTTAGCTAAAGGGACTACCAGGCTGGGGACTACTTTCAGGCGCTGCGTAATATCAAAGTTCCTTGATTAGAGGGAAAAGGGAAGTGGTGTGTGGCCAAGTATGGTGAATGCTCTGCATTTAACCCATCGAAGTGTACACATAGCAGTGAACATACACCCGGAGCAGTGGGCAGCCAATGCTGTGGCGCCCGGAGAGCAGTTGCTCAAGGGTCTCACCTCAGTCGTGGTATTGGGTGGAGAGAGTGTTGGTTATTCACTCCCCCCACCTAAAATCCCTGCCGGACCTGAGACTCGAACCCACGACCTTCGGGTTAAAAGTCCGACTCTCCATCCATTAGGCCACAACTGCTGCTTAAATTTTAAAGATTATTATGCCAGAATGAGAGTATAGTTCCTAGCCATATCTGCCTAGAAAATTGCAACTTTTAATTTTCCGTCAGTCTTAGTACACGATGTAACTACAGAAGGGTCAAGTTTTAAATAGGAAAAATATTGAAACTCTGGTCATTTTTGAGCAAGATGCTAATGGTCTAATCCGATTCAATGATCTATGCTAAGCTAAGCTAAAAGTGCTACCGCCAGACCCGGAGATCGGCTGAATAGATTCGAAAATGGTAAAACTCAACTGTTTAACTCTTGGGGAGTTGGAAAATGAGCCTATTTTCAAAAAAAGTGGAGTGTTCCTTTAATAGAATGAAAAAATGTCAAAACTAATTTGAGAGTGTAAGGAAGAGACCTGCAGACTCATCTCTGTCTGGAAATTTGATCTGAACTTCATTTTCCCGTGTAATTTGTTGTATTTTGCAGCCTTTGGGTCCCATGATGGCTCTGTGGTACCGCTGAGGAATTAACACCTCCACATTCACCTGTGACTCCTGATGACACATTAACAGATAATGACAATCAATCAATCAATCTATCTATCTAGTAAATATATACTGTATATACACATACATACATACAGTGGTGGCCAAAATTGTTAAAACACCTGACAGATCTCAAAATATTGACATTTTTTGCCTCCAAAAACTTGATTTCATTTCATAATGTTCATGAAACATGCAGATGGTTGCTCTGAGCACAACAAAATTTGTTCGATGGGATTGAGGTCCGGACTTTGAGGAAGCCAGTCCATTATTTTCAATGTTCCAGCAGATTCTTTCTGTTGCAGGTAGTTATGGCAATAGTTTGTTTGATGGGTATTGTAATGGCCAATTCAACAAAAACCTCTTAAATATGCCAAGTGTTCTAACAATTTTGGCCACCACTGTGTGTGTGTGTGTGTGTATATATGTATGTAATTGTTAAGGAATAATAGTATGAATATGTGAACATGTTATTAGTGTTTCTTCTCTGAGATTACTTTTATAAGCAGACAACATACACTATCATTCAAAAGTTTAGGATCAGTAAGATTTTATTTTTTTTTTGGTTTGTGAAAGTCTCTTATTCTCAATATTGTTGCAAATTAAAATAACTCTTTTCTATTTTAATATATTTTAAAAAATGTATATATTCCTGTGATGGTAAAGCTGAATTTTCAGTAGCCATTACTTCAGTCTTCATTGTCACATGATCCTTTAAAAAAATCATTCTGATATTTTGTGGTAACCATGATACTTTTTTTCCAGGAATCTTTGATGAATAAAAAGTACAAAAGAACAGAAGTTTTTTGAAATATATTTTTGTTGATCAATTCTTTTAAAAACTGCTGAACAGCAGTGTATATACAGTTCTTGGTAGAAAAGTCACTGCATTTACATGTAATATTTATACAAGTATTAAATATGAAACTCACAAGATCTCGAACGATTTCCTGAATGCGTTTCTTAGCAGCATCAACACACTCTCTGGGTCCTTTGAGAGTGATATTGTCACTGTGTGTGCCCGTGCGAGGGAAGCTAACAGCTACACCGCCATATTCCTCCGCCAACTCTCTCAACACCCGCCCTCTCCGACAGACGAAGTGACGGTGATGCCGGGGGTCCATGACCATACTGTCCTCTATCACATCATCCTGAAAAGAAAGGACAGATGAACTGCAGGAAGTGCATTCAAAGAAACACTAACACAAATATTTTACTTTCTCTTTTGTCATACCAGATTTTTAATGAGGGTCTCCAGCTCTTTCTGCGCAAGCCATACAGCCTCCTCTTTACCCATGATGGTAATGTGCTCCTGTTCTGGTTCATCTGGTGATGGGAAGATGATTCTTGCTCCGGTTCGATCCCGTACCCGTCGGATATTAGCTCCTCCTCTGCCTATCAGGAACTTGTGGTACTCTGGCTTGGCTTGAAGCTCCACTGAGAAGTTGTTGACTTGCTGGTGGGACAAAAATGATTCAAATTTTCAAATTAGTAATGCGATTATGAACATTTTAACAGTGTTTTCTGCACTGTTGTCTTTGTTGTTCTTCATCTCATTACTCACCTTCTCCTCCGCCAACTGCAGCAGTTGTTTCCTGGCTCTCTCCACCTCCTCTGCAGGACCTCGGATAGTGACCTTGTCCAACCCTGAGCCCTCCGCAGGGAAGTGGATGTGAACACCCCCACACTCTTCCATCACAGAGCGCACCAGACTGCCCTTGGATCCAATCAGAGAGTTGTGCAGTTTGGCTGGGATGGAAACCTCAGCCTCCTTCAGGTTGACCTGGGAGAATTAAGTGAGGTGAGAGAAGAAAAACTAAGACCACTGGGAATTACACCTATAATACATTTTCTAGCATACGGTTTCTCTCACCAGCTCTTTCTGAATGGCAAGAATCCGATCTCGTGCGGCTTCACAGCTGCTCTTCTTGCCAGTTATTACAATCATCTCAGAGTTGCTATTTTCCGTTGGGAGATCAATCTTGGTGTTGGTCTCCTCACGTATCTATATAGATTTACACAGCAACAATTTCTCTCATTAAAAAAAAACAATAACAACACAATATTTAAATAGCAGTTGTAACATCTGCTTATAATCCTTGATGGTCATTGGGACTTCATGTCTTAAGAGACCCTTTTAGCCTTTTGACACCACTTTAAAAAAGATGCTAAACAGAATCGACTATCTGTTCTCTCCATCGGACTTCAAACACATTCCAAGAGAACTAAATGACCCTCTGTACCAGGCCTGGCTGACCAGTGGACTACCCCCCACGATTACAAGATACATAACACACACATAGAGACATTTTCTTTATTTAGACCATAATTAATCAGTTACAAATGTATCTGGTATATGCATGTGTTGTTTGTATGTTTCCTTATTATATTAGCCTAGTTACCACTCGTTATTTGTATTAGTAAGCTCTAAGCACTCATATTCAGGTGTATGAATGTATCGCTGGTTTAATACCTTTTAGATGTCTCTTGATATCAAAATGATCTGCTCTTTATTTCTCAAACAATGATGTACACTATGTGATCGTGAAATGCATCATACTATTTTTACTGTACTGTGGGAAAAATTACACCGCGTCTCCAGATCAGTCATAAAACATGCAAATGAGGTGTCAAGTGGGACAAAGAAACACTTTCCCGCTGAAACTATGTGCCTTGTTATTGGTCAAACTAACCAAAATGGGTGTTACAGGGAAACCAGATAAAACTTCTCCCACACCCAAAAGGCGAGGTCTTCTCTTTACTTTCGGTGCCCTGGAGACACACACATCACCTTGGAAATCTTGCGACTCCCCTTTCGGGGGGAGTCCGAACTTCTGGCAGTTTTAAGTCCAGTAACTTTGTCGATTCACTTCGGACCAATCAACCCATGGCTGGAATGACAAAGCTTTCACTCCTAAAGAATTAATCAAGAATCTACGCATTATAAATGCACCAGGACACTGGTTACAAAACCAATATGCAAGTAACTGCTTGTTAACTATTTAGATGCGTTTCTAGGCTTCGACCCCTTTTAATTAAAGGTGATGTGATTCTTTGATGGTTCTAACAGGTTGTGTTTAGCTGATGTGTAAATCCTGCCATTAAGCTCTCTCTTGCTCTCTCTCTTTCTCTCTCTCCATGCCTTCCTTGCGTTGGCATCTATGTTTAATGTGTGTATGTTGTGTTTAGTTCAATGTTATATGTTCCCCTGTAGTGTAGTTTAATAAACATCCATATGTATTCACGCTTGGTTGTCTGTGTCTGCTACTAACAGAACGAGGTCACTTTAACGTTTCGGTTTTGTTACATGCTCTATGAGCGACGTATTAATGAGGAAATTATTTTTCGTGGCCAGAGAAATAATTTTCCGTAGAGTCAATAGACGATTAAAACGGTCCATACTGCGGACGAACAAATCATTTTATTGTACTATTAATGCTACAGTTAATTCCTGAAGATGAACATATAATTGATGATAACCGGTTATGATTAATTATGTCCATCTCACTTTGAGCTAATTTGCTACACAGTTAATCCCCAAAAAATGGAAATGCGTTTTCCATTGGCATCATACACCAATGCTCTGAGTGTTTGTATGATCCTTTTTTTGTCATTTTTCTCACTATGAATCAGTGCCGTTATTGTTAAGTAAAACCAAAATTTTCTGTATTTGAAATAAAGGTAAAATAATAAAGGAGCAAAGCAAAAAAAAAGAGACATACTGATTTTGGGAACCAAACATTTTTGTTGCAGTATTAAAAACAAGTACTTTTTACAAATCTAAATAAAATGCCAGATTTGTCCTCACCTTTTTGATGTTGGCACCTCCTTTGCCAATGATGTTTTTGTGAAACTGCTTGTGGATGGGTACAGAAATTGAGAAGCTGCTCTCAACCTAATAACATGAACATAGAATTAAAATAAATATAAAAAACTCTAATCCTCAATGTCATTCAAAGACCTGACAACTTCTCAGATGTTTTATTTTAAAACTGAAAAAGTGCCTTAACAGCATTGCAATAAATTGTCATCTGTAGGCTGAGTATGATCATTTCATAGCTGTCTGAGCACATAATAGCTGCTCTTTCTTTGACCTTGTATTAGTCACAAAGCAAATGTTATCTGAGAGCAGGAAAGAAGCTAGAGGAAATTACTCTTGTACCAGCTCAGCGATGAGTTTCTGCAGAAACTTTGCACATTTCTCCACTTCGTTTTTAGGCCCTCTGAGCTGTACTATGTCACTTTTCTGTTGCTGGTCTGGAAAGATGATAATGACCTGTGAAAATGAAACCATCTGTGTGAAAACATCTCTCATGTAATGCTATAAAAATGTGCAGCAGAATATAGACGTTGCTGCATTTTACAAAATGGAGCTGTGAGCACCTCAGGGAACTTGTCCCGTACTTCTTTGATCTTCTCTCCTTTCTGCCCAATGATAGTGCGGTGAAACTTCTGCTCTATTATCAGGTCTTTCGTGCGTTCATTTTCCTAAAGATGCCAGAAAATGACAAATCTTAAACCATGCAGGCAAATGTACCAGAAAGGTTCCTAATCTCATATGCAGAGTGCTCTTGTGATTTCCATATAGAACTTCTCACCATGCGCAGGGCCATGTCCATCAGTTCCTTGCGAGCGAGCTGTACTCCCTGAGGATCGCCCTCAATACGAACCAGCCCACAGCGCTCCGAGTCCTGAGGAATCCTCACTGATACCTTATACTGCTCCTTTATCCGATTTACTGGGAAAAGCAACAATAATTCATTTATCTGCTCTTTCATTCATCTGCACTGTTCATTATTCAAATCAACTTTACTGTAACAAATATATTATGGATAACTCAAAGTATCACAGAATGAGATTCAGTGTGCAACACAGTCATTCATTTTTCTCAGATCTGTAGTAATGACAACACATGAAATATTATATTTAAATAGAGAGGGAGATGTACATTTGCAACTGTTGCATACTGACATTGTGCGCTGCTTGCAATCAAATAATGTGTAAAACCACAATTACTTGACTATTCAACCATCACTTTTCTATCTGTGCTATGAGCTCTGTTTCTATCCAAGCATCCCACACTGACTAAAGTTTCTGATTCAACACATCAGGAAGGGTTTAAACTTACTGTTGGCCCCGTTTTTGCCAATGAGATGTCTGTGGAAACGCTGGTCAATGTTAATCTCTGCATAGTCCATTCTTGCCATCTGGAGGGAAGAAAATAAAATACTTGAGGACTATACCTAAACTGTTCATATTCCACAAACGCAGAAACCTGAAGAACAAACCATAACTGAAATCTTACAGTTATAAGATATGAAGCAACCTGTTTTAGCAACCAAATTTCCCATTTTTATTCCGTTATATCTTCATTTTAAAAACAACAGCAAAAAGACATTTGAGGGTTCTCTTACTAGGTCTTTGATGATCTCCTGTATCTGAGCCTGAGCTTGTTCTACCTCCTCCGTTGGTCCCTCCAGACTGATCCGTTCCTCTCCATCAGTAAACTCTATATGCACCTGATGATGACAAACAGCCGGTTAAATGCCTGAAATGTGGTTAACACAAGTTATTTTCACATTTTATTCTATGAAATAAAACATAACAATATTTCCATAATTTTTTAAGCTTTTATGCATCTTGAAAAAGGTGGTTGCTAACAAGTGGCTTAATCGGACTATAGAGGTTGACTGGGACATCAAAAAACCCTCACACTACACGGGTAAACTCATCTACTCACTAGTCTGCTTTTACAATCTCATTGTATACTTGCACTCTTGAAAACTAATCTAACGCAAACTTTCAAACTTGAAGATTTTTAAAAAAAGTTTGAAAGGGTTCACAGAAGCTTGGTGGCGATGAGGTTTATAGCATGTACATTAGCTTTATACTTTTATTAACCTAACCTGGGATAGTTCACCCAATAATGAAAATTCTGTCATTAATTACTCACCCTCATGTCGTTCCAAACCCGTAAGACCTTTGTTCATCTTCGGAACACAAATTAAGATATTTTGATGAAATCCGAGAGCTTTCTGGCCCTGCTTAGACCGCAACGCAACTACCACGTTCAAAGCCCAGAAAGGTAGTAAGGAAATCGATGAAACAGTCCATGTGACATCAGTGGTTCAACCTTAATTTTATGAAGCTACGAGAATATGTTTTGTGCGCAAAGAAAACAAAAATAATGACTTTATTAAATGATTTCTTCTTTTATGGGTCATCTTTCTGGGCCTTGAACGTGGTAGGACCCTTGCTGTCTATGGAGGGTCAGAGAGCTCTCAGATTTCAAAATATCTTTACATAGTTCTTACGGGTTTGGAACAACATGAGGGTGACTTCTCATTTAAATTTTCTATACCTTAGGCAGCTGCTGAGTAATGCGACTTATGCTTTGTCCTTTTTTGCCAATGATGAAACGATGGAGCCAAGCCGGAGCAATCACCTCCATCACTATCACACTTTTAGCCTGCAAAACAAGTGGCAAGTGAAAAGCTGCCTTTTGCATGCATTCTGTTGAAAATAAAGGCCAAAAAATGCCAAAACAACTGACCTTGGCGTACACCTGCGTAAGAGCCGGACCCAGCTTATCTGGTTCTCCTCTGAGGATGATGGTCTCAGATGCGGAGTCCAGAGGGGGCATCTCCACAGACACCCCCGTGTTCTCCAGGATCTCCTGCAAGGTGTTGCCCTTGGGGCCTACTATGTACTTATGTTGTGACTTTTTCACCTCCACTGAGATTGTGGTCGTTTTTCGTTTCTGCTTGTGAATATTAAGTAGGTCAGGAAATTTCACCAGGCTTTAAATGCGAAATTTCACATTTCTCTGTGTGTGTACACAAAGTTTCTTATGCTCACTAAGGCTGCATTTATTTGATCAAAAATATTTATAATTTTTAAATAACAGCTTCCTTTTTACATACATTTTAAAATGTAATTTATTCCCGTAATGGCAAAGTTGAATTTTCAGCAGCCATTACTCTAGTCTTTAATCTTAAATGATCCTTAAGAAATCATTCTTCTTCAATTTTCTGATTTGGTACTCAAAAAACATTCCTTAATTTTATAAATGTTAAAAGTTGTGCTGCTTAAAGGTGACATATCATGAGAATCTGACATTTTCAGTGCTATATACAGGTCCCCAGTGCATCTACCAACCCAGAAAATGTGAAAAAGAACAACCAAGTTCTTCTTGAACTAAGCTTTACACTGCAAGCTTTTGAAAAAAGGAGCTGCTTAGATTTTGTGATGCATCTTATTATAATATTACCGCCCTTTATTCTGCAAGTTTCCACCCACGGCGCTGCCATTGTGTTTTCGCAAGCGACAACGGTGTACCAGTTCTAACGCCATGGCAAAAGTTATTTTTTTATTAAATGTTTATTTATTTATTTATAAGTAGCCTGTGTTTATTTTTTTATTTTACAAATTAATTTTTTAATCCATTTTAATTCAAATAAATACAATTATATCACCATAGGCCACCCTGCTTTCTAAGATATCGGCATTGGCTGTCAAAAAAACAATATCGGTCGAGCACTAATTATAAATGTCTTTATTGTAATTTCTGATCAATTTAATGCACCCTTGGTGAATAAAGGTATTAATTTTTTTTATTGAAAATAACCAAAAATTATGAATGACAGTGTAATTGTGAATCACCTTCTCTTCATAGATGGCCCGGATGCGGGCAATTGCCATGGCAACTGCCTCCTTCTCGCCGGTAATGACAATCTCATCCTTGGGTATGCTGGGTGGCGGGATGCTAATACGAGCTCCAGTCTCTTGACTAAGCTCTTGAACGAGTCGATTATATGCACCAGCGATGAATGGATGAAAAGCCTTCTCAAAAGACAAACGTTCCACGGCACGCTTATCCTAAAACAAACAGTGAGGTCATAATAAGGCTGAATTACAAATGAAACATAAAACCTCATCTCATCTATCTTCGATGGTTACCTGCTCAGCAGAGATGAGCTGCATTTCATGGCGAGCTTTCTCAATGCCCTCCTTGGTGCCGGTGATGCGGATATTGGCATTGGGATCATCAGAGCGGGGGATGGCGATCTTGGTGGCTGTTTTCAGCTCCAGCTCCTGCAACTTCTCCCCGTTTTTTCCGATCACAAATCGATGATGTTCTTTCGGAATAAGCACAGTCGCTGATGCCTGAGAAGTTTAGCATTAAAATATAACTTTTAACATACAGTAAAATGAATGGAATAAGAAATGCAAGCCTCAAACAAGCACCTGAGTCTGCAGCCTGGCCACAATCTCCTTCCTCGCTTTCATAACCGAATCCAGTTTTCCAGTCACCATGATGGAGAGGCCTTGGTCCTTGGCAAGAGAGAGTTCGATATGTGCCCCGGTCTTCTGCATGATATCCAGGCACACTTTCGCCTCCTCACCTTCACCAAACTGACTGTTGTCTTTATACCGCCGCTCCTCCAAAGGAACATGGAACACCTAAAGGTGCAAAGAGAAGTAGAAAAAAGTGTGGCAGATACTCAATAACACTGAAAAGATACAGTGCTGCTTAATCACACTGTATAAACCTTCTATGGATGATTATATATATATATATATATATATATATATATATATATATATATATATATATATGTTACCTGAGTGATGACAGAGGCTTTGATGGGTCGGATTTTGCTCCAGGCACCTGCCGGCTCACCTGTCTTCTCACCTGGAGTGCCCTTGTCTGGTAAAGGTGGAAAGGCCTCCAGATAGGTGGGTATATATGCTTCATCTTCTGGCACACTACCTAATCACAGACAATAAGAAAAGGAATTGTAAAATGTACACAACAAATTTTCTTTGAATTATTTTGATAATAACACTATGATCCATTATAAAGACAATAAACCAGTGTCATCCAGAACAAAGAAATACCAACTGCAAAAACCATTATTGAAAATACTGACACATTTTTTGTTTTGTGTACATCTTAGCTGTTCAGTTTACTTCACCAACAGGGATTATAAAGCACACATTCTGCATCAACAATATTCTGCATCCCTAATCCTCCCCAATACCTAAATTTAACAACTACCTTACTAACTATTAATAAGCAGCAATTTAGGAGTTTACTGAGGAAAAAAACATAGTTAATGTTTTGTTAATAGCGAGAATTGGACCTTAATGTATATTACATTATAATATAATTCCCAATATTTCTTTTTCAAAGAGACACTATTTACCATAATTTTGCATGAAGACATATGCTACAGCAGAATGCTTCACACGCACACACAGATTCAGCAGACAGCTCTGCTGTCACTACCAAAGATCATTGTGACACACTGACAAATAGTAAACAGCATGAGTGTTCAGCATCAGTGTTCAAAAACAAAGAGATGTGTCTAAAAACCTGTTGACACCAGGAACGATAACTATAAAGATAATGATGAAGATATAGTTCAAAAAATAATTCTCAATCTTAAAGAATAGCATAGTCCACACAGAAACAATATCGTTGGAATCACTTTCAGAATGATTTTTTTCCAGCTGATGAACGATAAAAACATTGACGCCCAATCAGAATCAATCCTGCCATAATGAGCTTGAGAATTCAAAGCAGCAGACAAGCGTTCACTTAGAATAAACAAATGACATCGTCTGCTGGTGTGGACGCTAATATAGTTATCATTATCGGTATGAACAGGCCTTAATACTAGCTTTAAAACTGTTCCAGTAACAACTGATTAGTATACATAATCTTTGCTGCTACTACTAATGTATATGCATATTGTTTTTTTTTTTATTCACTGTTACATCCGTTATCGATTCCTGCCATTAGACATGCGATGAACTGTGGTACAAAAAATGACTAAATGTATGAATCACGTAGAAAAATTGTTTCACCCCAATTTTGCCACAGTCGTCATACCTGTGATCTCAACGTCCTTCAAGCCACTGCGGTGCTCCGCAAAACTCTCCTGGGTCAACACTGCCACAGAGCTCATGTTTCAAGACCTGATCCGCTATCCTGCAGAGACCAGGAGGAAGAGGAGAGACACGTGGAGGGAGAATATAAAAAAACAACAACAATATAATAGCAGAGAATATCTAGTCCAAACACACGGCCATCAATAAAACTAACTAAAAGAGCATAGCAGTAAGGGACTACTTTCATTTGAGTAATAAGTGCATGCTGAGCTCTATTCTCAGCGGTTTCAGCAGCCCAGCAGGGCCTGACACACACTGGCATCTCCCTGAGCCCAACAGCATCTTTCTCCACCTGAGCTCTCCAATTAAAGACGCTGCAGCTGTGAAGTCTGTCGAAAAGCCTTGTGTGAGCTTGACTAATGTAACAATTATTGATCGTTGCTTAAAACTATAACTGTTTAAAACATTTTCAATCTTTTAGACGCCACGGACCTAATCAATCAATCCTTATGTTTAAAGGCATTCTTGTATAAAAACTCATCTTATAGTGTGAAAAATTAAATATTACAAGTATGTCTAAAATATTGTTTAAAATAAACAATTAGATAAGTTACATTATTACACACGATTAACTTCTTATAGTACTCTACTGTTAGATTTAATATTTACATATTTTAATTCATTTTTTTAAACAAGTTTTTAATTTTAAACTTGTTATTACTAAATATTTTAAATTTTTGACATTATTTTTCTCTAAACTTTTCCATGGACCCCCTAATGCTCCTTTGCAGCCCCCTGAACCCCAGATTAAAAACATCGGGTCTAAACAAGCGGAAATGTTAAGAAGAAAGCTGTTACAATGAAAATGTTATATGTATATATATTTTGCACTGAAAGTCGCATTTTCTCTAAACAGTTCTCAGAAAACACTGCAGCTGCAGCTTCTCCACTGCACACGTGCATTAAAAACAAGTTATATTAAATTCTGTAAGTGCATGCAACATTCTCATTTTTCAAATACGCTTTAATATCACAGTCATGCCAAAACCACACATTTTTACCCACCTGCAAGGGGTCGAAAACCAGAACGTCCGTCCAGGTGGATGCTACTGAGAGCTCTTCAGTGTCAGTCTGTTTGTTCAGCCCTGTGTGGGTGAGGTTAACAAAAAGAGTTTGTAACCAGCCTTGTGATTACATACACAGCATAAAAAAATAAGACCCTCTGAGGTTGAACGAGGAGGGGGGCCGAGTCACAGTGGTCTGTCCTGTGGGAGGCAGTAGCTAGATATGGTGCTATGGATAGCCTCCACTTCACTCTCAGGTGACTAGGTATCTAATTGGCATGTGGGTGTTTGTGCTTACTGTAGTGATGGCAAACACACACACACACACACACACATTGTATTTACACATGGGATTGACACATTTTACACATATTCATCTAACACTCATTGAGAGAGTAAATTACCCATGTAGTAGAATAATACATGTGATTTAACAAATTTGGGCTAATAGGCTTGTCAATATTTTCTAATATTATAAAGATCTAATTGCCGAGTCTGCTCTTGCAGTGATAATAAATTTGTGCAGGAAAAAAATGCCTTATATACACAGCTTTTAGGTATTGAGGGACCTATGCAAGCCACTTGCAAATATATTTTTTCATAACGTGCATGTTCAATATCAAAAAACAAACAACAATATAAGCAATTATCGCGCTCTCCTGTCTATTTGCATACTATATAAAATGCATAAATCTTACACTATCAGGATCCATATCATCTGCAAGCTCAGTGTAAACAAATACTGAAGCAGGCTAACTCTGCATGAGATATAACAGCGCAAATGCCAGTTAAAACAGCTGTTAAAACCTTGAATATCAAAGTGAGGGACAAATGCATTCTGTATCGTGGTGATCGTTAGCAATAAATATTCTAGCCTGCAGAATATTAAGGATATCTGAGTTTAGCTGGCCAGCTAATCTGCTACATGTAACAGCTCGTTAGCTACAGAGCTAGTGTCTATCTCTGCTTTAAATACGGTAATTTGATTTAATCTGATTGCAGAAAACGCGGACATGTTCATTCAGTCAACAAAACGGTGCGATAAGTAGCACGTCTACGGAAACAAAAGCAACTGATCACCTTATTAGACGGAAAAGCCTAGCCGCTGGTCTGCTGACAGTAAACACTGCTGCTGAGAATCGACTCTCAAACTGAATCGACTCTCCAACTGAATCGAATCTTTGATTCATAAATTGTATTCATGAATCAGACACACTCTTTATGTTCTATGTATGTTTATTTATTTGTTAATGTTTTTATGTAGTAATCAATGTTAAATTCAAGGAAACAGATAATTATTTTATTTAAAAACTATTACTGAATTGTAAAATACTGGTAGATGTACAAATAATATCATATTGGATATTGTACAATTTACTTTAGATGCATTTATCTCTATCCTTTACTTTTAAAGTATATTCCAAGTAATATTATTTCAGTTTTGTTTCCATCACTACATTTTATTTTTGGCTTTTGGTATGCTGTTTTTGGGTTTATCACAAGTGGAATGAGTTAACAAAATAATAACTAAAAGTAAATCTTGTATGCTTAGTAAAAGATGGGATTTTTTTTCAATCCTCCAGTGCAGAAAAATAAATCAACTAAATGTTTCGCATGTGGAAGAGAACAATATAAACGTGGACAATTTTGGGCATAAATCATTTTGGATTTTCTGGGACTGTAAAATAAGTAAATAAATAAATTAAATTAAAATTAAAATTTGCAGTGGTACTCTGGGACTCTCCTGCTTTTCAAAATAAAAGACTGTCAGAAGCCGGCGGTTCAAGATCAGTCTTGTCTTCTACAACTCATTTAACGTCGTTATTAAAACTTACGCAATAAACTAATAAAAAACTAATCAATATTCTATATTCCATGTTTATTATTTTGTATGTTTGTTAAACCGTTTTGCTCATAGTAGATCATCTCGTAAGTAATATACGATTTCAGGGTTTACTGCGCTTGATTCCCATAAACCTGATCCCCACACACACACAAACACATACACACACACACACACACACACACACACACACTGAGAGTCTCCGCTGGGTGGCAGCTAAAGGAGGGTGTGCAGGCAAGAATGGGGTAGGATGCAATGGGAGGAGGGGTGTGCGTTAATCACACTGTCCCTGTCCGGCTGCTCTTACATACACGCTCACGAGCAGGAAAACAAAGAGCTGGAGATGCGCGTGGATTTACCGGAGAGGACAACAAAAGAAAAAAGTCGAAAGTAACGTCTGATCAGATCCGTACGGATATGAAGATCGCGCTGGGATGTGGCGATCTGTTGCTGTCATTTTAAAGAAATGTATTAACATGGATGTCTGTATAAGTGCTCGTAGACTGATGTGTTCATGTGCACTGTGAGAGTTACACCACGCCACTCTAATGGTTTTATTTTTATGAGGAAGTTTGCTCTGGACACGTTTCAGGAATTCGCTTTTCTTTATGGATTATATAGGAGAGTGAGACACATTTGGTAAGTAGTCTGGTGTAATATTACAGATATGAATTTGATCAGCCTCAGCTGTGAATGTAGTACTGCATCTTACCTATATCTGTCAGATATACAAATTATTAGCTAAATTAATGACAGGTTACATCATGTTGCATTACCACCTTTAAATTCACACAGCAGATCCTTGTTAGTCTTGTGAACAGCATAGTAGAAATGTTGACTTTGGCCCATTGTTTCTGAAACATTGCCATGAATGCTTATGAAAGATAAGTGTCAGGACTGACAATACAAAGGAATTTGTAACCCAGTGGATTACAATATCCCAAATACCACACACACACACACACACTTTTGTCTATCTAAAAGGAGACACTCTGTAGACTTGTATACATGTGGTTATAAATACTATATCCTATACCCTTACAGAAAAAAATACGTATTTACCTATACTTATTTATACTGTTGTTATACATCACAACATCTCAGTGATTCTAAGGAATTAGAAAGCAAAGCCAAGATTCTCAACAGGAAAGGAGGATTCCAATCCCAAGATGTTTATAGGTTGGAGGGGAAGTGTCTTGTACACATTTTTGGAAAAAACTGCCCACCAGGGGATACTTGTATGTCCTGTTGCTCGAGGAGATGTTTATACCTAAGTGAACTTTGAAATATCAGAAGGATGTAAGAATTACGAAACATTATCGCCCTTCTAAATAGAAACCATCCTGCTTCACCCCATGGGAAAGCATTTCTTTCTTGCTTTGTTTAATGTTGAGATTTGTATGTTCAAGATATCAAATTAGTGCACAGCAGCACAGTGGAGAGCTTGTCAGACCTGCTGAGTCTGTCTGGGGGGGTGCGAGTCAAGTGAAGTCAGTGACGTCAAAGTTCAACCTGACTATAGTATTGTTGACACAGGAAGTCGTGTTGACACACCCGTTCCCTTCCAATATTTCCAGAATGGGTTTATTCCAAACCAAGATTCCAAACCAGTTCCTTTAAAGGCTTTGCTATTGTTTTTAAATGAGGAGAAACAATAAGCAATAAAGTGTTACCACTAATCGTATTATTTTGATCTCATCATGCATTCCTAAAACATGCATAAGCTTTTGGAATCTGAAAGGTCAAAGTACCTGCATGTACTATAAACATGACATACAAGCACATTCCTAGCTAAGTTTTACTAACCAGTCTGATTGCAAGTTCATTTTATATAAATGTATATAATATATATAATTTGTATAGTCTTTAATATAGAATTTTGCCTGTAAGAGCAAAGTCTAATGCAGTTAAATCTGTACGGTGTGCGGTAACTCCAGTACAAAGATCACTGCATTTTATTTTATTTAATAAATTAGCAGATGCTACTCATCGTGATAAATATTTATGTAGTTTTGAGGACTTTGACTCTTATAGATGACTTAGGTTTCAATTACAGTACTCTTCATGAGGGATATGAAACTGAAAGAATGGAAACTAGGGCTGGACAATGTATTGGAACTATATATTGGCTGATATTGGAGTTTTTATTGGAGTTATTTTTTTATTTTTATTAAATTTTTTTATTTATTGTATCTGTCAGTATTATATATTTAAGTGTGCATGATTGTAAATTTAATATATTACAATTGTGTGATGTGTAAATTAATTCACTTGTAGCATTTAAAATGACTTGTTTTGGTTTTAGTGCTTTAATTCATTTGTCCAAAATAATATAAATAAAGATGGCATGAAAATTCACCCTATTTTCTAAATGCATATTTTAGATCTGAATAATCTATCCGTGCTTATGTTTCTTTTTTTCAAGAATTCTCCAATAATTTAATCTGCTATACCCCTATCCCTTCAAGTTTACAATCACGTGCCTCCACTTTTTTGTGCAATCCTACATTTCAAAAGCAATCAGCAGTAAATACAACAACCAAGTCACCAGACTACATTTTTTCACTTTTGATTAATGTGTTACACATTGAATTCTTTTTCATTGTGACATTAAAATCACCCATTTAGCTGTATCTGCCAGGATTGTAATATATCTAATGAATACACTGCAATGTCAGGTGATCTAGGATTGATCAAATGATGGAAAGAGTCTGTAAAGATGCATCAGTCATGTTTAATGTCCTTACTATTTGTTACTACAGGTTGAAGATTGAAGGCCCTCTGTGACCCTGCTGCCTGGCCTCATATTGGCCAGGTTGTTTTGGTTAAAACATCAAAACCAATCAAGATGTCTTCTCAAGAGTCTCAGAATCTGCCTCAGAAACCTGAAGTTAAACAAAGACCCCCGGTTCCCATCAAGCCATCCAATAATACCTCAGACGCCTCATCTTTGGAAGGTGCAGCCTCACAGAACTCTGGGAATGTCAAAAAGATAGTTAACAAATTCAGCCAGCCAGAGACTAAGATTCCAAGTGGAGATACAGCAAAGAACACCAGCATAGAATGGAGAAAACAAAGACCTCCTGCAATAAAGCCCAGACGCAAACCGAAAAGTTGTTCCCCCACCAGCAATGGCAAGGCACCTCCTCTGCCTCCAAAGACCAGACAAAATCAGAGTGGACAGAAAGACGAGGTGGACAGCCAAGAGAGACAAGAAGGAGCTTTGAGTGCTGTTGATGGAAGCCGATCAGGTATGGTGTATTTACTTTCTTTTCAGGATTTGTTTGGCTTAGTACTTCTATGGAAAATCTCCTGGATTTTTGTTCCAGGATTTTTTTTCTCTTCACAATACACTCTTTAAAATAATGATGCTTAAAAGGTTCTTCACAGCGATGCCATAGAACAGGCATCCTCGAATCTAGCCCACTCCTGCAGAGTTTAGCTCTAACCCTAATCAAACACACCTGAGCATGCTAGTCTTCAAGATCATTAGAAAATCACAGGTAGGTGAGTTTGATCACGGTTGGAGCTAAACTCTGCGGCAGATTGGACCTCCAGGGAAAGATTTGAGGAACCCTGCCATAAAAGAACCATTTTTGGTTCCACAAAGAACCATTCTTCAGATGTTAAAGGTTTTTTATTGAATCATTTAGACAAAAAGGTTCTTCTATGGCATCCTGAAGCACCTTTATTTTTAAGAGTGAATTCAGTCACAGAATTTTATATTTAAAATGTAAAGCAATACTTCACCTAAAAATGAAATTAGCTGAAATTTACTTACTTTTAGGCCATCCAAGATGTAAAATTTCATTTTTGGGTAAACTATTCCTATAAAGCAGCACAAAATTCAAGCATCCTATAAAAGTGTTTACATAATTGTAACCTTCTGTGTGCTTATTTGCTTTGAGTAATGCACTCTGACACGTACAAAGTAGATAAGATAGACAAGGATAAAGAACAAGTACTATTTACAGTATTAAATTAAGGGATGCTGCTAATAAACTTGTTTGATCAAAAATACAGTACAAGCAGTACTGATGAATAAAAAGCTTGGAAGAAAAGCCATTATTAAATATAAATCTAACATTTTAAAATATGCTTGATACTTGGACCTATATTTGATATATTATATGCAGTACTTAGCATATGTATGGGATGTTACATTTAGTTAGTAATTCAATTGTAGATGTCTACCTATAAACATTACCATAAAGACTGTTCCAAAGTTTAAGAGCCATAACAGGAAAAAGCTTGACCTTTTTGTTTTTTTCTTACTTAACATTCCTGTTGGACATTATCTGAGAATATATTGTTCATAAAACTCTTTTACAGTGACAATTATTTGTGTTAGTTTGACTGCCTAGGAGGCTTGGAAGTAACATGCAACTGGCCTTTATGTGATTTATGTGATTATTGGGCTAATAAACCAGTGTCCCACCCTTAAGTTCATGCATTCAACTAGTCCAGAATCCGAGAGAGTTTTGAGGAGGTCAGTCACCGGTGTAGTGAAATGGCTGAAGGGCTAAAACGAGCATTTGGCAAGATCAAGTAAAATGTATTTGAGGCGATTGAAGACCTGAGGGTTAAGGAGGGGGAGGAGGGATTGACACAGCGCAAAGGTTCCATGCAGAAGTTGGCGGCACTCATAACGGCAGGCTCGAAGGCCGAGGTGGACCAGTCAAAGCAGAAGCTGAGAAAATATGGTAATCCAAGATCTTAAATCAGAAAGGATGTGAAGCCTTTTGAGAGCAATACAAAGTTTAGAGCATTGCAAAGACATTCAGTCATGGTTGTAGATCAGTCTTTGCTGTAGCATGTTTACCATGTTTACGTGAGGCCCAAAGATGTGTAAGAGCGTCCAAAAAGAAAAAAAAAAAACAGAACTTTTAAAATCTAGTGTCAAGTTTTTAGAAATGTAGTCTTTGTTTTCCTATTCGTTTCATATGGTTTTGAAAACATTTCTGCTATTTTCTAAAAAGTTTAAATGAAATGACTCAGAAAGTGTCATGTGGTGTAAGCATCAAGTAAAACGTAATCATTTTTTCCCTGCTGAACATGTTTTATCTCGTTTTAAACATGTTTTAAACATTTTAATCTTTATTTAAAAAAAAAAAGCAAAAAATTAAATGTATTTTTCAAGATGATTTTTTTCCCCAAAGCATACGTTTTTTAAAACAAGACATCACAGGTGAATGTAGTTTAAAGTATAGACAGAAATATATACTTTCCAGTTAATTAATCGCAGTATATTACATTTTTCTAAACTGTTTTGTTCAAATATGCAAATGTTGCATTATTATTGAAAATGCAACCATTTGCATGCATTTCCAGAACAGAAATATAAACAATGGATATTGCCAGATACATTTTTTTTTTGTTTTGTTGACATATTAGAATGAAAGGTTTTAACCTCTCCATAATTTAGAAAATACTGTCACCTTTTTTATTTTATTTTTTATTTAGGTTTTTAGGAATAAAATATTATATAATTCAGGTGAATGTTACTTGAACAAACCTCTCTGTAAAATCCTTCAGAATTTAGAGGGAACAAAAACTGGAAAAAAAACTTCCTATCTTAGTGCATGGAGAAAAAACCCCTCATTTTTAGACCTTTAAACCTGTTAAAATATGTATTGTAATTGATGTTTACAGAAATAACTAAATAAAGTTTTATAGAATAAACACATAAATGTGTATTTTGGATGTTTTCTTTCAACTAGAAGACAAGTTATAGAAGAAAATATCCCAAAAATAGATTAGTGCATGAAAAAACATTTAGGAATTAATGCAAGACCTGTAGTGTCTTGCCTTAATTAATACAATCCGTAGCATTTTATAATCCAAGGTTTTTTTAATTATACATTTTTTCCTCTATTATGATATCAGGACAGTAATATCATCCTGACATTTTTGACTTTATATGCCCTAAAATATTTCTGAATGATTTTTAATACAAAAAACATTTTTTATTTTTTGCTTTTTAAAAAAAAAAAAAAAAAATACCATCACATTATTTACCCATCTTAAATTCATTTAAACCCTGACCATAATCCATGTCCTTTTCTAGCTCCTGATGGAAAAGAAGGTGGCAAACTGGGAACGGAGCAGGATTCCAGTTCTCTTCAAGAGCCTCAGTGTGAGAAGAACTGCGGCTGTATATGCCACCTGCAGAGGCCTGGCATGAAGCTGGTATGGGTGGCAATAAGCGAGCAGGATGATGATGAGGGTGAGGAGGATGAGATTGAGTACAGTGATATGGAGGATCAGAATGAAAGAGGAGAAGGAGAGAACGAAGACAAGTCCAATAAGGAGCCGGAGTCTTTCAATGAATCACTAGCTGAAGACGAGAACAAAAAGGAGGAACCGCAAATTAAAAAAGACAAGTTTCAGGAGACTCGTAACCTAATAGAGCAGCAGCTGAGGAGGAAATCGGACCCTGGACCTCCAACGTTGATCATCTCTGCGGTCTCATTTCCCCAGACTCCTCTAAACGTCCCCAAAGACCAGCCTTTGGAGGAGCCAGAGGAGTCCATCTACGATGTTAGCCTGGAGGTGGTCACTCCACCCAGACCTCAAAAGGGGTTGGACCCTGTAAGCAAGGAAACCCCTCCGGCCATTCCTCCCAGAATGCCTTTAGATAACAGGGGTCCTCGCATTATTCAGCCTCAGCCTCTGGCACGTCCATCCTCTCCTCTGCTTCCCCCTAAAAAGGGCAGCCCACCTACCAGTCCCCGACTGCAAAGAACTGCACTACCTCTGCCAGCCAAGACCTATGAGAACGGAAGACGCCTCAGCAATTATTCTCTCAAGTCTATAGGTACATAAAGGCTTTTAAAGTTGACATGAAATCAACATGGATTCTATTTAAAGAGATAGTTCACTCAGAATGGAAAATTATGTCTTAAATGTTCCAAACAGTGTTGTTTTAGTGCCATTTATATACTTAGTATTATTAATATTTTGAATTAACATTTATTTTTAGATTTTCAGTTTTTCTTTTTCATTTTAGCAATTTTGTCATTTTTATTATTATTAATTTAAATATTTGCTTTCTTCTTCGAAACAAATTCTTTTATGAAATGCCCACTGTTCACAATCATACTTTTTTATTTTTTTGGAGTATACTGTTTCACTCAGAAATGCATTATATCACAGAAGTAAAATGTGTTTTCAGCATTTTTAAGTGTCTCAAACTGACATTTGTTGATCATCTGTGTGTTTGTTTTATTGTACTTAATTGTTGGTTTCTCCTTTCATGACATCAGCAGATGAGAATGATGACAGTGCAGGGGCTGATGGGGAAAAATGTGGATCTACTGAGAAGTATACATGTTTATGTTTTTTACATTTCTTGCATCTCTCAAGTAGTTTCTGCTCTCTTAAGCTGTAAGTCACACAGCTGTCGCATTTTTCTTTACTACCTGTAACTCAATCTCTGTCACAGCTCTAGACCTCCACGAGCCATTTCACATCTCCAACAATCTGTTGACTTGGAAGCTGGGATGCCTGAGGGTATAATTTTTTCTGATTGAATAAAGACAGATATGATGAATGTTAAGAAAGAAAAACACTATAAAGAAATTGTGGTGAATGATATCTTTCATTAGTAAAAATTCTCAATATATTGATTTTAGGGGGTTGAGTTTAATGCCATGTTTTCTGACCCTTGCAGAGCTGTATCAGTTTTACACAGAAACATATATACACAAGGAGATCAGGAGGACAGTATGTCGCAACATCAGTAAAACCAGCTTGGACTTCCAGATGGACACACGCAATACATCCAGCCCAGAGAAAGGAGTAACACGTCCCAGATCCAGTAGTGTTCCAAATCTCAAACAGAGCAATTTATGGCGGGACCAGTCAGCAGTACAGGACAGTGGGGTCCTCCAGACCCTAAGTCCAGAGGAGTGCAAGTACCAAGAGGTGAGCAGAAATCCTCACTGAACGTGGTACAGAATGCAGAGGAGAGCATGTACTTCTTAGCCAGTGCTGAGATTTGAGGCTTTATGTGTTTGGGGATATGGAAAAAGTCATTTGAGAGGAAAAGAGAAAAGAGAGAGGATGGAAATCTGTAGGAGAAGACAGGATGGAAAGGGGTGGATAGGAAAGGAAGTGCAAAGAGTGTTAGCCTCAAAAATGTGTATACTACCGTTCTCAAAAAGTCTCTAATGCTCACTGAGACTGCAGGCATTTTATCAAAAGTATAGTAAAAACTGTAACATTGTGAAATATTACAATTTAAAATCACTGATTTCTAAAAAAAATCTAATTTATTACATAGATGCGAAACTGAATTTTCAAAAGCCATTACTTCAGTCTTCAGGGTCACATGATTCATTGGAAATTATTCTATTATGCTGATTTGGAGTTCAAAAATTTTTTTTGTTGAAATGAAAACACAATGAATTGTAATTAAAAACAGCTGTGCTGCATTTATTTGAAATAAATGTTTTGTAGCATTATAAATAATTTGTCAAAAAAAACAATTATTTTCTTGATAATTAAAATGGTCGTGACCATAATTCAAGAAAATCCCATTCTTATCGTTTTATTTTTTGTACGTTTAAAAAAAAATAATATATTATATGAAACTTAAATAAAATTGTAAAGTTTATGCAAAAAAAAAATATATATATTTTAAATTTTGGGGTTAAGTGTGACGTGAAATGAAGCATTATTACAATTTTGTGTAATACAAAACAGAAGATAATAACTGTTACGGGGCTGACGAGACGCGAGACGTGCGGATCCATATGCAAAGCTTTATTATAAAACATGGTCAGTAAACAGGCAGGGTCAGAAAGTGGCAAACAAGTATGGCAAGGACAAGACAGAGCAATCCGTGGAGCAAGCGTGGGTCAACGATCAGCGAACAGTATCCAAAGGGGCAAGGCAGAGAGATAATCCAGAGTCAACAGCAATAATCCAAACGGGGAGCGAACACAGTCCAAACGGCAAGGCAAAGGGGTAAATCCAGGAAACACGGGCAGGGTCAGACATGGCAAGATAAACAAGGCAAGACAAGACTATAAGAATGGCTCTGTAAAGTTGCTATCGCTGAATGAGTGATAAACGCTAACAATTACAGGAACAAAACAGAAACACGGAATGACACGGTAAGCAGCTAGCGCTAGGTGAGCACTAAACGCAGATCAGTACTCGGACGAGAGCAAGAGGAAGTCCCAGGTTAAATAGTGTGTGTGATGGGGTGATCAGTGAATTCAGCTGTGTGATCCGTGTAATCAGCTGCGTGTCGTCAGTGCAATGGATTGTGGGAACTGTAGTCCAGTGTGCTGTGTGGTGTACGAGTCCATGTGGTGAGTGAGTGACATCTGGTGGCGAGTTAACGGAAGAGCATGGCCAGGATTCGTGACAATAACAGTGAATGTGGGAAAAAAAACTAAAACATTTTTATATAATATTTATGTGTTTCCTTTCTTTGTGTGCAGAGCATGTTCGAGGTGATTACATCAGAAATGTCATATCTGCGCTCTCTGCGTGTGCTAATAGAGCATTTTATGGGGTCAAGTGACTTGAATGACTCTATTATTAACATGGACAAAAAAACCCTCTTTTCAAACATTCTGCGCATCCAAGAGGTCAGCGAGAGGTGAGTGCCTGTGTGTGTGTAAAATGAAGACGTATACAGTTTAGATTTGCTGAAGCAGCACTGCCTGTACCCCACTAATTACTTTTGTTTATATGCATGAACCCCATATACTACATTTGCTGCATTGTTATTGTACAGCAACAAATGCTTTTCCAGGTGTAACCCATCAGAATTTACTGAGACAGCAGCGTTTGATGTTTTATTAATAGAAAACTATTAAACATGAAATCTCAGGACAAAAACATCATCGCCAACTAATAGTCTAATGCTTCGAGAATGCAGTGTAGCCTGTAAAACAAGTCACAGCAGTCACAAACTTTAATTTACAAATACCACTGTCTATTTATGTTCAAAGGTTTCTAAAGGACCTGGAGGAGCGTCTAGATGAGAGCGTTATCATTTCTGACATCTGTGACATTATCCACTATCATGCCCAACATCATTTCCCTGCGTATATCGACTATGTTCGAAACCAGATTTATCAGGAAAAGACCTATAGTAATCTAATGTGAGAAAGTCATACACCTACACACATAAGCAAGAACTCAAACTGTTTCGTCTAATATTTTTATCATCCATTTATTTAGTATTTTCTCACTTCTACTTTTGCCTAATATCTGTCACAGGCAATCTAACACTCAGTTTGCTACCATAATCACCCGACTGCAGGAGTCGCCCATATGTCAGCGACTGCCCTTTATGTCCTTCCTGTTGCTGCCCTTTCAGCGAATCACACGCATTAAAATGCTCATCGAGGTGAGTGAATAATTCACATAATCCACTTTAGAATTTTTAAAGACATTTGTTACAAATGTTACAAAATCTTTATATTTTTGCTAAATACTGTTCTTTTGAACTTTCTATTTATGTAAGAATCCTGAAATAATGTATCACGCTTTCCACAAAGATATTAAGCAGCACAACCGTTTTCAACACTGATGAAAGAATTTTTCTTGAGCTCCAAATTAGCATATTAGAAGGATTTCCAAAGGAACTTGTGACAATGAAGAATGCTGAAAAATCAGCTTTACCATCACAGGAATAAATTACATTAAAATATGTGACCCTGGACCACAAAACCAGTCATAAGGGTCAATTATTTTGAAATTGAGATGTATTCATCATCTGAAAGCTGAATAAATAAGCTTTCCATTCATGTATTGTTTGTTAGGATATGACTGAGGTACATCTATTTGAAAATCTGGAATCTGAGGGTGCAAAAAAATCTAAATATTGAGAAAATCACCTTTAAAGTTGTCCAAATGAAGTCCTTAACAATGCATATTACTGAACAAAACTGAAGTTTTGATATATTTACCGTAGGAACTTTACAAAATAATCTTCATGGAACATGATCTTTACTTAATATCCTAATGATTTTTGGCATAAAAGAAAAATCTATAATTTTGGCCCATAAAATCTATTGCTACAAATATACCCGTGCTACTTATGACTGGTTTTATGGTCCAGGGTCACATATATTAAAAGTTATTTTAAGTTGGAATAATATTTAACAATTTTACTGTTTGATCAAATAAATGAAGCCTTAATGAGCATAAGAAACTTCTTTCAAAAACATAAAAAATCTTAATGACCCCAAAATTGTAAACGGTAGTATTTGTTGGAACTACTTTTAGTTGATTTTGGGAGTTTTTGTTTTGGTTTTGTTTCCACAATTATTTGCAAGGCATCACATTATAATCAAGCAGAGGTAATATGAAGATAATCCAGATTTAATTTAATTTTTTTTATCAGAACATCCTAAAGAGAACGGCTGTTGGGACGGAGAAGGAGCAAACAGCATCTAAAGCTCTGGACTCTGTGTCCAAGGTAAACAACTCAAGGTCACAGTAAATGCACCCTGTTTTTTTCCTCTCATTATAAAGCCACTCCTCACCCTCAGTTCCTTGATCAAACTAGAGCTCATTGTTCCCAGAATAGCCTGTTAGAGAGGAAGATAAAAGGAAAAGAGAGCGAGAATAATTGGAAAGAGGGGGAGAGAGTGGAAAACAAGGTTAAATGCAGGTCGGGTGGATTTTAAAGCATTAAGCTAATAAAGGACATTTAATTGGGTCCCACTTTATATTAGGTGGCCTTAACTACTATGTACTTGCATTTAAATTAATCATTTAGTACAATGTAATGATTGTGTACATACATGTTTTTACATTGTACTCATATTTTTTAAAATATCTATATGTATTTACATCTGTAATTAATTTCTGCAATTGCATTTATAATTACACTGTTAACCCATCCCTTACACCTACCCATACCACCAAACCAGTCCCTAACCTTACCCGTATCCCACCTCAATAGCAGCAAAAGTGTTTTGCAATACTTTGTTTTTCATTTTCATGAAAGAACCAATATAGGTCCTCTTTAATATGTTTGTCATGCATTCAGATTCAATTGTCGGCATGGTAAGAATGTTCTGGTGTGTGTACGTATTATTTATGGCTGTTGGTGTTGTCAGATGTGATCCTAAATAACTTGTCACGGATGTCCTCACAGATCATTGAAGAATGTAATACTCAGGTTGGAAAAATGAAGCAGATGGAGGAACTGATTCAGATTAATGGTATGCTGGAGTTCGACAAACTAAAGGTGAGCTAATTGATTCTTGTATTAATGTTTATTTAGTTCTGTCCTTGTAAAGTAATTATTATCATACAGATGGTTACAGTGGAATTTAAAATTCTGAGACCACCAGTGAAAATTCCTCTGTTTTGTATTTTTTTTTTAAATAATGAACAAAAAAATGACAATGTGAATGTCACATGATCACTTGCACAAATGGGTTTACTTTTGATTAGTGACCAAAATATAGTGTAGAATCTTAATTATTACTTTTTTGATTCTACCAAAATGCTTTATTGAAATAAAAAAGAGCAATATTTACTATTATATATATATATATATAAATATAATATAATGCTATAATATATATATATTATTGTATTATTATATATATTGTCTCATCGTTTAATCATTTATTTAGGCGGTGCCAATTATCTCTCAAACACGTTACTTGGAGAAACGAGGAGAACTGCAGGAAGTGAACAGAGGAGGGACATTCTTGAACCTCCGCCCCAAATCCAGCCCCGTCTACCTCTTTCTCTTCAATGACCTACTTGTCACTGCCAGCAAGAAAAGGTAGAAAGCTGAAAAACCTGTTTGTGTTATGGCTTTATAAGGGTTGCAAAACACTGCATTATATTTACATGCATTCACCTTTTAATGTTCCTTTCTAAAAAGTAACACCCCTGTTATTAATGAATTAATCCTATTGTTTCTGAGTCAGACTTCCCTCATTTATTTCTTCATCTGTTTCCCTGTGCTGTAGTTCTGAGCGGTATGTAGTCCTCGATCATGCCCATCGCTCCCTGGTCCAGGTGCAGCCTTTTGAGGACACAGCTGTCCCCAACCTGGAGCACTGCTTCTCTCTGACTCTGCTGGAGAATCACCAGGGACGCCAGATGGAGAGAGTTTTCAAAGCTCCTACACAGTGCGTGGAGTTAAAAATACATTTATTTTACTCATCCATGATGCATGTTCATTGCTCCATTATGTTTTTAATTCCATATGCTGGTTTTTTTTTTTCCTGTTGGCAATTCAGATATGCAAGTTTTGTTAATGTACACTACCGTTTAAAAATTTGGGGTCAGTAAGATTTTTGTAATATTTATGAACATCTTTTAAGGCTACATTTATTTCATCAAAGATACTGTAGAACAGTAAAATGGAATAAAAAAATAGTTTTCTATTTTAATTGCAAAGCTGTGATTGCAAAGCTAAAGCAGTCATTACAGCAGTCTTCAGTGTCACATGATCCTTCAGAAATCATTCTAATATGCTCATTTCCTGCTCAAGATACATTTATTATTGTCAATGCGGGAAAAAAAACAATGATACAAAAAAACCATGATCAATTATTTCAGGATTTTTTTTATGAATATATATATATTTTAATAGAAATCTTTTGTAACATTAGTGTCTTTAATGTCACTTCTGGTGAATTTAATATGTCCTTGCTTAATGAAAGTAAAAAAAAAAAAAGATCTTACGCACCCCAAACATTTAGTGCATGCATAATCATCGCATTAAAAGGAATACAAATGCACAAAAAATTATTTAATAAATAAATATGTATGTCAACAATGTATAAGAAGGCATCCACAAGTTGGATAGAAAAAATATTGGAATTTTTATTCAGTTTTATCAATATTCATTTTTAATTTGTATTCTCTCTCTCTCTCTCTCTCTTTCTATATATATATATATATATATATATATATATATATATATATATAAAATCAATAATATAATTTTGTATATATAATGCATTTCCACGGTTGAAAAATTTCTCTATGAAATCTCCAGGATTATGTAGTCAGTTTGACTATAAGGATGTATGTGCTTTTAAGACTGTATAGGTCACTTTTCTTCTGTCTCTCCATTCAGATCTGACCTGCACAGGTGGTTGGCAGCATTCCCGAATCCTGATGACCCCAATAATGATCAAGAAGAAGTCATATATGAAGACTGGGGTAAGTGTGGGTGCTTATTTCTCCAAGCTGTTCAGGTTTATGACTCATATGTGACATGATAGTGCTTGCCTTTGATTTTGATCACATTAACTTTTCACTACAGATAGCTTTCGCTCTAATCATATATGTGTGTTTGTGACATATATATATGGCATATATGTAACAGATTGCCCTCAGGTGCAGTGTGTGGAGCAGTATGTGGCAAACCAAGCAGATGAATTAAATCTGGAGCGCACAGAGATCATCAATGTCGTGCGCAAAACCAACGAAGGTGTGTCATGCTATACGTTCCATTTACTGGAAGCACATCTGACATGTTGAAATGTGTTCTAACATTGTTTTTGTTCATCCATCTGATGGCTTCTTGCCTTCTCTAGGATGGTATGAGGGAATCCGTCTATCCGATGGGCAGAAAGGCTGGTTTCCCGAAGCAAACGTACTGGAAATCACCAACGAACACGTCCGACGACGCAACCTCCGAGAGCGATACCGTGTTATCCAGGCTGCCGGCATTGTCGCCAAGACTCGAAGTATACCATAGACTAAATAAACTGCATCATGGGAGATCGAGAATTCGTAAAATGGGAATAGGCTTTTAAACTGTAGACGTTTGATACAGACTCAATATGGACGGGAAGTGTTTAGATGTGTCTCAAACATCCTTTTCAGGATCGGAAATATAATTCTGTTGGAATTTTAAACAAAGAACATGGGAAAGTCAGTATTGTATGGCTTGGTTTTGTACAACACAAAAGCCACTTTGGGACTTAAGTAAAATCCATTTTATTCAAATGTTCAGTTCTTTTGGATCTTAATATAGATTGTACATTGTTTCAGAAACGTGTGTGTGTTTATGTACAGGTATGTGTGAGTCTGTGCGTGCTTGTAATTTTTAACATTTCTTTCAAGAACGTCAAACTACTGAAATTACAGTTGAGCAAAGCGGATGGGTTAAATGGCGCAGCAATGTATGTCACATGATAGCATCACATGATCTAATTGGTAGGTTGTACAAAATATCACATGCACTGATCAATATGTTTGGAACAACCTGCATGACTAGTCTTCAGTGTTTAATGGAAGCACTTTGTTTTTATAAAGTTGGAGTGATAAATCGAGTTTGCCAACCCAGCCAGAAAAAAAATGTCTGTATAGAATTTTTCATCATTTACTCACCGTCATGTCATGTAAGAAAATAAAAGCAAAAATATTTATACGGCTCTTTTCCATTTAGATTGACATGAAAGTAAGTAAATTATGACAGATTTTCATCTTTGGGTTGAAAACCTAGTGTCACATTTGAGTGTCATGATCTGCTCCAGATATTAAACACTGTTGTGATTCATGCTTATAATTTGCTGACTTCTCAGAAATGGCATATTCCAGTGTGTACACTTTCTCTGAATGTGCAATGCTCCATTAAAGCCACACCTCTTGTTTTGTGAGACTGTTTGAATATGTGGGAATGGGCGCTGGTGTAAAAGTACATCAAACTCAGCGTTTCTGATGTAAAAACATATGTTATAGAGAGTTATTTTATTCTTTTTTTAATTAGGACATGTCCTGTGAACAGTTTAACCTTGGAAAACAATAGGAGTTCTTTATTTAACAATAAAAGCCTGTTAAGCCTGACATATGAAATAGTAGTCGGAAGAATCAAATGGATTAGTTTTGTGAAGCTTTGGACAAAGTATAAAAGAATAACTTTTTTTTTTTTTAATGATACATTAAGGTTGTATGGCCCATATAGCATGGTCTAGTGAGGATATGGAGCTCACACTCAAAGAAGAAAACAACTTGTGTGGGATTTATATGGCCAAAACATATTTGACTAAATTGTAATGTACATCAGTGAGATTTTTATAATGGTATAGTATAACAGACTACTTACATAAAATACATAAGTATTAGTATTAGCTGTCTATATTTCTCCCAATAATAGGCTATGTCTTAGTAAGATTATATTAAATGCTTAGTTTTATGGGTTTTAATTCCTTGACAGCCCTGTAGTATGATGATACGTATATATAAATAATAAAAAAAAGATTTATGGATAATCAAGTAAACCTAAGTTGCTTCAAGCTACTTAATGTTTATTTTGACATGTTACTATTAATATAAAAGTTATTCTCATGTTTACGTTCTAAAAACCCATTAAAGATTTCACAGCAAAAGCACATGTATCACAACCTCTGAAGCTGGACATTGTTAAAATACTATACGCCCTTTGGCTTACTTTTACTTACTAAAACAGTGTGTACAATCAATCAAGAGGAATGTAGAAGACTATGTACAACAGGGTTTTTTAGACCAATTTTGATAATGTTGATAATTTACGGGTCTTAGAAAGTCATAGTTAAGATCCATATGCCTCTGGCGCCATCTAATGGGCAATGTGTAGTTTGGAGTGCATTAATTAGTTTGATGCGACAGTGTTATTCTGTATAAACCCAGTAATATGCTCAGTTTATTTTGTACAAACACCTATGACAGAGCAATCATGAGAAGGCATGGAGAATTTCTACATATAAGCTAAAACATACACATAATAAAAATGGTTGTTATTATAATCATTAAATTAATTACACATTTTATATACATTTTAATGTTTGTTATAAAAAAATATTGTAATTACAATATATTATACCAAAAAGCTCGTGCTTTTATTTTGGTGGTTTTCCTCTTCCGGTTTGCCAGCGGTGGAGAGCAGTGTGTTCGCTAGAGGCAGCATCTAGTCGTGTTGCTCTTGCGGAATTCATCTTGACAAACGCAGAAATGGCTGGCCGGGTGAGTATTTCTTTCTGATTAAAGTTGTTTTGGTGTCGCACAGACATAACTCGTAATTTCGATAGTGTATTCTTCTCTTACAGAGCTCAGCTCCATTCATACGTGCTGTGTTTGCACACGTCATTCACACTCACGCAGCACCGGAAGACGAGTTCCATATCTTATGACTTTACAGGAAAACACTACTTTGGAGTGTTGCGAATACATAAAGTCACGAGGATATTTACAGTTTTTAATGTGGAAGCGACAGCTGTATTTTCTTATAAAGAGCGTTTGAAGAGTGACTTTGGGAAATGCATGTTAATATAACTTTGGTTGCTGTCATTACAGATCAAGAGTGAATGAGAGTTGATATTATGATAGATAAATGCTGTTTTTGACAGATGGCAAGGTTATTGATTTATGAATATTCAACTACCTAATTGAAAATAAAAATACAGTATAAGGCTTACAATATAATGTTATTTTTCAGTCGTGTAAAGACTTGGACATACAGAGGTCTAAAATGTTTTTATTGTTAACTATTAATTTATAAAATTTATTAAATCATATTCATTCATTGAAATAAAGCTCGAGAAAAATATTAGACTAAACTAGAATTGAAAAGGTTTATTTGACTAAAAGTAAGCTAAAACTAAAATTTAAAAAGAAATTTTATATATATATATATACATGTATGTGTGTGTGTATATATATATATATATATATATATATATATATATATATATATATATATATATATATATATATATATATATATATACACGTATGTATATGTAAAGTGCCCTCCATAAGTATTGGAACAGTAAAGACAAAAATGCTCTGTTGGCTGTGGAGACATTTGCAAATATGATTAAAAGATGAATATGAAACAAAACTACAGAATGTCGTTTTATTATTAGCCATTTCAACACATACATGTTTTACCAAATAAAAAGAACAGCACTTTTAGAGTTCATCCCACTCATTGATGTGAGCATAAGTATTGGGACAGTTGAACATAAGGCAGATATAAAAGACTAAAAGCTATTATTTAGTTGCAGATCCCTTGCACACAATCACAGCAGTGAGTCTGTGACCCATAGACATCACCAGACTCTTGGTCTCATCCTTTGAAATGCTTTTCCCAGCCTTTAATGCAGCCAATTCCAATTGTTGCTTGTTTTGGGGAGTTTCTGCCATTACTCTCCTCTTCAGCTGGTGAAATTCATGTTCAATCAGATTTATATCTAGAGACTGACTTGGGCAATCTAAGACTTTTCATTTCTTTGCCCTTATAAATTCCTTGACTGAACTGGCAGGGTGTTTTGGGTCATTGTCCTGAAGCAATATGAAGCACTTCCCAGTGAATCTGGTGGCATTTTCTTGAATATTGGTAGGCAAGATGGTTTTGTACCCTTCCAAGTTCATTCTGCTACTGTCATCATACATTAAGTCACCAGTGAAGTTGAGAGGGCCTGTTCCAGAGGCAGCCATGCATGCCCATGCCATGACACCACCTCCACCATGCTTTACAGATGAGGCTGTATGCTTGGGATCATTTGCAGCTCCCTTTTTTTCCTCCACATTTTTGCTTTCCCATCACTTAGATAAAGGTTCATCTTTGTCTCATCGGTCCATAAACACAGTTCCAAAACTCTTCTGGCTCACCTTTGTGCTTTTTTGCAAACTCTAATCTTGCCTTTCTATTTTTGGAGCTGGTCAGAGGTTTGCATCTTGCTGTGTAGCATCTGTAATTCTGTGTCAAAGTCTCCTGAGGACAGTAGATTGTCAGAGCATCACCCCAGCTTTCTGGAAGTTGTTGGTGATTTTACAGACACGTCTTTTAGGGTTCATTTTCACAGCTTTTATGATTTGTCTGTCATCAACTACTGTTGTTTTCTCAGCTGATCAGGTAGTTGTTAGTTGCTGGTGTCGCTGGTGGTTTCCAAACTCTTGATTTCTCCATGCCCTTTATTTTTGCTATAGCTCTAATTTACTTCCTCTTTTCTTTTAGCATCCAAATTGCTTGCTTTTCTCTCAAAGTCAGCTCCCTCATCTTCATCCTGGTTTGTGTGTGTCATCATTGAATGCAAGATTCAGAATGCAGAAGTAATGGATATAACTGATACGATACATTCCCTGCTTTTAATATCTGAAGAATTAATGCAACAGGACACAGCTGATCACTTAGAAAGACCTGTGAGTAGGGGTGGGCGATATGGGAAAAATATCTTATCACGATTTTTTATAGAAATATCACGATTCACGATTTTTATCCCGATTCTTTGTTAGTTTTACTATTTTGGTTTTACAAGTTGTCTGAGCATTACAGCCAAACTAGAAAGACAAAGATGCATGGCAGATATTTAGGCCAAAGTGGGCGAAGATAAAAAATCTTTGTCATTATTTTATTTTTCTTATTAAAAAATAAGAACAAAGATACACATTACAAATACACATAATATACAAATAAAACAAACAGTGCTTTATTTCCAGGTACAATAGGTGTATTTAGCAGAGCATTCAATGAAATTGAATGAACAAATATAAAAATAAAACACTATATAGACTGATTCCTAAAGCAACTGTATTAAAGTTTTTCAGTCAAGAATAGTGAGTGATTTTTCTCTTTTGCGTTTTGTTGTTTTGTTAACGTTAAATGAATAGTTCCCCCAAAAATAAATATTCTGTCATCTGTCTGTCAATTCTGTCATAATGTTTTATTTTTATATCATCATTTACTCAAAAGTTGTTTTAAACCGGAATGAGTTTCTTTCTTCTGCTGAACATAAATGCTATTTTGAAGAAGGTGGAAAACCAAACAGTTGCTGGTCCTCAGTGACTTCCATAGGATTTTTCTTTCCTACTATCAAAGTCAATGTAGACCAGCAACTGTTTGGTTTTCCACTGAGTAAATAATGACAGAAATTAAATTTTAGGGTGAACTATCCCTTTAATGACAGTCGACAGCACGTTTAGTGTCCTGTCCCTTTAAGATCTGCACGCATCTAATATACAGTACAGGCACGCATCCGTTTCTCTCTTAACTATTTACTTTCATTTTAGAGATAACCAACTGAGTCTGTATGTAAACCTTGTGTGTTTTGACAGTATTAGCGCAAAATATAACTTAGTTGAGTAATCAGGCGCTGTTAGACAGGCGTTTTAGTGCGCGTGCTTCAGGTGTATGCGCTCAGAACAAGCGCACGTCAGACCAGCGCGCGAATTAAACATTTAACCAGCAAGGCTTGTATGCAAATAATGTACTTTTGCGATCGCGAATAAGTGCAGTGTCCTGTCTGAGTAACTCTACTGCTGTATGTCGTGTTGTACAGTATATAGAGACGGAGGCGCCAGAACTGTATTTGACATAATGTGCGCGGTAGCGCGATACTACGATATTTCTTCAAAAGCAGATCGTGGAGACATTTTTATCGTCCACGATCAAAAATCGTCATATCGCACACCCCTACCTGTGAGGCAACTGTTCCAATACTTATGCTCACATCAGATAGAGGGATGAAACTCTAAAAGTGCTGAACTTCTTACCTGATAAAACATCTATGTGTTGAATCATCCAATAATAAAATGTGACATTCTGTAGTTTTGTCTCATATTCATATATAATATATATATATATATATATATATGTATATGTGTGTGTGTGTGTGTGTGTGTGTGTGTGTGTGTGTGTGTGTGTGTGTATATATGTGTATGTACAGAGCTAGTTAGTAACTGATTATATGTAATCTGGATTACGTAATCAGATTCCAAAAATTAAGTACTTGTAATTAGAGTAAGTTACATTTTAAAATACTTGTAATCAGTCTACAGTTACTTTATTATGGATTACATGATTACATATTATTCACACAATAGCAATAAATTATTAATAATTGATTGATTCTCCCTAATTTCTCTTTTTAATCTTTTAGATTTTCATTTCTAAAATAGCCTACTGATTATATACATATTATATATTTGTATATATAGTCCAGTTTTGTGGACATTCACACAAAGATCAGTCATTAGTCGGGTGGCGACAGCATTTGACCACTGGATTTACAAAAATCATTTCAGGTTTAAGAAGGGTTTCAACATTGCATCAACTACTGATGAACACATTCATTTTTATTTGAATTATTAGCGTACACTGTAGGTTTTTTAACCATGTATTTGCACATATTCATGTTATTTCTTAGTTACGTGTAATGCAGGCATTGCAAAACTTTGTCATCTAAACCTTATTCACCAAATATATTTGCTTTAAGTACCCCTGAGATTTTAAAATAAATATTTCAATAATTAAGCATCACATTTGCATGTTCACGGTTTCTTTGATTAATGATCACATGGCATGCAGGTAAATACAAATATATAATTTTTTTTAGTAAGTGTTTTATCTCAAACTAAAACTATAGAAATACAAAGAAAGTTCACTCCTATACTTATGAATGGGAGAAACTGCAACACGCAATATGGAGGAATAGTCCCACCTTTGAAATGAAAGAACCAAATTTCCCATAGAAACCTGACTAGACTAACCAATGCATATGCACAGTATAAGCAGGTTATGGCTCCGCATGCGCATTGCCTGGTCTAGCCTGAAAAATAAGCTTTTTAAACGCTATTTGAGCATAAGATACAACATTCATGGGGCAATTAATTTCAGATTTTTGTTGTTGATTTGACATGTAATTTAATTGTGAGTTCAGCGAGCAGTTTTTGAGATTTCAGGATTCCCCCATTCATTAAGATAGGTCTTGTACGAGCTGCCTGGAGACTTTCCTCGAAAGGGAGTTTAAAAAAAAAAAAAGATTTATTTTCATTTAAATTTTTTATTATTTAATTAATTGTCAGCTTTTCATTAAACTCACAACCCCCTGCAGTTCCTTTACGAACCCTAGTTTGGGAAACCTTGATGTAATATAATGTTTAATGCGCTTCATGTTGTAAATTATAATGAATGGAACAAGTTTTCTTACTCTTTGCATTTTTTACATCATTATGGTACAAGATAATGCTATTTAAATCAATGTGATAAACGAGTTAAATCAAAAGTAATCTAAAAGTAATCTGATTATATTACCTAAAATGTGCAATGTAACGGATTACGTTACTGACTACAGTTTTTGTCATGTAATCTGGAATCAGTAACGGATTACAATTGGTAAGTAATCTACCCAGCTATATATATATTACATTTATTCATTTAGCTGACGCTTTTATCCAAAGCGACTTACAATTGCTATATATGTCAGAGGTCGCACGCCTCTGGAGCAACTAGGGGTTAAGTGTCTTGCTCAGGGACACATTGGTTTCTCACAGTGGATTCGAACCCGGGTCTCTCACACCAAAGGCATGTGTCTTATCCACTGCGCCATCACCACAACCAGTATTACTACTACTACTACTACTACTACTAACAACAACTTTTTTCAATGTGGTCTCAAATCTTTGGGCCCCACTGTATGTGTTGCTTGTGTGTCAGCTGTTTGTTTGTTCTGTTGTATCACAGAAATAGGATAAGTGGGTTCAAACACACAGTCACAGTGCAATATGCATTAGCCAGCATTATGATTACAGGCTGTATATTTAAGGAGATTACGTGAGATTGAAAAGGTCTGGAATTGTTCTCTTGTTATCGTTAATACCACACCAGTGTTTATTGAAGCCCTTCAGTAATCCTGTAAGATCACACAGCATTACTGTATGTTCGAGCGACAGCTGGTTAAACATGGATATTTGTATGGATTGTTTGAATAAAAACCCCTGATCTAGATAAAGGTGGCTTCTGGAAAATAATAATTGAAAATGTTTAAGTGTGTTGACTAGTTAATATCCAGGCTGAAATTTGAGCGTTTATGATTCTGGTGTCACTTCATCACTTCTGTGCTTTTCGTGCTTTTTTATTCTTTCCTGTACAGCTAATGCAAGCAGCGAGATGCCCGACAGATGAACTGTCTCTCACAAACTGCGTGGTTGCAAGTGAGAAGGACTTCAAATCTGGGCAGTAAGTATTTGATGTGTGATGAATCAGAAACGAGAGATGCGATTGTATTTGTAAATGCATATGTCAAATAATTTTCTTTTCTTCCTTTTTTTATTCATAGACATTTGATCATTAAAACCACACCCACTCAGAAGTTTGTGTTCACAGTGAAAACCCACTCAAGCGTGGTGCCAGGAACCATTGCCTTCAGTCTACCTCAGGTACACTTTTGTGTCAACATTAAACAAAGGCTATTCTAACATCCCATGACCGTAGGATCTTACAAATAATATCTTTATAATAATTGTGTGGCCTGTAATATACTAAAGCACATGTAGGCTACATGGAAGATAATAGAAATTCATTGATATGCTCTCTGTGTCATAGAGGAAATGGGCTGGACTCGCTCTAAACCAGGATGTGGAAGGTATGTGTACCGTTTTACATTATTAACCTTGTGACCAAAAAACAAACAAACAAAAAAAACCCAGCACCAAATATGATTGGCTGCAAACTAATTGCTTATTTGTTTTTCAAGAAGCATTCCTTCTTATTATTAATATTAATTAAAAAAAACAATTTTGCTGATGCAAAAATTTTTAACAGTAGTGTAAGTAGACTTTATTTTGGAGTAGTACAAGTTTTTAGCGCAAGTTTTGTCCTATTAAATTGTTTTGGAAAGACATATTTCACACAAAGTCTTGTTTTCATTCACATCATATTAAATATGTCATGTACCCTGACTAACATCTATTGTATATTTCAACAGTGAGCGTTTTCTTATTGTAAGCTTCTCTCTGTTGTCTTGTGTGCAGTGAGTGTTTACAACTTCGACCCATCGAGACAGTACATGGGAACCATGACGCTAGAGATCGACTTCCTCCAGAAGAAGAGCGTTGACAGCAACCCATATGACTCTGATAAAATGGCGATTGAGTTTATCCAGTTTTTTAACGCACAGTCTTTTAGCATTGGCCAGCAGGTGAGCTGTCAAAGCACTAATGAAATTAATGTCATACCCACGCTTAATGAAGTATAGTTAAACCTGTGTTGTCTTCCTGACAGTTTGTCTTCAGCTGCTGTGATAAGCTTTTTGCACTGCTCATAAAAGATATAGAGGCCATGGATCCCAGCATCCTTAGAGGCGAGCAAAGCTCCAGCAAAAAACAGAAGGTAGCTTTTTATTGCTTACTATCAAATCTACCTTGTTATGTGTTAAGAGATGTGGCTTTAATATGGTTTGTCTCCATTTTTCTTTTTCAGATTGAGATTGGCCTGTTGCATGGCAACAGTCAGGTGATTTTTGAGAAATCAGAGAGCTCGTCTCTTAATTTGATTGGTAAGTGCTTAACTTGTGTTTAACACACCATCATAGTGGCCCTGACATACAACATGTGTACGAGTCTTCAGAATATTTTCTAATACGTGACCCTGAACCACAAAACCAGTCACAAGGGTCAGTTTTATGAAATTGAGATTTATACATAATCTGAAAGCTGAATAAATAAGCTTTCCTTTGATGTATGGTGTGTTAGGATATGACAATATTTGGCTGAGATACAACTATTTGCAAATCTGGAATCTGAGGGTGCAAAAAAATCAAAATATTGAGAAAATCACCTTTAAATTTGTCCAAATGAAGTCCTTAGCAATGCATGTTACTAATAAAAAAATCAGTTTTGATATATTTACAGTAGGGAATTTATAAAATATCTTCATGGAACATGATCTGTACTTAATGTCCTAATGATTTTTGGCATGAAAGAAAAATCAATCATTTTGACCCATACAGTGTATTGTTGGATATTGCTACAAATATACCCCAGCGACTTAAGACTGGTTTTGTGCTCCAGACTCACATATGGTACCTACAGTATTTAGTTCAGTCTTTAGTCTAGACTTATTAACCTAAGGACCTGTCAAGGTTAAACCAGCATTGTCAGCTGCTGCTGATAAATAGTCGTTATCATTAGTCACTGCTAACTTGATAAAGAGATAGGTCACTAATTCTTGTGAGTTGGGGTGAAACATGTGACTTTATATGCAGACCTTGAGCCAAAAACTCATCACCAAACACCAATGACTTATACATAAGGGTACTGTCATTTTAGACACAGCCAAAACTGTTGCAACAGAGATGGAAATACAGTTTTTAAATACATGAATTATGTTTCCATCTTTGTTGCCACAGTTTTGTTAGTGCCTTTTTCTGTTCTAAAGAAGGGGGTGTCCCAACACTTTTGCCCATATAGTGTATGTACAAGTCATTGGTGTTTGGTGATGAGTTTTTGGCTCAAGGTCTGCATTCAAAGTCACACCAGAGATGTTCAGCTGGGATCAGGACTTGGCTTTCTGCAGACTAGTCAAGTTCTTCCACACTGACTGAATCAATCATGTCTTTTTGAACCGTGCCTTATACACAGAGGCACTGTCATGTTAGAATAGAAAAGGGTCCTGTCCAAACTGTTGCTATAACATGAGAAGCACACAATTCCCTAGAATATCATTATATGCTTAAACATTAAGATTTGTACTCATACAAATTACTAAAGTAGTCAAACATGTTCATTAGAAGGGGGTGACCCAATACTTTTGGCAATATAGTGCATCTTTAAAAAAAAATAAAAAATTTCAGCCAATGTCCTATATTTTGTGCACAATTTATTTTCCTATTTAAAGAATTGAGCCGTTTCGCTTGTAGAATACACATGATTCTAATTTAGTTTTTATTAAAAACATAAATTAATTGAAATTACTTTAATCAATTGAAGTAAAAAAGAAGTAAATATATAATTTTAAGTAATTCTTTTCTGTGTCAACCATCATATGTCTGCCCTCATTTTAAGTACCTCCTATTTTTAGTTAGCAATGTCAGAAAAACAGAATGGCTTCTGAATTTACAGGGATAGTTCACCCAAAAATGAACATTCTGTCATCTTTTAATTGATCTCATGCCATTCCAAACCTGTATGAGTTTCTTTCTTCTGTTGAGCACAAAAGACAATATTTTGAAGAATGTTGGCAACCAAACAGTTGACGGTAGCCATTGACTTCTGTAGTATTCTGTACTATGGAGGTCAGTGGCTACCGTCAACTGTTTGGTTACCAACTCATACAGGTTTGGAACAACTTGAAGGTGAACTTGATGAAATTCTTTGATTATTTCTTTGACACCATATTGTCAAAAGTTTTTCTTTCTGACTGCTAACAGAAAATCACTTTGAAAGCATCCTATATTGGTAATTAATTCTTAAACACACACTAGATTTTAAAATGTGTTATTAAAATTTGACAGTACACATCTCATGGTGTAACACTAGATTGAGTGATAGGTAATGAAAACCAAATTTTGTGAATAAAAGTTAAAGCATGTGTGTAACAGATTAATCCATAAACTTTTACTTATTCTATGTTGTCCAGTGTCTCAATCTGTGGCTTCGCCTCAATTCAATTCATATGCTTCAAATAGCATATAAACCAAACTGCACCACTAGATGGCAGTCAGAACACGTGGTTTTACTTAAGCTACCTCACTTAATTGTCACCTCTACTCAAAAGTTTTACACATCGCTGAATATTTGACATGTGGTATAACCTTGGAAAATTAAATCTAAATATGTAATATATTTAGTGTTCCTCAGTGGTCTGTTTTTGGTCATTTTTCTTTAGGAAAATCAAAGGCCAGAGGTTCTCGGCAGTCCATCATCAACCCAGACTGGAACTTTGAGCGCATGGGCATCGGAGGCCTGGACAAGGAGTTCTCAGACATCTTCCGTCGGGCCTTCGCCTCACGAGTCTTTCCTCCAGACATAGTGGAGCAGATGGGTGAGTCTTATCTCTCACTCTGGCACTTTGAAGTGAAAACTGTATCAGCTACTTACTTTATAAACAACTAGCTTCTTTTCTTAGCTTGCTTGAGGTACCAAGGACCGCCACTAGTGCTCCTTCAAAAAATAAAAAGTGCATGACGCCCTTGTTTCTCTCTTGGAAAGACATATATCTCCTCTTTTTGTTTTCTCCAACCACATCCCTCTCAATTGAAGCGGCCAGTGAGGCAGAGGCACAGCATGTTGTGGGCGACAAGAAACACGCAGTTTGAGAGACAGGACAAAGCCAAAATATATAAGAGTTTGGACAGACAGTTTTCAGACCCTCCCAGCACCTCATCCTAACCATAAATGAGAGAATAGCTCAGTTAGAAAAAAACATCCTTATGTTTTCTTCTCCTTTGCCTCTGGCTTACGGTCAAAAGCCTAGTTTAAATTATATCCTCAGACTTCAGTCTGATTGTGTGTTTATGATTTATATTCAGCCTTTAAACAGATAAAGAATTGTTAAGGATGCTATCCAGCAGACACATTCCCATCAGATTGACTCCTGCAGCGAAAGTATTATAATCATTTTTAGTTGAAACTGCTGTCTACGTTCAGTTCTCAACTTTTAGACACTGAGTGTCTTTTGCCAATAATTCTGAACAAGTGTGTGCAAAAAAAGTTCTCACACTGAATTTCGTACAGATTCTCAACAGGTGCTCTTTCCTAAATGAGGAAGTGCATATCAGCGATGAAAAATTACCATAATACGCGGCCAAACCATCTCTATATAAGGACTTTCCACACAGCATTACTTGTACTGATGCAGTTGTGGCATATGCATATGCACACCTTTTTTTTTTTTGGATCCAGAGTACATTTGATTGTGTTTTGGACCTCTCACTAAGCAGCTATACCTACTGTTGCACTATAAGTTTTTATTTTGAAACAAGTGATTTATTTCTTGTGTTGCTTAGTTGTTAAATTTCTAGTAATTCTGACTAAATATTTCAGCTTAACACAATCCATCTTTTCTAAGGCCACCAGGGTGTGGTAATTGCGTACATGTGGTTTCAGTTTCTTTATCCATAACTGTTAACACTTAGTTTGTGGTTTAATTATAATTTTATACCATTCTGAACTTGCCGAACTTTCCACAAGAATGTTTAAATGTGCTAAGTCAAGCATCTTATTAAGATTTAGGAGTTTGAATAAACCCAGAATACCCTAGTTATCATCCACCAACAGCATAGCAACCACCTCGAACACCCTGTCAGCACCTACCGTCAGCCTAATATGGAGGTTTCAATAGATTTTTCCCCTGCAAGGTTCATCTAAACACTCTGAAACTGTGATGAACAGTAAGCTTCCAGATGACTTGATCATGCACACACACATACACACATACACAGACAGCCTTCAGAGTGCAGTGTGTGTGCGAGAGAGAGAGAGCGAGAGATGACCTTTGTGGTGTGATGGCTTCAGGAGTCGGCCTCTGGCTCGGGCAGCTGGTTGCTCTAATGAGATGGTGGGTCTTGATAGCGCAAAGGTGAGCGCCTAATTGGGGTTGGTTTTGGAGCCCAGGTGCTGAAGGAAGAAGGTGCGGGTGTGTGTCTGAGTATGTTATTGTCTGACAGCACTTGGGTGGGAGTTTACACCAATACACCCAGTTTCTCTCAAAACTCCCACCAGCTAAAGGTCATTTCGGTCTGGCCAGCCACAGCCTCGTTTTTCTCCTCCGTGAAAAGTCTGGAAGCCTGACCTCCCTGAACCTGAGTCTGTCATCAGGTGTAAATGGCCATACTGATTCTCATCTCAGGCCTGCTGGTTATCTCCAGCTTTCCCGCTCTCTCCAAATGGCAGCCAGCAGATGTTGTTAACCAAAAACAGGGGTCTTGTCTGAGAAATGCCATTGCTCATCAAAAAGACCACTGTGCTACTATATAAACAGATGTATTCGACACTTCGCCATACTTTTTATGCGTGCTTTATATATGGGATTAGCTTTTTTTTTTTTTTTTTTTTTTACTCCGCAAGGATGTATTAAATTGATATGAAGTGACAGTAAATGCATTTTTAGTGTTACCAATGATTTCTATTTCAAATAAATGCTGTTCTTTTGAACTGTTTAAAAATATTAAACCGTACTGTCAGCACTGATAATAACGATGATTGTTTCTTACGCACTAAATCAGTATATTAAAATGAATTCTGAAAAATCGTGTGACACTAAAGACTGGAGTAATGGCTTTTAAAAATACAGCTTTGCCATCATAGGAATATATTTAGTGCTGTCAAACGATTAATCGCAATTAATCGTATCCAATATAAAAATTTTTGTTTACATAATATATGAGTGTGTACTGTTTATATTTATTATGTATATGTAAATACAAACACATGCTATGAAAAATATGCTATGATTAAATATTATATATAACAAAATATATAAATGTATATAGGTGTAAATATTTTCCAAATATATACTGTATGTGTGCACATTTATATATACATAATAAATAAACACAGTACACATACATATAGTATGTAAACAATTTTTTTTTATTTTGGATGCGATTAATCATTTGACAGCACTAAATATGTTACATTTTAAAATGAATTAAAATAGAAAAGAGTTAATTTAAATTGTAATGATATTTTACAGTTTTACTGTATTTTTGATCAAATAAATGCAGATTTGGTGACCATAAGAGATAAAAAAAAAACTTGAACAACAATGTATATAGCAAAAAAAAGTTGTGCATTTACATGTATTCAGAGTGTAAGGAAAAATGTGTTGTCTTTTTTGCTTGGTTATACTACATGACATGAGTTTGGCGCGTTTTAAACTCATTTCTTTTCCTTTCATTTATTTTGAACACTCTTATATAGTTTGTCATTGATGCTTATACCATTTTGTAATGTCTTATGTTTCATACTCTCCGGTTTTGAATCTTTCCACAGGCTGTAAACACGTGAAGGGGATCTTGCTGTTTGGGCCGCCCGGATGTGGTAAAACCCTGATGGCGCGTCAGATTGGTAAGATGCTGAATGCCAGAGAGCCGAAGGTGGTCAACGGGCCAGAGATTCTGAACAAATATGTGGGCGAGTCAGAGGCCAACATCAGAAAGCTGTTTGCTGATGCTGAGGAAGAACAGAAGAGGGTAAGAAACCAGGAAAAACGATGCAGGGAAAAGAAATTTCATGCAAATTATTACACATTACACACTTAGGAAAAACTTCCATTTTTTTTATGCACTTCACAAATCACTGTTATCTTAGAAAGGCCATACGGACGTTTTGCACAACCTTACATTCATCTGGCTCTGTGACAGAACCCACCGATATTTGACACTTTAAAGAAAGGTCGCTCTGTCAACAGTCCAAAAAATCATGGTGAGCAAACTTAGGTTTGTACGAAGGATGCTGTTCCCAGTTTTGGGCTCTCCAGCAGCTCTACAAATAACTCCAAATTGCTCAAATATACTTACTGAATTACTGTAAATGGCCTTGTGTTTGCTTGGAAACATTATCATAGTTTGTTTTTTTTCCAAGGGTGATTTGTCGAGAAGTGTTGGCAGTGAACTGCTGGTTCCTGCCGTGCTTGAGTGTGATGTTGTGTTGGTAGACAGTGTGACTACATGACGTTGAAGAGCTCACTCGTCACCTCTTAATGAGTGTTCGGCTATCTCTAACCCCTCACCCTGACTCACGGGAGGCCACGCACACTCATACTGGCCTCCCATCTGTGCTAAATGTTACGACCTAGCCTCTGACAGCCTCCCAGATGAAGAAGATAACTCTTAATTGTGGGCCATTGTCATAGAGTTTATACAGTCACAGTCCATTCACCAACCTGGCATTTAAGCAGGGAGCCCAAGAGAACTATACACACAAGTTTTTAAGAGCACATCTAAACAAAATTCGAGTTTTAAGGCTGGTCATTTAACCTGACTTTTTATTTTCCTTTGAGGCTGTCTATTCTGCTACTAAATTGCATTCTATCCTGTTCTGCTCTGTTCTATGTTGTGCTGTTCTGTTACCTAAAACAAACTAAAACTATTAAAAAATGTTTTCATTAATTTAAATAACGCTATAATAAAATAAAATAAAAAAATATTATAATTAATATAAATATTTGATGAAAAACTTTTAGTAAAAAAAAAAGCTTAAAGTAAAATGTAGAAATGTTCACAAGGTCTTGGCAACTAACTAAAATAAATGTACATTTACGTAAGTTTACTTTTAAACAGTAAAATTGCTAAAATTACTAAAAGTAATTTTAATAGTAATTTAGTTATAGTACTAAATTACTAAAATAAAAGGTAAATATATATATATATATATACACACACACACACACACACACACACACACACACACACACACACACACATATATATATATATATATATATATATATATATATGACAAGCACATGAAAAAATGTCTAAAACTTAGACATTTTCTAAAAAACTTTAAATGAAAAATGAGAATTTTCAAATATAAGCTAATTCAAATCGATACATTTTATCATAGTATATTACTTGCTTATTACACTAATAAATTAAAGTAATAAGTGCTTTTAATAAATACCTGTTAAATACTTTTAATGTAAAAAAAATACTTCTCTTTTAATTCGACATTTTAAAGTCACTACTTTTAACAATAATATATAGGCATTGATAGCCATATAGCGCAGTTGCGCTTTGGGCGTCCCGAGTTCGAGTCCCAGCTCGCGGCCCGTACCGGATCCCGCCCCCCTCCTCTCTCCCACTTCGCTTCATGACTATATATACAGTCCTATCATAATAAAGTCAAAGACACCAAAAATTTATATTCTATAGTAATATTACTAGTGAACCTTCATATGACAGTTTTAAAATTATGGCTGCCCTGTTATAATTCTTTTCTGTGTCTTTTTTTTTTTTTTTTTGGCTTTTGAAGTTGGGGGCCAACAGTGGACTGCACATCATCATATTTGATGAAATTGATGCCATCTGTAAACAACGTGGCAGCATGGCGGGCAGCACTGGGGTCCACGACACTGTAGTCAACCAGCTACTGTCTAAAATCGATGGTGTAGAGCAGCTCAACAACATCCTGGTCATTGGTGAGAACTTCCTGTGATATCAGCCAGCATGACAAGAATGACAATGTTCAATGTTTTGTTCAATGATTTGGCTTTGTTTTCATTATTAAATCATACTGTATTTAAGGAATGACTAACAGGCCAGACCTGATCGATGAAGCCCTCTTGAGGCCGGGCAGACTGGAGGTCAAAATGGAGATTGGTGAGAACTGAATGACTCTTTTCAATAGGTCACATATTCAAGGTTTCTGAAATAACTAGTTGTCTAATCATCCTTCTCCAGGCTTGCCTGACGAGAAGGGCCGTCTTCAGATCCTGAATATCCACACTGCAAAAATGAGGCTGTCAAACATGCTGACCAAAGATGTTGACATAAAGGAGCTTTCTGTTGAGACCAAGAACTACAGCGGAGCAGAGCTGGAAGGGCTTGTGCGAGCTGCCCAGTCGACTGCCATGAACCGTCACATTAAGGTCTGATATCATCATCTCATCCACAATGCACCACCACAATTACAACTAATTATGGTTGATTTAAACAAAATCAGTTCTGAACTCGGGTTGGAATTTATCTCAAGCAGTTTACATCAGATTACAGCAATGTTGTGTTACACATTTGAATACCATCTAAATGCTGTGGTTTTTATGCGAATATAAGAAAAGATTGTTTCAATGCTTGAGGTAGTAAATTGTAAACAAATTAAATCTTGCTTTATATGAAAACAAGTTTTTAGAAGCTTGTTTGAAGCCTTTTTTTATCTTTTGTATAGCTAGACAAAGTGCGCGTGTGTGTGTGTGTGTGTGTGTGTGTGTGTGTGTGTGTGTGTGTGTGTGTGTTAGCAGTAACACATGCCCATATTTGATGGTGTTGACACATAATGCTCCCATACTTGATGGAGCTTACACAGGTGTAATAGGTCTGTCTTTCTCTTGCTTCTAGACCTTTAATTTTGATTAAGTGGATGAGTTTGAGGATCAATCTGTGTGTTTTTGCTCCTGTAGGCCAGTACTCAGGTGGAGGTGGACACAGAAAAGGCTCAGATGCTGCAAATCAGCAGGAGTGACTTCTTGGCCTCTCTTAATAATGACATCAAGCCTGTAAGTCCACTAGCCATTATTGTATATTCAGTTTGGATAATATGTTGAATCCAAATCCCCTGATTACATCTCATGCAGCCAAACTTCACTATTGGTATTAAGTCTGGCCCACATTGGAGTTCATTTTGGGAAAGAACCGCCCGCTTAGACCTAAGGTTGTTGTTATTTACATCCAACATGTAAATTAATGTTTGGTGAATTATTTTGTGCATTTTACACTGTGTGAATGGGCCACCTGGGACTGAAATTTAAAAGAAATATGTCAAATTATTATGCATTATTGAATCATTTTAGCAGTGAATAAAGTAATTTATTGCTTTAATGTTTAATGCAGATCTCTCTGTTTGTCTGTAAAGGCTTTTGGCACTAATCAGGAGGATTACTCAAGTTACATCATGAACGGTATTGTGAAATGGAGCAATGGTGTGTCTGACATACTGGGAGATGGAGAACTTTTGGTGCAACAGACCAAGAACAGTGAACGCACACCGCTAGTAACTGTGCTTTTAGAAGGCAAGTCTTACACACAGACTTTACAGTGTTACATTTCCTTTTAGTGAGTAAAAAAACAACTTGGTTCTCTCTCTTAAATTAAGCATAGAAAAGCTGGATTCAATTTAATGAATCAGTTTAGACGGCAAACCAGTACAAAAAATGATTCACAGATTGAGTCCTTGTTCAGATACTGGTGTAGCATTTTTTGTTGCAATACACAAAATATTATTGTAAGATTTATTACAGTCATTTTATGAAATAAATGCAATTTAAATCAATGAATTCAAATATTTAATCAATAATAATATAATATTTTTTTGTAATTCAAAACATTGTCTGCCTATCAGCCACTTTGCTTGTGAGTTTGCTGACAACTGGTATGCTTAGATGTCTTTGGAGGGTTTTTTGGGAGGATGTAGTATTTTTTCTGATAAAAAAAACAACTGTTATTTATTTATTTATTTATGTCTTTTTTTTTTTTTTTTTTTTTTTTTTTTAGCAGCAGCTTCGCTGTGCATATTTGCAGCGTTGCACAATTTGGCCACAATATAATTATAAAAGTATAATTATTGAATAATTACAAAGAATTGTTTTACTATTATTTCTTCTTCTTCTTCTTCTTCTTATCATTTATGATTAAATAAAAAATAAAACAAGTAATACTATTGTAATAATGCTATTTCACTGAGAAATAATGAATATTTTAGAAAAATTATACAACTGTAAAATAACAATTTTAATATTTCTGTCTTCATTTATTTTTCATTTTCATATGTTAAATGCTTCTTGTTACAAATCTAGTAAATGAGTGGTGCCCATTGTGTTCCTAAATGCACATTTTAAAGGACCATAGCCCAGAATAGATGCAGTTTGGAGCAACATTTACTGTGAACAAAGCCGCTCTGAGACACTGAAAACACTGGATCATGATTCATGTAAATGAACACAGTGCTGTACTTCACTCTGAAATGCTCTGTACATTATATTTATTTAATTATATAACAGCATTTGAGATTTGATGATTCCACAAATACATATTGTGATTTCATTTATTTATTTATTTTTTTGGTGAATTGTTTAGACCTAAGACAGGTCATGAAGGTGGCATCTAAGAGCTAATAGCTAACTGTTCAAAAGGATAGCTGACTGTAAATTTATGAGTAACTTATAGCTTGACAAGTTACAGTTGCACACAAACACTGAGGGAATAGCATTCTTCCCTGCTCTTGTTCTCTGGTTCACACAAGCAAACATGCACCATAATGCTGCAATCTGATATGACTGAGAGTGTGAATGCTCTCCGCTCCCTCAGGGCCTCCACACAGTGGTAAGACCGCACTGGCGGCCAAGATTGCAGAGGACTCCCAGTTCCCCTTCATCAAGATCTGCTCTCCAGACAAAATGATCGGCTTTGCAGAGACTGCCAAATGTCAGGCCATCAAGAAGGTAGCATCCTCGTCGCTGTATGACATTACGAGATTTGTGCGTGTTGAAAGCAGTTGTCATGAGGGATGCTACTGATGTGATATTTCAGCTGCTGGCCTTTAATTGTGAGTTTATGGTTTTCATCTCTTTAGATATTCGAGGATGCCTACAAGTCCCAACTGAGCTGTGTGGTGGTGGACGATATAGAAAGACTTCTTGGTGAGTCTGTCACAACGAGGACGATGCACTTCCTGTCAAATCTGATAATACGTTCAAAAACATCACCGTGCTCTTTATGTGTGCCCTTTTATTATTTATATGGATGTAGAGGGGCTGTATGTACTCTTGTCTAGTTTTGTTCTTGTTTTATTTGAAGTGATGGCAATATACAATGGAATGCTTGGTCTGCATAACAAACCTACTCAATGCTGTCTTCTCATCAATGATGTTTCTCCACTCCACTCCACAGATTTTGTTCCCATCGGGCCACGGTTCTCTAATCTGGTGTTGCAGGCTCTGCTGGTGTTACTGAAGAAACCTCCTCCTCGGGTGAGAAAGTTGCACAATTACACCAGCTTGTAGTACTGCCATCTACGGACAGGGAGCAGCACCTCCTTTTCACCAGAAAACACCATCAGAAAAGAGTTAATCTAACTGCTATGGAGCCGCTCACTACATTTGTTCTTTGTTCATAGACATGTCTGAGTTATTTTAGTCTGCTATTATTTTTATTATTATTTAATAGTTTAACCTTAATGTTAGGGCTTTTTAAAACCTCTAACCCCAAGTATAATCCTAAATCAGTGGTTCTCAGACTGTAGTCTGTGAAGGATTCCTAGTGGTCCTAAATAGATACAATTATTGACAAAAGTTACCAACATCGAATTAGTTGCTTTGGTAGTCAACTCATACCATTGAATTGAACTCAATGGGCTAAAATTTATATGTGATTTAAAATATTTCTGTTTTCTCATATTATATGACAGTTATGTATTTGACTAAGCACTTTAGTAAATAAGCAGCGAACTCTTAAGTAAATCATCTATATAAAGATTAAAAGTAATATATAATGTATGAAGAGTTTATCTGCAAAAAGATGACAACTTTTTTTTTTTTTTTTTTTTTTAAATAATGTTTTTTATTATGATGTCATGTTTTTATTGTGTTAGTTAGCTGTATATTTTATAGGGCTGGGTATTGTGACCAATTCTTCGATTCCATTCTTATTTTTATGGATTCGATTTCGATTCGATATCGATTAGCTATCAATATTTCATTTAAAATGTTAGTTTTGCAGACATGGGATCCATATTTTGATATAAATGCTGGTAACTGAAACTCTCCTACTTAAGTTTATTACTGAAATGCACATCTACATTAATAATAGGGTGCACACAGTTGTTTTTTTTAGTGGAGCAATTCGAAAGATGGTGACACTTTCAGGACGAGAGGTGAATATTCATATCCTCTTACGTGAAGCACGCGCATTAAGAATTTCCCGAATCGATATCGTTGCGTTAAACTGAAGATCGATTAAAATCGGAGAATCGATATTTTTTACCCAGCCCTAATATTTTAGTTATTTTTTTAACCTAATCAAAATAACCCAACTGCAGTTTGATTGTGATTAATTGAAATGCACAATGAAAAAACATGATTTTTGAAAATTGTTATAAACTTTTGTTTTTGCAAATGAACTCTTCATATATTCAACAAAAGTAGTATTTGTATTTATCAAGAAGGCATTAAACTGATCAAGTGACATTGAAGACATTTATAATGTTTTGATTAATCAGAGAATCCTGAAAAAAATGTATAATGTTTCCACAAAAATATGAAACGGCACAACCATTTTCAACTGATGATAAGAAGAAATTATCCTTAAATGCCAAATCAGCATATTAGAATGATTTCTGAAGGATCATGTGACACTGAATACTGGAGTAATGATGCAGAAAAGTCCGCTTTGACATCTCATTTTAAAATATATTCAAATACAAAACTATTTAACGATGTTACTGTATTTACTGTGAAATAAATGCAGCCTTGGTGAGCATGTTTCCTTCAGGTTTTGAGTCTGTGGTTGCCCCAAATGTTTGAGGACCTTTGGTTAAACTTTGGTATGTAACTTGTTCCACAACATTTGTATTATGGACACAAAAGGCACTTCAAATTTTATTGAGAAAAATCATCACTTTCCTAAGCAGTCACACATACGATTTAAACAATCTAGGGCTGCGAAACAATTAATAGGATGTAAACCTAAACTTTTAATTTGAATGCGATTTAATCGTTTTACAGCCCTAGAACATTTTTTTGCTGCAGTCGTGTTTTTCATAGTGTACAGATCCCCCAACAAGCTACTGTTGTGTCTGCCTGTCTGATGGCAGTAAGTGTGTATGTAGACAGGAATAGGTGTTGTACTGGGTTTGTAAGGTGTTTTGAATAGCTGAGGGTCTGTTCCTCCAGATCAGGACTGTATAGAGCAGCACTCAGCAGGGAGTCGGATCTTGGGTGAATTGATAGAAAGGGTTTGTGAGAGAGCCGAGACCTGGCAGGCCCGCTGCCTGTGTGGCACCTCATCTGCATGCACTAGCATATACTGGGCGCCACAGGGGGCGACCCATAATCCCCTCTGCTAGCTGGGGCCTCTGGGAATGGCCCACCTCTTTACTTCACGTAGTTACGCTCCATGGCATGGCTATAGTAACACATCTCGAAAGTTCTTCAATGAGCAATTTTGACCTTCAGTGTTAAAAAGTTTTACCATAAATTGTAAACAAAATCATTTTACATGTTTGCTTGTATTTACACTGCAGGGTCGTAAGTTGCTGATTCTTGGCACAACTAGCCGGAAGGATGTTCTGCAGGAAATGGGGATGTTGGACTCTTTCAGCACTACAATTCACATCCCTAACATCTCTAGAGGAGAACATCTTATGGAGGCCCTGGAGGTGAGGCTCTTATAAACGCAAAGAGTTCAAGAGATAAAAGAGATGTGCAGTTGCCCCAAATGGTTTTGGACACTTAACCTTATAAAGCCTAGTGTATCACATTTGATACATACATTTTTTTAAGGCCTCTACATTATCAACATAATCAAAACTTATTGTACATAATCATAACATGCCTTCTGTCATCGGAGTGCTAGTTAATATTAATTCAGCAAGTAAAAGGCCATTTAGTATAATTGTAAAAAGATCTACCTTTACTGATTTTTATAATTTTACTGATTTTTATCATTATTATGTTAGTAAATGTAAGAATAACTTTTTTATTTTGGAATTAACATTTCAAGATGAACATTTGCTGAATGAAGCAATTTAGGTTTACTGGATTACCCTTTTTTTGAGGAATGTTTATTTGTATCTCTCAGTCATCATTGAATTTAAAGACAGCCCATAAAATTTAAAATACAGAGCTTTGATCATAAAATGAAGCATTTAAATGGCTTATATCTTGCTTAGAGATGATATCAGGAGATGTAGAGTGACAATATACATATAAATGAAATAAGTGTATTTCCTCATTGCATATTTTTGCTTAGTTTGAGCCTCTGAAGAGAATTAATTGGTGTTTTTTCCTCTTCAAGTTTAAGCTTCATATACTCACTATATCAATATATGGGGTCATAAAATCCTAATGTATCAAATATGATGCAAAACATATTTCATATAAAGATTCAGTATTCTTTTTCATGTAGAAATACATTTTTCTAAATATTATTTTCAGGCTGTTGTCACACTTTACAGAGTTAAACCACACTATCACAATCATGAAAAAAAAACTTTGTTGCAGGTAACGGACATTAAATCTATAGTATTATCATATAAAACTAAGAAACATTGATATTTTGCTATACAATGTAAAACTTTCATGCATTTTAACATGTGACTTAGATGTCCACATATGTTTTGGGGGTGATTATAATAGGGTTGAAGGGCAGAAACACAAGGTTCTTGAAGAACAAAATGGAGCAATCTGTGTTGCAGGCAAATCATCTTAAAGGGATAGTTCACCCAAAAATGTCAGTTCTGTCATCCTTTACTCTTCCACCTGTATGACATTCTTTGGTTGTTGTCCTTTTCCATAAAGTGAAAGTCAATGGGGGTTCAGTGTTGTTTTGGACCCCATTGACTTATTGTATGGGTGAAAATATTTATGCATGTTCCTTAGAAGTCATATGGGTTTGAAATCACATGAATGTAAATGATGATGGATTTTTCATTTTGGGGTGAACTGTCCCTTTAACTCTTAAATGTACATTTCAAATTCTGACCATAGTTTTTCATTATTAGGCCATAACTGACTTTCTGTTTTCCTCTGTGTGGCTCAGCTTCTCGGGGGCTTCCAGGAAGAAGAGCGGGCAGCTATTGCAAAACGGGTGAAAGGACAAACGGTGTGGCTCGGCATTAAGAAGCTGCAGATGCTCATTGAGATGTCACTGCAGGTGAGATGCTGAAAGACCTTTTCACCCTGCGGGTTGTCTAGACGACTCTCTGAGTCACAGCTTTTCCTGCGAAATCATCTGCGGTTTGAGTCAATGTCAAATTCAATTACTTTATGGCATCATAATGAAAACAAGCCCCTCCAGATGTGCCTTCTCTCTCAACACGCACAAATAAACAGAACTCCATATTCCTCATCTGCACGTAATTTGGTGTATATGGCCCGCTTCTGGAGTTGATTGTTGATTGAAGCCTTTCCCAGCCAAAACAGACTGTTCTCATAAACCCTGCAATAATTTTAAATGTTAAACCCTGCATTGATGTGAGCATAAGTATTGGGACAGTTGAACATAAGGCAGATATAAAAGACTAAAAGCTATTATTTAGTTGCAGATCCCTTGCGTACAATCACAGCAGTGACCCATAGACATCACCAGACTCTTGGTCTCATCCTTTGAAATGCTTTTCCCAGCCTTTAATGCAGCCAATTCCAATTCTTGCTTGTTTTTTGAAGTCTCTGCCTTTACTCTCCTCTTCAGCTGGTGAAATTCATGTTCAATCGGATTTAAATCTGGAGATTGATTTGGGCAATCTAAGACTTTCCATTTCTTTGCCCTTATAAATTCCTTGACTGAACTGGCAGGGTGTTTTGGGTCATTGTCCTGATGCAATATGAAGCACTTCCCAATGAATCTGGTGGCATTTTCTTGAATATTGGTAGGCAAGATGGTTTTGTACCCTTCCAAGTTCATTCTGCTACTGTCATCATACATTAAGTCATCAGTAAAGTTAAGAGGGCCTGTTCCAGAGGCAGCCATGCATGCCCATGCCATGACACCACCTCCACCATGCTTTACAGATGAGGCTGTATGCTTGGGATCATTTGCAGCTCCCTTTTTTCTCCACATTTTTGTTTTCCCATCACTTAGATAAAGGTTCATCTTTGTCTCATCGGTCCATAAACACAGTTCCAAAACTCTTCTGGCTCACCTTTGTGCTTTTTTGCAAACTCTAATCTTGCCTTTCTATGTTTGGTGCTGGTCAGAGGTTTGCATCTTGCTGTGTAGCATCTGTAATTCATACTGTTCTTTTGAAATTTATATTCATCAAAAAATCTTGAAGAAAAAAAAATCACAGTTTTCAACATTGATAATAAGAAATGTTTATTGAGCACCAAATCAGCATATTAGAATGATTTCTGAATGATCATGTGACACTGAAGACTAGAGAAATTGCTGCTGAAAATTCAGCTTTGCCATCACAGGAATAACTTACATTTATAAATATATTAAAATAGAAAACAGCTTTATAATTTTAGTTTATATAAAAAACGTTTCTTTTACTTTAGTGTTTGTGATGATGTGATCCGTCTCATACAAGGTTGGTTAGAACTCTTTATTGAAGACATTTTTGAAATCCCTGTGGAGAAATAATAGGAAAAATACTTCTGGAACCACGGCCACTGAAAAAGTTCAAGTTCAAGTTGAGCTTTATTGTCATTCCGCTACATGTGGGGACATGCAGTGGAACGAAATGTCGTGCCTCGCAGGACCACGGTGCTACATAAATACAGACATACAACAATGAAGTAAAAAACACTATAAACCTATACACTACTAACCTACTGACAGATTTTACTATAAGTATACTATAAGTATTTACCCTATACAAACTAAAAGAATAAAGGATAAAAAATACAAACTATACGAATGCTTCACATAAATATTACCCTATACAAACGAAAAAATAGAAGATAAAAAATACAAACTATACGAATGCTTCACATAAATATTACCCTATACAAACTAAAAAATAGAAGATAAAAAATACAAACTATACGAATGCTTCACAAATACTGTACATGTGCAAAGAGAGACATTTGAGTCAGCAGCTGGTTGGGGAACAGTGCAGGATGATTTGTAGTGCATGAGCATGTAAACATACATATATTGCTGAGTCTTTTGTGAGATTGTGCACGCGCAGCAGTGTGTGTAAGTGTCCATAGTGCACATAGTGTACAGTGTAAGTGTCCATAGTGTAAAGTGTCCATAGTGCACATAGTGTAAAGTGTAAGTGTCCATAGTGTAAAGTGTCCATAGTGCACATAGTGTAAAGTGTCCATAGTGCACATAGTGTAAAGTGTCCATAGTGCACATAGAGGAGAGTGTGTTACTACAGGTGGTTTGTACAGGCCCACTCACCTGTGTGTAGCACACTTTGAATTGCACAAAAAAAAAAAATAAAATAAATAAAAAAAAAAAATTAAAGTTCCATACAGTTTTTCTTTGGTGTGGTAAGGTTTGGGGTGGGTGGTGGTCCATGTTTCAGGAGGTAGGGGTTTGCATGGGGTTTCAGGGCTCTCACAGCCTGGGGGAAAAAGCTGTTGAGCAGTCTGGCGGAGCGGGCTCTGATGCTCCGGTAACAATAACTGGCCAGTCACTGTTGTGCTTTATTAAGCCAATGTTGAGTCTTTTGAAAACCTGTATTTTAGAAAATATAATTTTTTTTTAAGCCATTATAGTTGTAGATTATTTCTGGTCTTGATTAATGGGAATTATAGTCATGTTTGTTAGTGTTGTCTTGTTTTTGTGGTGGCATAATTGGACTTGCAGTAGTGTTTGTGCTGGATGCTGGGTAATTGGTGTGGTATGCAGTAATGTGGCAGCGCTGAGTGCTTCCCCTCAGAGAGGAATGAGACAGAGTCTGCCGGGACATGCTGCACACAGCCGCACTGCGTTTTCCTTCCATTCCCTCTATTCTTTCAGTAATTTCCACTTCTCCAACAGCCCCAGGCAATTGAAAAGCTAAGTTATTGCATACACCTTCATTAATTTTTCTCCTTGGTGCCGTCTTAAGTCACATTCTAGTCTATTAAAGGAAAGTTAACAGCACAATTTAGTTCATGACTAGGAATAAACCTGTGCAGCTCCTTAATTAATCTTTCCTTAGACAATTCATTAAAGCATAAGGAAATGAATCATACAATAAAAATAATCTGTGATGATTTATGTTTACTTCATGTAAATTTCACTCAGAATATCACCAAATAACATTAGTATGCAAGGGGATCAGGACTGGGTTGTCTATCACTCTTCCTGTCTTGGGTGACACAGATACGCCAGCCTGCTGGATTTATCACTAGTCTTGTCACTTTCCCTTTCCCGACAGCCATTTACTGCCGCCCTTTCACAAATTCTCACAGACAAACTCAGGGCCCTTCCAAACCCTCCAGGCTTTACATAGATGACAAGGTTTTTGTCTTTTCAACATCTCAGAACTTTCCAGAAAAGGAAGGAATTTGCAAGGAATTTACAGCAGTGTAACTAACAAAGATCTTTTTTTCTTTTCTGATTTCACTTTTATTCTTCATTTTCACCTCTCCTGTGGGTATTTTTCTACATTATTTTTCAGATGCCTTTGGAATATAGAGTTAACAAGTTTTTGGCACTACTGAAAGAAGGAGGAGCGTAAGTCCATTTTTTGGTTGGCTTCAAATGGATTTTTCCTCCTTTATCATATTGATCGTTATCATTAATATGTTGTTTATGTTGTTCTTCAGGTTGACCTCTGAAAAATATGTGGCCATATAGTCTCGGATGCAGAGGAGTAGCCTTACAAACAAGGCCATTTTGGTAGGACTGACATGTAGTCAACAAGCCCCACTTTTTACACATTTGACTATTAATATTTCAATATTATAATTTCAGCCTCTGTGGACATATTAGATATTATCAAATACTGATTTAAAGACAACATCACATCAATCGCTGCATTTACCTTAACACCTGCATTTAACTGTAATATTACAACAAAATCTGAACAAAAAAGCTGAACTTTGCTTTTTCACTTTGGGATTTGATTGGTTTGTCAAAAAAATGTATGATTGAATTTCCCCTTTCTACACAAAATATTTCAGAGGTGGGGGGCATTTTTATTTTTAGCTGCCATTCAGAATATTTAAAAAAATAATTGAATAATTTTATTCTGCAAGGATGCATTAGATTGATCAATAGTGACGGCAATTCTGTCATTAATTACTCATGTAGTTCCATACCTCTAAGACCTTTGCTCATCTCCGGAACACAAATTAAGATATTTTTGATGCATTCCGAGAGCTTTCTGACCCTCCCATAGACAGCAAGGATCCTTACACGATCAAGGCTCAGAAACGTAGCAAAGAGATCGTTAATATAATCCATGTGACATCAGTGGTTCAACTGTAATTTTACTAAGCTACAAGAATGCTTTTTGTGCGCAAAGAAAAAAAAACGACTTTATTCAACAATTCGTCACCTCCGCATCACCCTATAGCGACATTCTGGCGAGTATCGCATACGTAGACAACGTATGCAGCATATGTTTGCAGATACGTTGTTTATGTTCAGATCAAAACATGAATAAAATTGCTATTTTTGTTTCCTTTGTGCACAAAATGCATTCTTGCTTCATAAAATTACAGTTGAACCACTGATGTCACATGGATAATTTTAACGATCTCCTTTGAACGTTTCTGAGCCTTAATCGTGTAAGGATCCTTGCTGTCTGTGGAGGGTCAGGGAGCCCTCGGAATGCAAAAATATATAAAAAAAATTTCTGAAGATGAACAAAGGTCTTACGGGTTTGGAACGACATGAGGGTGAGTAATCAATGACAGAATTTTCATTTTTGGGTGGACTATCCCTTTAAGAGACTTCTTTCAAATACCACAGCCTCAAAAAATCTCCCCAATGATAATACATGTTTTATTTATTTATTTATTGCTTTAAATAATGTGCATTGTTAATCATTCAAAATGACACCAGGGATGTTTATTATGAAAATAAGATTTTTGAGTTAATTTGTCAATGTTTTCATCCATTCACATTACATGTGCACTTTTTCATAAGGTTTCCTGTTTGTGTTTTCTGCTATGTATTTCAGAAGCTGTTAAAGGAGTCAGGAAAACACTGAGTGCACTTGAGAGACAGAGAGAGAGAGCAGATGTACCTACAGCATATCTCTCTATCCCTCACTTTCCTTAAGTATAGTGTATGGCATGCACACTAGTTCCTTGATTCCTCACTACATGGTGTTTTTATATATATATATATATATGTGTATCATATTTATATGTCTGTACTGACATGAACCATTCCTGTCAATGATGCCTTACTCCTAAAATTGTCCTTACTAGGCTATGTAAATTTAGCGATGCTAAAATTCTCTGACCAAATCCTCTGCTCACTTTTCTCTTAACAGTTAGAGCCTGCCAATAACAATATTGAAATGCTCACTCCTGTGCCTTTGCATGCCAGTATATTTTTGCAGTTTGTTTATTGCTTTTATTGTTTTCTGACTAGAAAAAGATTATTATTATTATTTTTTTTTAAAAAAGGGAAGTATCCGTCTTTCTTATATCGCTTGGGACATTCCATGTCAGGAACACAGGGAAGGTCTTGGTCTCAGCCCCTCATCCCAGTCTAATGGGTAACATAGTGGCCTTAAGCATTGTGCACAAGATGGAAACCTGCGACCTACCTCCCCTCTGCCAGTCTGCCAAAAGTGCCAGGATAGTTCACATCGGCCTTGAATTCTCCTCCTCTTTCTCTTTATGTCTCTTACATGCATACTTTCTCTCTCAAAACATTATGACCCCTTTATGACTTTTGCTGTTGAACTGTGAAAGTCATGGCGATTGAACCACAATTAAATGTAGAATTTGAGGTTTGTGTACATTTTGGATCTTTGCATCTTGGACTGCATGTCGCACACTAGTACTTGTAGTAGCTGCCTTTATTGTCAAACATTTTGACTATAAATTATATTTTCATGGGATGACCCTCATGGAATTAAATCAATTAATTACTGCAATCATTTTCCCTATTAAATATAAATATAAATAATGTATTCAATTTTTTTCTGATTAAAATTCAGTTTTAAGATGGCAATGAATGACTGCTGTTATTGTTTATTTGTAAGAATTTGCTTTTTTTCATTGAGACTAAGGCTGTATTCATACGTAGCAGGTCTGGTTTAAAATGATCTGTCTACTCTGGTGCAATTGCTTTGCCATCTGAACATTGGTGTGCACACAAAAGCGGCTCAAGAACACATGAAAAGGTGCATCTTGGTCCACTCCCAAACAAACTCTGGTTCGGTTTGACTGATATATGGACCAAATGCTCAAGCATACTTGCTGGTTCTTCTTGTCATAAGAGCTGTGTGTGTTGCCCATTACCACAACTTAAATAAATGCATGGTTACAATTTAAAAAAAAATACTTTATTGATTTAATTAAACCTTTTAAGTTGCAAACTTTTTGTTCAGTTCACCTGACATAATAATGTTCATTACATTCAATATATACCGTGTGTAATTTAAACTCAAATTTCTGTGTTAATTGAATTTCTCAAAAAAAAAAAAAAAAAAAAAGCTGTGAGAAAATAATGAAATTCTCTTGTTAACTTTTGGAATTTGGTAGTGGATTTCTCGTTCCCAGCATGCTTTGCATAGGACTGGATAAGGAGAGTAAATGTTGAAATTAAGTAATAATATAATAATTATTAATATAATATTAATTGATTTCAGAGCTACAACGCAAGTTGGCTGAAAATATTACTTTGATTTTTTTTTTTTTTTAAATAAGTTGTTATTATTATTATTATTATTATTTATCAGTATTATTATTATCAACATCTTATTTTTTTTGTTGAGTACAATTCAGTACAGGTGTCCCAACCACCGCCTGCCGATCTCTGTGAAACGAAGGAATTTTTGGTGCTGTTTTGACTCCTATACACATTTTATAAGCTCTTCATAAACGATCAGCTGGTAAAAATGTTTGGTAAGTTTGCACAATATATACCATGAAAGCGTTCTGATCAGATTTTGACCATGTATTATTTTGTATCATTAGGCACAGTGTTAAAAATGGCAGTGTGAACAAAATGTGTAATTTACGTTTTTGGTCCAGATCAAAAGAACCAAACTACAGCACACTTAAAAACTTGAGTTCTGTGGATAAAAAAAAAAAAAAAAAGAGTCATTGCAGGCCCGGTTCTATGGGGGTGTTAAGCAGATTTTGCAAACGCTCCAATGCATCTTTGTGTTTGCGGTCAGGAAAGCTTTAACGGTTTCTATTGCAGTGTTGAGCAATGTAGCCAATCACAGACATAGCTGTTGAGGGGTCATCGGAAGCTAAATTCACTTTTACATGTTGTTTGTTTGAACATAAATGTGTGTTGGCAGTGTGTGTACACATCTACCCCATAATGATAAAAATCCATCCAGTGGTTTTTATTTAATCCCTAACAATAATATCCCTTTTTTCAAATCAGTGTCTTGTCTGTGTGATGTCACACAGACGAAGGCCACTCTCATGATTGTTGATTGACACGGCTGTTTTACCTTAGACCCGCCCTGAGTGAGCTGTGAACTGTCCGACCGCCATTGCTTCGACACCGGAGTTGTGCCGAAATCTGCACCCCTGCCATATTATGCATCCCCTTGTTGAAATTGCTACCTGATTGCCTAATCCCAACCCCACGGCTAATCCTAACCCCTCTCTCACACCTACTCCTAAACCTACCAATACTAGGGGATGCATAATCTGGCAGGGTGCAGAATGTCTCCTAAGCGGTTGAGGTATTTTATTGTTGGATGTAATAATGAACACAGCAGTTGCAAGCTGTCTAAACTACTTAAAGCACCATGCAACAAAAAGGTTTGATATCTGCAGAGCTGATTTTGACTAGGTAAAAAGGGTGTTTTACACTACCATTGAGACATTTTAACCAAAGTATTTTATAGACTTTTCATTAAGACCCTAAAGAATCATATCAACTTGTGGAAAATGAGCATCCGATGACCCCTTTAATGCAATGGCCAATCAGAAGCGTTTACAGTAAATTAGTCAGAATCCCCTGGTGTAGAAACGATGTAAATACCAGTAATAGATTCTTGTGCAAGGTAGTAGAGAGATTAATTGGTTATACTGTAACATTGTGACATTGTGAATAAACTGAAATGAGCTTTTAGTGATAGGGAATGCTTTTTGCATGCCTAGCATTATAAAATCCATTCAGAATTTGAATAAAATTTAGTTTTTCATGCCGCTATGTTGACCAACAGCCACACTCATGCTGTAAATTTTCGGGAGTGACATCCACGTAAAAGTAGGATTCACTCTACAAATTGCAATGACTGACATAGACTAGTGATAACAATAACAATGGACAGGGCAAATGTGTCACGTATGAATGTGATTTGATTCTGGAATTTGATTTGATACCTTCACATTGTCAGTGTTTAACAGGTGCGACTCTCAAACTGACCTGTGCATACAGGAGCCGATTGAGTAATATCTACATGAACAGGTAAAAGAAGTCAGCTTTATTTCAGTCAGTATTTGTAATGTTTATTGTGTCATGCTTTACTCTGTCATTAAGTGGAGCTACTGTAGTGGAGCCAACAGAGGTCCGTCTGCAAACCTGCAGGATGATGTCAGCGCTGGAATGACAGAGTAGATGCAGACATGAGGATCAGATGATTGTGATCAGGTAAATTGAACCCTTTATTTAGCTGTATGCCAATTTCTCACAGTATTTTTATATTTATGCTATGCTTTATTTTAATAATATGCTGTTAAAAGTGTCGTTATTCGTATTATATATTAATATAAATGAGGCTAAACATAGCGCATATATCAGCAGAGCAAGAGTCAGTCTTATATTTAAAAGCAAAATCATGAGACTGTTTTGTTCTTCAAATATATAATCTTAGTTCAGTCATACAGATATATACATTGTGTAATAAATAATATTTATAAAAACATAACATTTTCAGATTATAAAATAAAAAGGGAATTATGAACTTTTAAAGGCTTTGTACAAAACTTTGGATATAGCGGAAGGAGAAATGGGAAAGGGAGCATAGATGACTGGTGAGAGGGCTCCTCAGGGATCGGTGTGAATCTGAAACTAGCATTGCGTAGTTAAACTTAATTAATGGGAAGCGTACGGGACTGTCAGAACATGTCCTATGGAAACCTCCGCTAGACTCTTGCAGCTTTGTGAAGCCGCCCCTTCTTCCATTTATCACACACTCGAACCCACAGCAGTCCTCCACTTGCAACAAACTCTCATGACAATTTGCAAATTGGTGGCTACTTCGTATAAATTTGTACGATCTTCATACGTTTTTATATGATCTGCATACGCCCACTGAAATACTGTCCTTTTTCTAAAAATCGTGCATTTCCTACGTATCAAATTGTACAAATTCATATGAAAGCGCCACCTAGTTGCGGTTTTTCATGAAATTGTGTTGCCACTTCCCTCCTTTATATACCCTCCTATTTCTTTCCTTAACTGTCCTTCTCCTGCGCACTTGTTCTCCTTCCTCTACGCAAACTTCTCAACAGGGAAGTGCTGAAACAGAGCCTTCACAGTCATATAAGAGGAGCTTTAACAAAAAGAATGTTAAAAAAATATTCACCGTAAAAAATAATCACCGTAATCTCTAGAATTAGTATACTCATTAGTAGTTTTGTAAGTGCAAATCTTACTGGTCGGGTGCACGTGAGCCCAGTGTGTGTCGTTGCATTCTGCTGTCATGCATTTCACCAGCTGTCCTGCACTCATCCAGGAGAATCACCTATGGCTTTGCATGTACTTGTTCTGCAAAAATCCTTTTTTTTAAATCGGAAGGTACCCATAATCCTGTTTGCACCGCCCCTACGCTAATATATCAATTGCATCCCTCCAAACTGCTGTATAAACAAATAACAGAGTTTTTATGTAGCAAACACCAATATGTTCCATGATTTGAACATATACGATTATAGGGAATGTGGTAGGAGTGTACAATATGATTGGGAAATCACGAGGAAAAACATGAGCATTGCATTGGATTCAGTAGTATAGCAGGGCATATTTCGAGACCCAGCGTTCAGTAGTTAACCAAGAGTTTCCTGTCGTGCTTTCCCCCCTCCTCTTGTTCTTTAATGCGCGCCTAGTGTCATTGGTTGTATTTGAACATATCCTGTTTCGGCCCTTGGGCAGCAGGGCGAGATGATCAGAGAGATGGTGTTACAGATAAAGAAGACTGAATAATAACAAGGCATTTTGTTCCTTTGCAGACGTAATGCGTGCCACAAAAAAGAGTGAGAGGAATGGCAGTAGTAACCATGATGCTCACCATGGGCGTCTTTTGGGGCGTGATCAAAAAGGGCACATTAGTAAAGGGTTCTACCACAGAAGTGCCGCTATCTTGTTGTGTGTTCTCAGTCTCTCCCTTTCCTTCTCTCTCTTTCCATCCTTTAATGTCCACTAGTCCCTTTCTTCCTGAACTTATTTACACGTGTGCACATCGTAGACCCTCACACACTCCTGGCAGCTGACGTAGCAGCACCAGTGGAAGATGCAGTGGCATTTCTCCTTGCGCTTTTCTGTTCGTGTGTTATGACCACGGCCACAGCATAACAAGTCGCAGCCCTCGATGCCGTGCGACGATACATTGCAGATGCGGTCCCTGGTGCCAAACGAGCCCGTCTCCGGGTTCGGCTCACAGAAGTTGGGCGATCCCTCGTAGTACACCAGGTCTCGTTCTGTGGGGTGCTTGAAGAAGGCGTATTTGGCCCGTAGTGTTTCCACCCACCCTCTGGACTCCCGGTGTTTCTCCACCGCCATCTCAGAGGCACTGTCGTACTTGTCTTTCAGGTAATCCCCCAACAGCCTGAAGTCAGGCTGAGCCCACCAGCAGGTCTTGACTTCACAGCTGCCTGACAGTCCGTGGCACTTACAGCGCAAGTGCATGTTTTCCAGGATGGTCTGGAAAAGAGAAAACATTTAGCTTAAAAGTAACTGGGAAATTTGACAGATTTGTGGTGTTTCAGACCAGAGTATGTTAGCGGAGTGGAGTTGAAAGTTTGAATTTTGGAGGTCTGAGCATTATTGTGTTCTATTCCTTAAGGAGTGAAAATGGTTTATCTTTACCTGTAACCAAATTTAGTCTGAAGCGTTGCTTGTTTAAAAAATTATTTACATTTACATCAGTCTTTCAGATGTCGCTTTTATCCAAAGTGACTTCCAAATGAGGAAAATAGACGCAAACAAACCCAACAAAAGCGCAATATGTAAGTGCCGTGGCAAGTCTTGGTTAGTCTATAATTATATTATAGCATAAAAACAGTATCACAATTGCAGTCGTGCTGAATATCGTTGTAAATATCATCGCTCCTATTACCTGATATATTCAACTTCTGGCTTACAGCAATCTTTATGTGATATTGCTTATGTGTTGTCACCCTACCCTTTCTAAAGCAGATTTTCAAATCAGGATCTACATAAGACTGCAATAACTCGGACTGCAGCTTCTTCTGCATGATCCCAGGCTCAGGCCACAGGTGTTGTTCAGGTGCTGAACATACAGACAGGCCCTTGCATTTCTCGGCTAATTCTCTTCTGAAGTCCCGCTTAATGGAGTGCGCCACCGGCACTATATGTCTTTGTTTTGGTTTGTTTGCCTTAATTCACTCGCTATATTTAGCTGCAGAATTCCCCAGCTGCGGCAGAAGGCAGGTGTTTGCAGGTCCCTGGGGGTCGAGTTGTGGCCGCTGACATCATGTCCCGAACTCTTTGGGCCCTGAGCGGGTCCCTCAGGTTGCGTCGATAACAATGGAGCATGCAAGGGGCCCGACTGTCTCAGTGCCTGCTCCTGTGGTCCCTCGCTGATCAAAGCGGCGTTCTGTTGCAGTGTGGTCTCGCCTATTGCCCCTTAAGCACCTTTAGCGCAAAAGACTCCAATTCTGAGTCATGACAGCAGCAGTGACGGGCTAAACCCTGAACCCCAGTGTTATTCTTCCCTCCCTGCCTTCTGCAAACCACCGAGTGTCACGGATTCAGTACAGATGCAAGTTATGAGAGGCATGAAAGGATAAGAGAGGTAATTACCCAGTAATTTCTCATGAAAATACCAGTTTTAAAGTTGAAAGTCTCTCGGAAAAGGGATAAGGAGATATTTGACAGATCTGTGGTGCATTAACACCTTTGTGAACTGTAGGACCCACCCTGGAGCGGCACAAGTACAGCTTTGTTCATTGTTTGGTTATCATGAACCTGCTGGCTTAAAGGTGAAGTGTGTCATTTCTGTGGTACTGCTGGAATCGCAATCTGTTTCAATTGCCCGACTGGGACAAAAACAACATTTGCTCAGCCAATCGTGTGAGTTTGGGGCGGAACTACCTGTTTGTCTGAGCAATAATAAAAGAGGCTATTATTTTGCATTTCTGTTAGGTGTGGTGCACAAAGTACACACTTCGCCTAAAGTGATTTCACAAACATGGTGTGTTTTCTCAGCTTTAATCTTTTCACATTACATATGTCTCCCTCCAGCAAAGAGTGGACACAGTATTAAGTTGAAAAAAGACGCTGATATCCACAGGGGGAGATATAAGGATACTTAAATGATGAAATGCACATTAAAGCTTTAAGTATGTAGACACCAAAATGTCATACTTAAGAATCAATTGGGGTCAAAAGTTGTTAAATATAAGAGGGTGTCAAAAAATTTGGGGTGAAAGATTTTTTTTTTTATATATTTTGAAAGAAGACACTTGTTCACCAAGGCTGCATTTTGTTTAAAAACACAATAAAAAAGTAATATTGTGAATTATGATGATATTTTCTGAATTTTCAGCCTCATTACTCATCTTCAGTGTCACACGATCCTTCAGAAATCATTCTATGTAGATTTGCTGTTCAAGAAACTTATCAATGTTGAAAACTATTTTTCAAGTTAGAAACCTTTTTTCAGTATTTGTTGATTCATTAAAAAGTTCAAAAGAACAGCATTTATCTGAAATATAAATATTTTGTAACATTATAAACGTTAAGTTAATGCATAATTGCTAAATAAAAGTATATAAAAAAATCTTTCCCCAAACTTTTGAATGTAAGTTTTGAACATTATTTTTGAAATCAAGATCATGAGTCTCTTACCATCCGTCCTGCCTCATTGTTGTGTCTGTTCATGGCACTCCGAGCATCTGGTCGGTTCTCACGAGCGTCTGCAAACTCTCGAGACACCAAAACCCCAAACTCTGCATCTTCACTGCATCCACCCCACTTCCATCCCTCTCCCGGTGGGCCTTTATGATGGGAGTCACAGCCGCACATTGTGGAGGTCCCTTCTGCACATGAACGGGTCACTGCAAACGCCACTCCAGCTGAGGCAATCGCGTGAACAAATGCAGACTCTCTTGTGGCTAGAGAAAAGAAAGAGATTTTTTTTTTTTTTTTTTTTTATGACATTTTTGTAAACATTTCTTCAAGTTATGGCTGTTCTAGGTTTTCCTTGCTCTGACAGACACATGTCCTGGTCCAAAACATAGAGAGTTGCTTCGTTATGTTACCCTTTAAAGGGATAGTTCACATTTCTTCTGTGGAACATGGAGACATGATATTTTGGGAAAAATTTTATTCATATTTTGGAGTGTGTGTGTGGATTTTTTTTGTGTGTGTGTCCCAGATGAAAGTACAATCTAATAAAAGTCAGTAAAAATATGGCTCAGTGTATTATTGTTAACATAAAGGAACTTCCTCTGCCGATTTTTCATAAGTGTTTTACCTGTATTTTAAGTGACACCTTGAATTGTGTTGCGTTTCAAAGATAAAATAAATGTCTGTCAACTTAACAGATAATGTCCTGCCAGAGATTTACTAGTATGTTTTCTGTTTTTCTACTTACAGTGTAAGTCATACAAGTTTGGAACAACAGAAGGGTGAGTAAATGATGACAGAATTTCAGTTTTTGAGTGAAAAACAGCATTGCGTGTATTATTAGTGAAGAAGGTAGTCCCAGAATTCACTGTGATGACCTCCACGATTGAAAAATTCAAGATTGCGGATGAGGTGGGAGAAATATTCATTATGAATAAAGTCATATTTCATTCACTACCAAAAAATATCGGTACCACTTTAGTATAGGGACCAATTCTCACTAATAACTAGTTGCTTATTAGCATGCCTATTATTAACATATTGGCTGTTTATTAGTAGCCTACTTATAAAGCACATATTCTGCATGACCACATTCTACATCCCTGATCCTAACCAATACCCAAATTTAACAACTACCTTACTAAATAATAAGCAGTAAATTAGGAGTTTATTGAGGCAAAAGTCATAGTTAAAGGTTTGATAATAGTGAGAATTGGACGTTAAAGTAAAGTGTGACCAAAGTATCAATAAAAGTTTTTTTTTTTTTACTAAATATTTATGCTTGTTGCAGTAGAGCTCTGCTAGCAACATGCTAATTGCAAACTCTTCAAAAAGTTGAGTCTCCGGTGCTGTACTCATGGCACATGGAGCTGCTGCATATCTAGAGCATCACGACAGTTAGGATGCTGACTAGTTAGGAAGTCTGTGTATTTAGACAGTTCACTCTGTTTTGGAGCTGAGGCTCATGTAAAAGGTTTGAAGGAGATCCCTGCCTGTTTAACTGTGGCCCTCCCAAAAGTCTCTCATCTATCTGTGCTGTGTCTTCAGGGCATGGATCGTTTTCTGTGATGAGCTCTGGAATATCACGACGAGGTGTTTTGAGTGCTGCGCTGTAAACGTCTCTGACAGCATCGGGACGATTGTTGATCATGTCACTTGTGGCTAATGCAGCCCAAGGTTTCACTGACGCTGTGTCATCTCAAAGGTGTGCTGATTTCTCTCGGGATAATGTTTCAGAAGCCCCCTGATTCTCCCACCCACCCGAGCCCCGCGGCCACGTGTGTGAAAGCCAGCAATAAGTCTGCATGTTTGGTTTCTGAAGGCATGTGCTGAGAGATGGAGTTACGTACCCTTTGAATGCAACAGCTTATTATGTAACCAGACACCATCGTTTCACAATCGCAGCACACTTACTGTGGCTCACCAGTTTGCTTGGTCCCCACAGGAAAAACTGCAAACCAACCAATCCATACGACTTCATCAGCCCAAACATTTAAGTGCTTCTAATGATGGTGGTTCTCAGAGTTTGTCAGGGATCAGTAAGGCCTATAATCGTGTAAGATGATCTAAAGGAGCGCCCACACACATGGAATATGCTGGTGCATTGTGGGTAATGTGAATGTGACCAAAACACAGCGCTTGTTCACAATGTTGTGCTTAGATGATGATGTCATGGTAACGTGTTATCATTCTAGTACAATCATTTTGTAATTCTGTCCAGCACTCCCTAGTAAAAAAAATAAATATGCTAAAATGTATTTGAAATACATTTATTTCATGCTAAGTATACTACAAAAACATTTATATATTTATGTACTTAATAAAAATACCCTGTATTTGTATTTTTAGCTACAAACAGGTATACTTAAAGTCTGTAAAATTTGATCGTGCGGAAGTGTAACTATTGCAAGTATACTTCAGGTGCACTTTAAATATCTTGAATTTAATGTGGTAACACTTTATTTCGATAGTCCACTTTAGACATTCTACTAACAGTAAGTAACTTTGCAACTACATGTCAACTAGCAGTCATTAGAGTATTAGTAGACTGTCTGCTTAATATCTTCTAACACTTTATTTTGATGGGTCCACAACATACAACATACTGAGTATTAGAAACTTTGCAAGTATGTCAACTTACTCTACTAACCCTAAACTACCCTACTGAGAGTTAGTAGACATGTAGACATCTACAACTGATTAGCAAATAGCAAATTATGGTTCTTTGATGTAACTAAAGCTGTATGCTATTGAGGTCAATACCTTTGAATATGTCCCACCATAACTTCCTGTTTTAACAGGAAACACATAAACACTGGAGCGAAAACTGTGTTTGACAAGCATTTCACAGGGTCTTTAAGACATTATGGATGTTTGTTGCCGTCTAGCTGTTTCTCATGAATTTGCAGACTCATCTCGCCCCTGGTATTCTTGTTTTATTCTTGCAGGAAGTTCATGTCCGCACACATAGACAAACAGTCCTTTTTAATAAAGGTTGTGTTTGGGCGCGCACCTCTCTGGGTTTGCGGCCAGAAGGAGGCCCAGTTGGTTCTGGCAGGCCCAGCTGGGTTCACCACAACAGAGAACTGTGAGCTCTGGGCCCCAGGAGCCCTGGCCAAGGGCCAAGAAGAGCGCAGCTCCCGCTACCTGCTGGGTCCATGAATCCGCCTTTGTCTCTGTGTTGTCACACCATATTACCCACACAAAAGGGCCCAGCACCCCGTACCCCATAGCCCAGTTCAGCGCTGCCCAGAGCAGGGGCTGGCACTTCCAAAAGGAGCAACCCCCCCCCCACCTCCTGTGACACACATACACAAAACACACATACATCTCATACCAGCCACTATGCCAAAATATTCCAAAGCCTTTTAAAAAAATCCAGTCAGGACGCATCGGGCCAATCTGAATGCAAGCAGAGAAACTTCTTCCTTATCTTCACCTTGTACCGTCTCCTTCATCATCTCCTCATCCCCCACTTGAGTTCCCCCTGCCTTCCACCTCTCTTCCTTCGTGATGGGGAAGGATGGGCGATTCCCTTTCAGCCTGCTTTCATGACACAGTCAAAAGGGCGTGTGAATGGGGCGTCCGTGGGAGCCGGGTGGTAAGAGGCACACAGGGATTTCTCATACTGGCCTTCATGCACAGTAGGGGTCGAAGTGAACCCTCTAGCCCTTTTCTATTCCTTGTAATCTCATTTTGCCTCCTTTCTCTTTTTCTCTCTCTCTGTCTCTCCCTCACTCACTGCCTGTTCCTGCCCAGGTCCTACACTGTGGCTAACTGCTTTAGCATCTTAACTGTCCAGCATGTATAGGTGCGTCCCAGTTTGTGTACTACTTTTATCTGAAAAAAATGAAACATGGAATGTTGGACACTTAGTGCACTCAACTTTCATGGCTTTCTTTATGTAGCGGAGGGACTATAAGACTCCGATGCTGTATGACCAAATAACCTTCTAAAACTCATAGAGTGCATTGAAAGTGCATTTGAGACACAACTTATGTGAATTTTGTGAGGGAGCGACCCATTAGGGTCCTTTCTGTCCTGACTGAGAACCAATGTGACATGCAACTTTATTTAATAAGTGATTTGTTAAGATGTCCTTGTGTCCTTCACCTCAACCATTCACATCTGATCAGAAAATTTATGGAGAACCCAACACGTGTAACAAAAATCTAATATTTCTAGCAAGAGGTGCATGGAAATTGAAACTGTTACACATGGACTGTTTTCTTAAAGATGTGAAATTGCTCGAGTGGAACTTGGTTCAGTTGAGTTGAATTGCTTTTGGTGACATTTTCTATTGGAAAAGGAAGTTTGGGTGGGACATATCAAATTGGAATTGTTCATTTTTATGCAGTTTTTGTTTACATAGTTTTTTCTTTTTATAAAAATGTTCATAAAGTTTACTGAACTTTCATACTACAACTCGATATACTATGAGTACATTATTTGAAACATTGTTCTAAAAACATTATAAAGTCATTAATATCATTGACTTTATAATGTTTATAATATAATTAATATCATTGAGTTTATATCTCACAATTCTGAGAAAAAAAGTTAGAATTGTGAGATAAAAAGTCGCAATAACGTTTTTAATTTTTTATTCAATGGCGGAAATGGGCTTCCATACTATGCTCTCTTTTTAAATAAAATCTTTGTCAATAATTTCACTTATACAATAAACACTAAACAAAGCACTGATTTGCCTCAAGCCTGATGCAACCTGTTTTTTTTTAAATACACTAGCATATGTTTGACCTCAAAGCAAAAACGCAGACTAAAAGCTTTCAGTATGTAGAACTTCATTATTTTCTTTAACTGCGGTTTAAATACTTTACATTTGCTAGACTGGTGTTGTGTTGTTAACCCATACCTTTATCAAGAACAGGTCCAAATATTGCTAGATTGTCCTTGATAGTGGTGCAGTTCCACCTGCGGCCTCGGAACTGATGCTGACACTCCTGGATTCCCAGTTTGACTCCTTCTGCTACACTGGGCATGATCTCGATGTAATTGCGGCAGAAGCGCAGCTGTTTTGGCACCAGACCAGGTATGGAGCCACACAGGATTGGTTGAGAGCCTAGGGATGAGTACTGCTGCCCAAGGGCCAGGGACCTGGAACACAAGTGTGAAGATTAAAGCCAATCGTGGGCACACCTGAGATCTAAGTCTTCTGATGGAGGATGGCTGTTCAGAGCGATTATGTAAACTAATCTTTTATTAAACGTGTATTTTTGACATCATTATTATGGTTTGTATAGTTTACATGTTTACTTTAGTATTAGATGTAGATTGGATGTTAGCATTGATGTTAACATTGTCTCTGCTGCTCCGGTTTTTAACCCAAATCTTTGTGTGTGCATGTGTGTGTGTGTGTGTGTGTGTGTGTCATTAGATATTTGGCTGTTTGCATATGTGTGGTTGTGTGCAGGAGCTGAGCTGAGCTGACAGCAGATTCCTCAGAGATTTACTTCTTTTCCAAACAGTGAGTAGCTCAACAGTTTCATGAACACTTCATGGAAACAGGCCCAATCTATTAGTTATTCTAGAAATGATACTTTCACACTGGTAATTAATTTTATTGCCTCCTTTCTCTGTCCAAAATAAGAATGAGATCACACAGTTTTAATGGCGTCCTTGTTTCTACATACTTTAATAGTGTAGGTGTAACCCTTACTCTGCTTTAGCTCTTATTGCTATTTATTGCATTTTTAAAAAGTGTGTGTGTGTGTGTTTGTTTGTTATCGCGTCTTCAATAACATATGAAGAACACACGCTCTGTTTGGAGCTGTAATAAGTCAAATTTTCAGTGTTATAAATCCTGTGAATGTTTGGAAATGATTCAGTTGTACAGCAGAGGAATCTATTAGCAGTTCTGTCCTCATTTTCTCACAGACGACGCTATAAAACATATCTGCATGAACCTCTGAACCCAGTGACATCTAATCTGTAAATGTCGCAATCTGTAAAAATCATTCAGAAAATCATAAAGCAAAACTTTAGACTCGTAATTGTAATTGAGCCAGTGTAAAAAAGACATTGGAAAATGCAAGTAAGTGCAAACTTCTGACTACACAGTCGACATTCTATATATAATGCGGCAAGCTGCTATATTGCCTCACAACCATTTAAAACCATCAGTTTGGATAATAAACTATATTAATTTGCAGAAGAATTGTTTATTCTTAGTAAATCAAACAAACTTTTCTCATATTCCTATTGCGGCCCTTTTACAAAACAATACGTTTTAGGTTAAAGTCACAATGAAACAGAAGTAGTGACAGATCTTTTCTTCCATATTGTGAAGTACATCAGAGTAAAACAGTTTACCAAAAAATAACAAAAATGTATAGTGGGAACTTGATTCTGTCCATCTGTTGCTGATTGGATGGAGGCAGATCTAAATGTGAGTTTGCAGTAAGAACGGGGCAGAATTTAGTAGTTTTCCAGTCAGTTTGAGCTGGTTTGGAATTTCTTTTTCTCGAAAATGCTAGTTAATATTATCACATTGGTCAAAAATGTCTTGACTTTGCTCACATAGTATATAACACATTTTTCAACCAATTCTTTTTTTTAATTTGAAAAATGTCTTTAAATTCTTTAAACCTTTTCCTACTTTGTTACACTTGTGTTGTTCCCAGTCAAAATGACCAGCCTATGAAAATATGTATTTGAATTTCTAGTTATTCTATATCATTGGAATATATTGGATATTGGATTTAGTCTTTTTTATTTATAAACTTGTTCTCTTTCAATTAGCACAGGTTTTGTTTCTCAGTTTTTTTGTGAACATTGTCAATATTATCCACAAATAATACTTTTTTTTCACTTAAGTTGACAGAAACATTGATTTGAGAAATTTACAAGCAGATTTTAAAAGACCAGGAACACCAAATTATGTAAAGGATTTTCAACACAGCACAAGGGTTTAGCAGATAAAATTATTGGAAGAAGTCCTAAGTTTCACCAGTAGATCGGGAAATGAATAAATGAATAAAAAAAAAAAAAAGAATAAAACATGAAACACATTCATGGAAGAATTGTTTACAATAAGACTAATAAAATGCATTTAGAAAACAGATGGTGAATTTTCATTCCATTCTCAATAAAAGCATCCTTACACTGCCGAATATATCTTTTTGTATTTTTTTCAGAACCTGTGAATTGAAGCAGCTGCCCTGAGTGTGCAAAGACAGTAGTCCATGCTTTTCTGATGAGATATGCTGCCTGACAGCGCTGGCATAGATGCTGTCTTGTGGGCCAGAGGTTTACCTGGTTCCTCCTTCGGGCCAGTGGAGGATCACACCCATTAGAGATCAGCCGCTCACGATGACCTCAGGCCCCCCACGGGGTGCAACCCTATCACAGCGCCAATCTCTCTGACAGATGAGTGTACTACTGCACCCCTCACACACAAAAGCCCTAGCATTGAAGTCAGAAGAGAAAAATCCCCCTCAGAGGCTTCTCGGCTTCTCTTTTGCTCTCCTCCCTCGCTCCAGTCAGCTCTCTGTTTGATGTTGTGTGAAACATTGAACACAGAGCTGGGAGATGTTAACGGGCTGCCAGGTATCAGAGGAGGTGTGACAGGGTGAGTCTTTGTATCAGAGGAGCCGAGAGTCTTATGTTGAGATTACTTGCGTGTCTCGCCGCCTTTGCATCATTTGGGTGCGTCACAGCACCATCAACTTTGTCAGGGAGTTGACGTCATAACGCTGATATTTGTGTCTGTGGGCGAAAGTGGCTGCGTTGAAACAGCTGCACGGGTAAACATTACATGTCTCTCTGTTATATAATATGGAATTCTATACTACATTCTGTGAAGGTAAATTGTCAAATGTATCACTTACAGCAGAGGTTCTCAACCTTTGTCTCGAAGGCCCTCCAAGGTACACACAACATTTGAAGGCCCCACAGAATCAAGATTCTGATTTTGCATGTTTTTCAATAAAAACAAATGCTATTGAAAGGGGAAAAAAAGACCTGGGCCTCATTTATTAAACGTATGTAGAATCAGATTTGATCCTAAATTCAATGGATTTCATCCCACATCAAAAGTGAGGAACAAATTGGGATTTATAACAGCAAACCTGACACAAAAATGTTCTTATGCATTTGCCAACTGAAGAGCATGTGTACAAACTTATTGTGCTCGTATAACAGAAATTAAAATTCTTTATTAAAATGCAAAAATTAATAGACAATCACAATCTGGATTAATATTGTTGTATGCATAAATGAGCAACTGCTTTGTGATAATTATCTCAATAATAATATATGATTTCATCAAATCATATACATATTCATATACATACTGTAGTTATTACTTGTGGGTATTCTATAGATGGAGTTTATGAGTTTGTTCCTATTGCACTATTTAAGAGAGTTAAAAATCATTTTTTGGAATATTTCGGAAATTGTTGCTTATCCACATTTAGGATCATTAAGATCATGTAGGCCCAAGATTTCTTTTTTTTTTTTCTTGAATCTTTTTTTTCTTCTGTTTTTTAGAATTTATTGATGTGCTAATTCATTTTTAATATAATTGGATCATTTTATGTCATCCTAGGAATTTTGCTGATGCCCCCCATTGGGCTACAGACCCCTGGTTATGAACCACTGAAAATAAAATTCTGTTATTGTTTACTCACCCTAATGTCATTGCAGACAATTATGATTTTGGTTCATCTATGGGACACAAAAGAAAATATTTTGAAGAACTGTTTTTGTTCACACAATTAATGTCAAGTCAACAAGACCCCATTGACTTTCATTATATAGAAAGAAAAAACACTGTTTGTGTTCCACATGGGAAAGTTTTTGAATGAGGGTGAATAAATAATGGCAGATTTAAATTTTTTTTTTTGGGTGCACTTTCCCTTAAAGGAAGAGCAGTGAAACTGATGCCTGTTTTTCTTTGCCTGTATTTATTACCGTAATTCCATCCAAGAAGCCATGGTTACAGTATGACATTTTTATAGTGTGTCATTCATTTACTCCACCATGTATTATTCTTATAAATTTGGATTATTATTTTTGAAGTGTCTGACAGAAACCCGGCCCCTCACATAGGAACTTACTGGAAGTGGAGGCTGTTTTTCTGCTATGTTTGCTGAGCGAGTAAGTGGCATAATTACACATCTGCTTGCAGCATAACTGTCCATTAATCTCTCACCCATGTGGATGATTAGTGTGTTGGTGTGTGTGCATGTTGTGCTGAATTGTGGATCAGCCATTCTTTGCACACAACAGTGTCATATGTATGAGGTAGAGGCTCCTAATTAAATATAGATGTGTTTGATGAATTTAATTACTAAACCGCATGCTTTGATACACACACGAGCGTGCTTTCATCGCATGCTTTGCGTCCTCAGTGATCTGTGGTTTGTTTGGTGATCTGCACCATTGACTCTGAAGTGGATGAGAAGAGGAATGCTTCAGTGTGGGGGGATCGCAAACACATAAATACGCACCAAAACCATTTTGAGGAAAGACGGGTGCGGCGACACGACCGAGTGGGGAATACAAACATTGGGTTGATGTGAGTTGCTAATTTGTCTGCTGGAATCTGCTACCGTGAGGAGACACAGTGAAGCTTTAGGGTCTAGCAGGTGCTTGTCTGAGCAGGTTTAGGGCCACCTCTAGCCTTCAGGTGTTTATCGTTCACTTTCCGTGTTGCTGGGTGGGTGCTGACTGCAGTGCAAGATGAAAATAATGACACAAACATTAATGAGCCATTGCAAGCCACAGCTACAAGGATTATGAAGTGAGGGAATTCCTCTCTACACAAAACCGAGAAATGTTATTTTGCCATTGGCTAAAGATTAAGGAGACCCACTCAAACATTAAGTCCCTTGAAAAGCTCTTTTCAGTATAATGAAAGTGAATGAGAACTGGGAGTGTCAAGCTGACCAAAAAAGCATAAAATTGTTTTAAATTTAGGCTTTTATTCACATACTAACCCATTCTAAAGAAAAGTCTGTACTGAATACATATATATTTATATCTGCATAAAAGCCAAAATAAAATCTGTTAATCATGAATGGTTCCCCTAGTAAAAAAGTAATACATTTAAAATACACTTAAGTATAGTTCAAATCTATTAACACATTTACAGACATATCGCTCAAGGCTTGCTGATATAAAAATTATAATTAAACTTTATTTGGAGTTCTACTTGTGTAGAATGCACATTTCTTAATATGTCTTGAGTGATATTATTTTTGAATAATATCGTCTTTAAATGCAAGATATTTAAAGTGTAATGTTTACTTGCAATAGTTCCATTTTAGCACAATCAAATATACTTCAGTACATCTTTAATTGGACTTCAGCACTACTTCCACTTCCATTAAAGTGAATTAAGTACAAAATTAGTTGGTCCAATTTAGCAGACTTTAAGTATATCAGATTAGTATTCTAAAAGTACAATTGCAGGGATTTTTGGATTGAATGTTTTTAATTATTGTCGATCCAGTTCACAAAGCTGGTCTAAATGAATCATTCATGAATGATTTAATTCTTGAGAACTCACTGGCAAAGTAATCTGGTGACAGACTCGCATAAAAGTCTTCAGAAGATTTATGTAGCACATGCATCATATAAGCAAGTTTTAAAATGATTATTTTGTGCTGTTGTGTTCCCATTGTGTTCACATGGAATTTATTTTTTCCAGAATTTCTCATTTTCTGTTTCACAGAAGAAAGACATAAGGGTCCTGTATGTTTGAAATGAGTAAATAATGACATTATTTTAATTTTTGCATGAACTATCCCTTTAAGCTACCTTTTTTTTCTGCTCACCCTCCAAATAAAACAACCCTAAACAAAGCGTATTTTAATGTCATTCTCCAACTGTTTCAGCTCTCATCATGCGTTCTCCAGCTTCTCCAAAAAAGTGGGAGATGAGGCACCTGTCTATGACCACACTGCTGAGTGTTCTGTTTTTGTCCAGAGGCAGAAGAAATAAGAGACTCTTTGAACTTGTGAGTTTGTGACATCCGACCCCTGGAGCTCTTGAGGTTGATGCCTTGTTAAAGCTGTGTTTGAGTTCATTACAAGGCCATAGCTATGTCCTGCTACCCCAGGCCCCAGACAGGTTAGGGAACATTCACCACACATTCCTGGCCAGCTTCTGCTTTATTTGAGAGCTACTTGGAGATACATTGAGGTGTGTTTTAAACCAGGATCTTAACATTTAGGCCATTCGTTCAAATATAAAGCTTTATCAAGTACTCTTATGTCTCATCACACCTTAGTGCGCTCCCATAACCCATCTATGCCTGTCTGAGCAGCTTGTGCTGCATCACTACTTTGACTTCTCAACAAAGAGATTAAAGTCACAGCTTATTCAAATCCCAAATGTTGGTCAAGATTGACAGAATGCTTAAACATCTCTATTGTTTGGTATGGATCTCTGCCCTTCCTTCAACTCATACTCGACATTTTAAGACAGGATGTAGGAGATGAGAGATTTTTGGAAAATAACACACACCTTTTTATGTCAAATGTATGGAAAGCATGTGTGCCTTAGGCTACATGAACGAAGAGAGGTTCAGAGAGAGAAAAGGGATTAGAGAGAGAATCACCTTGTCATAATTAATTCCTCTATTGAATGATGGAAATTTCTCTTTGTGGAATTTAACAAACGCCTCTAATTTAAATGTCAGTGAAATGGTCTACAGTTGATTCATTCACAATTTCCCACTGGGAGATACAGAGGGCCATACAGTATATTCTCCATTTCAGAGTCTTGTGGTACATTGAATTTTCAGAATCATATTTGGAATTTTATCAAATATTCCAAGTTGTATCAATTTCAGTTTAATTATATGCTGCTTTAATTTTGGTCAGATGCCTTATTATGACTTGAGCTCATTTTCCACTCACTTAAAAAAGCCTTAAAAAGGAAAGACAGAAAGGGTTGGTAGCCTGAGGATGGGGCTTTTCCTCAGTCATTCTGTCAGAACAGGAACACAAGCTCCGTCAACAGTTCAGGTTTTTCCCGCCACACTTTTGAATGGCATTTGAACTGCTCTGGGCTTATCAGATAAAAAAAAAAAATCTCAGAATCCTTGAAAAATGTTCAAACTTGTTTTCTTTCTCCCAGTTTCTTTTCTTTTCCTAATGACACCCCATGTACTCTTGCTATAGTGAGTGAAGTTACCCTAAAATATTCGTATTGTAATCAACAACGCACTTCTGCAAACATGTCATTGATTAATGCATCGTGGGTGTCTGTTTTCTGTGAATTTATCATGGGAGGTGCTCACATACTGCACTGTTCTCTGATGTAATGATTGAAATAACTGTAGTTCCAAACAATGTTGTTCATTTCAGTGAGAGAAATGGTTTTCAGTATGTTTTGTTGGCAGAATCAAATACAAGATGCAAACACTAGCTATAGCTAACTTAAGAAGCATATACTGAGAGGACAACAAGCAGTAGTTGCAAGCATGTGAATGTCATTCGAGACAGTAGACCAATAGGCAAGCAGTCTCAGTACTGACATTTACGGATAAGTTTAGTTCCTCTTTGTGTAAGACTTCTTAAATATGTTTTTCATTAATGTTATTGAAGCTTCCTGAAGCCGGTTGCATCATCTAGAAGCTGGTTAATTACAAGTCTAACCAGATACCACATGCTAAAATACAACTACCAGCTTAAAACCTTAATTTTCTAGCAGGGGAATGTGTGTGTGTGTGTGTGTTTTCGGTAATACTACTTGTGCAAGGCTCCAAATGATGTAAGGACAGTATGATAACTTCTAAACCTCAATCCTGAAACTGCTGGCCTGGTGCTGTAGTACGGAAACTACTGTGACGTTACGGCTCTGTGGCTCTTTCTCCGAGAGCTGCTGCCTGTCACTGCTCAACTAGCAGAGCTGTCAGAGAGCTTTGACTCCACCGACAGTCCCTGCGTAAGCGACCTGACACTTTTGATTAAAGTTGTGATGTATTACACAACTCCCTAAAGCCCTTCTGAAAGAACTGAGATGGACTTAGAAGTTTGGTTTTCACTAGAGCCATGATGGTTTTTCCAATTCCATTCGGAAGCCTGACCAAATATTAGCCAAATGTCAAAATGTGGTAATTACAGTCTAATGTACTTTTATTGTTTTTTCAGTGTTTAAAAAATTTAATATTTTGTAACTAAAACTTTTAACATTTAGCTTTAATGAGAGAATTACGCTTAGTGAACATATCATTCTTATAAATTGGATCTTTTTAGTGAATCTGTTGATCCAGTTTAAAACTGGCCTGAATGATTCAGTCTTCAGAAATTCTCCTTTCTGTTCCATGGAAGAAGGAAAGTCATTTGGAATGAATAAATAATAGCAGAATTTTAATTTTTAAGTGAACTATCGATTTAAAGAAAAAACTCTCACAGACACGCACCAGCCTCATCCACTGACACTATTTAAAGTGTGTGTATTATATGCGTGTGTGTGTGTGTGTGTGATAGGATGACTTCAGAGATAACCTCAGGTGGTTTGGATGATCCAGAGAGCACAGGTGTAGTCTGTACCCATTCATAATCGGACCCTGAATGAGGGTAACTGTGCATTCTTCTTAATCCAGTTAGTTTAATAAGCCACCTTTTGTGCTTTTGTGTCAGAGCAAACATTGGCATACTAAATCTTCCTATGTGTCCTAACAAGCAAATAATCAGTCTAGGCTTAATGCAAAACTGCGACTTGCTAAAATCAAAAGTTAGTGCTTAGTGCTTAATATGCAGTTATGTGAAGCAGAATTTTGGACCAATGAGATTTCATAGTGGGCAGAGCCCACAAGTAGCTAGGACAAAAACTGTGATTTAAATAGAATTTTTTTTTCTTGCAATTTTTCACTATAAAGATTATGGTTGCACTTTATTTTACAGTACATGTACTTACAGTGTACACTTTATATTAAGTGGCCTTAACTACTATGTACTTACATCAAAAAATAAATACAATATACTTATTGTGTTCATTTTGTATTGCAAAACACTATTGCTGCTATTGAGGTGGGATACGGGTAAGGTTAGGGACTGGTTTGGTGGTATGGGCAAGTTTAAGGGTGGGCTAAAGTGTAAGGGATGGGTCAACTGTGTAATTATAAATGTAATTACAAAAACTAATTACAGATGTAATTACAAGCAGGTATTTTTTAAATGTTTTTTAATTACAATAAGTGCTTTGTAGAAAATTATTATTATAAATGTTAGTACATAGTAATTAAGACCACTTAATATAAAGTGGGACTGCAAATTCAAAGTGTAAATTATTTTAAAGTAGCCACCAATTTTTTTTACAGTGAACCTAAATCATCCCACACAACTGCTGTGCAACAATACAATTGATTGGTTTGCTGATACTGAATCAATACATTTGAAAACTAATACTCTTCTGACCAGGCTATCTGTTTCACCCTGCTTTTCCTAAGTGGTCCCCATTATCCCTGAACATCCTTGATCTTTTCACACTGAATTGCAGCTGGTGGATTTTCTTGCGGTATCATTAAAGCAGTGACACCGGCTGACATGTAGGGGGGTTTGGTATGAAGGGTGTATAATGACATTCCTCTCTTGCAGAGATGAGTCAAGTCCCATTGAAGCCAGCGGGGGACCAGAGCAGGTCAGAATGCTTACTGGCCTCCCGATTCTGTCTCCTTCATGCCTATTCTCTCAAAAAAAGAGTTTACGAATTTTAATTAATTCAGAATTAGACTTTTATGTTAAGTGCTTGTGTATGTTTCCGTCTGAAAGGGCTCTTTCCTTTTGAGACTAAGAATAAAAGCCTATATATCCTTAATGCGAACCACATTGTTACGATAACAAAAAGAACAGCTTAAAATCCATATTATGTGTTAAAAAATGTAAATTTAACCATCAGTTTAGCTCCTTTTTAGCTTGTTTTTTTAGCTTGCAAATTTGAGTAAACTATAAAAAAAAACTATTTTAAAAAACCTAAACTAAAAATTTGGACTGCAGACAGAATGCCAAATAGTCATTTAAAGTACTTAATTTCAGTAAATTTCTTAACCAATTTACATCTCTAATATTTAATAGTGTATACGGTAGTTAATTTCCGAGCAGTTCATTTCCAGTGTTTTGACGGGTACTTCAGATAATAAGAGCTACTGAAAAGTGTTTCCAGGTCAAGCCGAGACTTGATCATCTGAGGTCAGGCCTCTTCTGAGCTGTTGTGTTGTAACCGAGCTTAAGTTTTGATAGATAACAGATGAACGGCGGTGGTAACAGCCAGCTGGATCCGAACGGATGGTGGCTTTGCGGTGCTGTTGTGGGAAGAAGCCATAAATACCTTGTTCCTCTCTGACTATTCGGAGTGACTGCTGATTGTGTCTCAGCTTGCTTGTTATCTGTAATGCATGTGAAATTGAACAAAGCTAGACAGGCTGATTGCTTTCAAGAGCTCTCGCTGCTTAAGACTGAGCTTAATTAGTTCATCTTGAGAGGATATAGCCAGATATTAGCGGCCTGACAAGCTGTTGAAACAGATTAGGGAAGAAATCGGCCTGATTATTGCAACTCTGTTCATCGTAGATTTAAAGTCCATTCAGATGTGAAGGGATTTAAAGGGGAGGATCTAGCAAGATGAATTAAATTCTCACTATAGGACATAAATACATTTGATTTAATCATTTAAAAAAACTGAACACACACACACAATTATTACTGTGCATATTATATGTGACCCTGGAGCACAAAGGGTCAGTTTTTCGAAACTGAGATGCATGCATCGTCTGAAAACTGAATAAATATGCTCTCCATTGATTTATGGTGTGTTAGGATAGGACATTATTTGGCCGAGATACAACTATTTGAAAATCTGGATTCTGAAGGTGCCAAAAAATAAAAATATTGAGAAAATAGCATTTAAAGTTGTCCAAATGAAGTTCTTAGCAATGCATATTACTAATCAAAAATGAAGTTTTAATATATTTACAGTAGGAAATTTACAAAATATCTTCATGGAACATGATCTTTACTTAATATCCTAATGATTTTTGGCATAAAAGAAAAATGGATAATTTTGACCCATACAATGTATTGTTGGCTATTGCTACAAATATACCCCAGCGACTTATGACTTAATAACTACTAAACAAATGTGTGCCTGTATGATGTAAAATCATGAAGTTGAGATCAAAAGACAGATTTTGTATGTAGATACGAAAGCACTATTTGTTTATATAGCACCACTGGTTTTGAAAGTTAATGTTTATTTAAATCCCTCAGTAGAGATATTTCACCTGCTACATTCAAATGAATCTATTTCTGTTTTATTTTTAGGATCACATGTTCAAAATGCCATTCAGATGTCCTTCAGGTAGAAGACAAGAAATGGTGACGCATCTACCTATTTACCTGCAGCCATGTACGTTTTCGTATCGTTTTCTTTCTCACGCTCTCATTTTCTCTCCCCTCCACTTTATCCATTTATCCAAATCAAAGAAGTTATGCATTGTCAGTGGGTAAATATTACACCGTTGTCAGAGAAAACAGCTGCGGGTCAATGACTCGAGACTCCTTTGCTCTTTATCAGTTTCTTCTGGTGGCACTAAATGTCAACATATGAGTAAAGCCTCGCAAATAATAATGCTTCAGCCCCGTGGCCTTTGTGTGTGTAAGTCTATGAGTGCGACTGCATGTTTGGCAACTCTCGCTTCATAAACGAAACCAGAAGATGCTGGTGGTTTGGAACGAGAGTGCAGTGGGGACCACATGCTAACTGGGACTACTAAAGCGCATTAGTTCTGACAAGTATTGTATCATGAGCCAGCGGGGCTTTTGTCGTACGCCTACACAAATATTTTTGCAAAAAGACTCATCTTACAAGAGAACACTGTGAGGTCAGTGGCATTTTGAGGATGGGGTAATTAGTGGAACTATGACATATCAGCACCATTCGGAGGTAAATACGATCCCTTCTGTAGCAAAATCTAATGAACATAAGTGCTTTAACAGTAGCCTAATGTCAAATCGGAATAACAGAATTGGAACAAATGGGAAAAATTATATAGATATAAATTTTTTTCAAATAAATACTAAATTATATTATTTTTCAAACTTTAATATATTGTAGTAATATTGCAGGATTAAAGTAGTTAATTAGTTTATATAGCTAAACTCAACCTGTAAATAAAAGAATTTTAAGTATATGAAAGGTTTTGACTTTCGTTTCAGTTTTTAATGTCTTGATGTTATGTTGTGATTTCAAATTAATAAACTGAAAAAGCATGTGTGGTATGTTTATGTGGCCCATTTCAATATACTTTGCATAAATTCTGCTGCAAAATTCTGCTCTAATTTGGTTATTGGGACAATCTCTTTGAACATATTAAAGTAGCAAATCAAAATGTTTCAAATCGCAAATACGATTATAATACACGACACAGTGACTTTAGAGAAAAAATATATGTTCAAAGCAGCTTCAGGTTTATGGTGTAATGATACTCGGGGTTAAACCCCAATGAATTTATTGAGACCCAAGCCAAGGGACATCCACACTAATGCCCCAATTAACACTCCTAACACGGCTGGAGTGCTGAGGCTATTAGCGAAGACAACAATATACCCTATCCAGCAGCCTGCTGGCTGACACCTTAACCTAACCTTATCTCTGACAAACTCGCTGCATCTATTTCACAGCACTCTGAGCTTTAAAAACAGCCTTGTTCGAACATTCAAAATAAATGGAGCCGGGCGAAACACGGCAGCGAGGAAAAAGACAGGCTAGCCTTTTCCGTCCCTCCAGTGGCTGAGGTTAAGATTCTTTGGACTAAGCCGAGAAGCTTTTTTCCACGCAGTCAACTGAAAGTGTTCTGTATTTACTGCCCTCTTAAAAATGATCACTGACCACCATTCTCCCTCAGTGCTACTGGAGAAAGTGATGCAGAAAGTGGGGATCGTTGCTACTCACCACCAGATGGGATAGCCTCCAAGCACCCGAGAGCTGGACAACCACATGCACATGAGATATCCAACCAGGTACAAATCCATGAGGTATGTCTTGTGTGGATGGAAATTGCTATTGATAAGTACATAGAATTCCTAGAGAGGGGCTGAAAATTAAGTACCAGCAGGCAAGTCTTAAGATGGAAAAATATGGATGCTTGAGAGAATAATTAGCAATTTTGGGGTTTAAATGAAGGCAAAAAAAAAAAAAAAAAAATCTCCAGGGTTTGCTGCTGCTTTGAGTTGGGTGAGGAAAGTGTGTGTGTCCCAGTAGTTAGGAGAGTAAGTGTCTCTTTCACACACTCGCACACACGCTCCTACTCGTCCTCTGATTCCCTCCCTCTCACTGAGGTTCTTCCCTAAGGTACATATCTTTTTCTCTCCCCACTTTTTTTTCCCCTTAGGATCATCAGGGCCAATATTAGAGAGAGTGAGAGAGAGAGAGGAAAAAAAAAACGACAACCGAGGTTTGGAGATGTCAGCTGGCAAGCCAATCACAGAGCATGGCCTTAGGTTACGGAAAAAAAAAATTATAATTATTCCTGCCCATCTGTCAATCATGCACCACCCCCTGGTAATGTAGCAAAGAAAGAAAGAGACAGAGGGAGAGAAAGAGAAAGAGAGAGAGAGGAGGCTGGGAGGGAATAAGAATGAAAGAGCGTCAGCACTGAGTTTCGGAGAGGTAGATTTGTCTTATTAAGATCTAGATTATCTGTATTAACATCAAGGAAACCCAGCTGAGTCAGAGTCGGGCCTGCTGACGGCATCGGGGAATGGCGTCACTATATTTTAGTACACCATGCCCCGAACTAATTGTTCCGGATGCGTGTGCGTGCACATGCATTCACACGTTGAGAAGAATTTTGTCTTGGAGAATTTTGATGGCCCCCTTGTGATGATAGGACACAAAGGAAACACAATAAAAAGCCATAAAAGGTGGTGTGGCTTGCAGTGTTCTGTGCCCCAGTGGCCCAAAGGCAGCACATTTTACATAAACACCATTGTCATTCGGATGGGATGAGGGCAGACGGTTAATGAGAAAGAGACACAGCACTAAAAGTTGACAATGCATTCTAATATAGACTCTGCCTCAGACTCGCCTAAAACACCGGGACAGAGGCGAACTGACAGTGGTTTCTGGTAAAAATATGGGAGATCAAAATTGCATTCAAATTAGTCTTATATCAGTTAGCATGTGTGGTTTTCCACTCAAAACAGCCTACAAATGCATTTAAAGAATAAATCATCGTCAAACAACAAAATTTGAAGAATGAAGAATTGAAGAATTACAATGCAAATGTAACAAACTAGAATTAAATGCATTCAGAGAAATGAATATGACTAAATTTTTTGATGTAAAGTTTTGAAAATAAGTTTTAAAAGATTCCGATAGATAGATAGATAGATAGATAGATAGATAGATAGATAGATAGATAGATAGATAGATAGATAGATAGATAGATAGATAGATAGATAGATAGTGAATTCTTTTCCTGTCATTCCGATTCAAATTCCAATTCAATTTCCTGTAGGTTGTGGCCAATTTGCTTCAAATTCCAGTTCATAATAAAAAAAGTTTTCACATAAGTTCCCACCTCTTTTCCAGGAATGTTTAATTTATGTTATTGTCCAGTATTCTCTTGCTTGGCTGTGGTTGGATAAAATGTTCTCCTCCAGTCCAGTGATCAAGGACTGAAGCCTGTGTTTCTGTTTATCTGCTAGTGTATCTGTCTGTCTCACTCACAGCAGGGATATGGTCTGTGCGCAGCCACCGCAGGAGCTGAAGAGAGACACGGACAGCTCTAGTCGCAGTCTGGAGGTCATATTTCCAGTGCCCCGTTCTTTGCCTTTATTCTGCCACATCAGAAGGGTCAGAGCTGCCCTGCAATTGCACCTCAAGGTCATTCTGACATCTGAAATGTTCATGCATTTCACTGTTTCTAACAGGATGCTACACCCCTGATCTGATTATATGAACCTGTTGGTTTGATTGCAGGTTACATTGATGTTTAGCATGCACTGTGTTCCCGACATCGAGAATAAAGATCTGCTTTCTATTGTGCCTAGATCAGCGGTTTGTTTCTGCATTCTTGAAGAGTGACAGACGCGGATCTGCTCGCCAGGATTGGCTGGGAAAACCTGATCGGAGCGTAATTTACGAGTGGAGGCGAGGAATGGTCTGCGGTCGGCATCTCAACAACACTGAAACCACATTTCCCAGGTCAAGGCCGTAAGGCCACGACACAACGGACCGGCTGGAAATGAGCTTACGATTAGAATCTCAAGGACTCGAACCCCGGTGTGCATCACAACAGTGTGAAGCCAGGACAAAAGCCAGAGATGCTTGACATAGCTACAGCACAAACATTACCATTCCCTCCTAGCATAGCTATTGTGCTTCGGAGGAAGTCTTGATTCTCGTATCAATCGCACTTAATGAATTTACTGAAGTGGGCCCTAGAGCATGGAAATGAAGTGCGCTAGCAGATCAATGGGAATAAAGAGACTCGCCCAGAGCTTTGACCTCTGGGTCGGGAGTCTCTCATCCTCCCTCATTAAGTCATGTTTGTGGACACTCCTGCTTTTTTATTAGGGCTAGGCTAATACATAACCCTACACACCCACAAAGTAGCCCCTATAATCTGGGAAAGACACCCTTTTGGCTTCCTGTGAGTGGATGGAAGATAATTCGTAAACGACACAAGCCATAACATAAGGTGCCGTCACATGTAGCGTTGGTACAAAATCCGTTGGGTGCAATCTATTAATTTCGCTATAAATCCATACGATTGGGAATTTCACACAGATTTGCCCCATTGACTAACATAAAGATGCGTGATTTGAAAGTGACTTCTCTGTGAGTTGTTCTTTATACATTACTAGGCTATTGACAATAGATAATGTACCTGTTTTACCTGCAAGCTTTCACCGAATTTCGCTAATGTGACCGCACCTTTAACGTTAGCTCAAATCCATATGTGTTTGCTAGCAGCATGCGTAGGGAATGCAGAGACATACACAGAGCACCCCTGTGGTGCGGGTTTCTAAGGCGACCTGAAAACGGCCGTAACCAGGTCTGGCTCTTTCTCAGGCTTTCTTCAAAGAGGGACATGTGTAGACCCCCAATATCCCTCACCCACACTCAGTCCGGACAGTGTGGCCGGACACAGGCAAGCAATAAAACCTGGATTAGCGCAGCGTTCACACATAACGCTAGAGCGAGAAAGTTTCTTAACGCCCTAGCCCACCCTCTCCTCACACACGTCTCTTCTCTCTTTCATTCCCTCCATCTCTCCTTCTTTTGTGTCTGCGTCTCTCCTCCCTCCTCTTCCTTTGCCCCTTTCTCTTCAGAATTTCATTGTTTGTTATTACCATGTTAGAGATAAAGGAGGTCTGAGGAATTAGCTTGTTCTTACAGTTGCAGAGAAAATCCGCTTAAGTCCGCAACCCCCAAATTTGCGGTACCCAGAAGCCCCCTGCTCTCGGGATTTAACTAGAATGCGTATCTTTGTGATGGGGGGAAAAAATCATTTTGTAAGGTGCCAACAGGGCTGAGATGGAACAGTCCGACCCATCTCCGGGCCCCCGTCCCCACATCATGTCCTGGAAATGGGTGCATTTGTATAATATCACAGCTTTTGTCCCTACTTTGTAAGCTGGGGACAAAGCCCTGACACTCCTCCACCCCTCCCCGCTCATCCCCCCCAAACAAACCTTTTTCATTAGAGCAGCAAACACTTTCCCCTTCAATAGCCCTGATACTACTTTAAAGCGCCTCTCTTCTCTCAGGACACAGAGCTCGCTTAATTAAACCACACTTAAGCCGGACAATAAGCCTTCGCGCAGGTCTGGGCGAGCCCGCCGAGAGTATTCATGGCGACGTAAAGCGAAAGCCGCGAGAGAGAGAACTATATGCCAGATACTTTGTTCACACAAGATGAAGAGTCAACAGCCACCCCCACACCATTTCTCTCCTAATAAACACCTTTAGAAAGGCTCTGTCCCTGCACAATGATCCTCCGCTCCCCTCCTCTCACTCTCAATCACCCTCCAGGACAATGCCTAAAGCTCCACAGCCCCCAAGACCCTCGGCCCAACAACAGACACTTCTTTTATTGAAATTCTTTGGTGTTCTAATCCTCAGCTTCCTCTATAGGACAATAATGGAGTGTCAGTACTTTTTCCAGTGTGGCTATCATTAGACCGGCTTGGGTCACAAGCCCTCTCTTCCTCTTCTCTCAAGTTTGAAATTATTCTTGACTCAGGGTTATTGAAGCTCGAAAATGAATACACTACCAGGGCATATTGCATATTTCGGGGTGCTTTTATCCTTGCGAAGCACGTCGCCTGGCACGCATTCTTAAGCAAATATCGAATCAAACGTGAGACGCGTAGACCGTATTTATTTTCAGAGACAGTCCAAACCCCAGGCCCCAGATGATGATATTAGAATTTTGAATTAATGGATTTTATGTTAAAAAGAGGGTAGTGGAAATAATGTCACTTAAATATGAAACAACATTTTAATCCAAATATTTAGTCTTGACCATATCCCTAAACCTAACCCCTAAGTAATCCCTAAAATCAGAGGAAATTATAGATGAATGACACTGATGTACAAGCACCAAACACTGATTGTAAGCATAAATGTCACAAAAAAACTATAAACTGGTTCTTTAAATCTGATTGGTTAATCACAATGTTGTTCCAGGTTCAACAAAGATGTTGATCCAGGAACATATCGCACTTGATAAAATCAGTTTCTGCATGTAGGTGCACTGGTCATCGTTTATGTATGAATAAAAGCCTAAATGAAATCTTTTTTATCATGTCTCTTCAGAAGACTTGGATTAAACCGCTCGATTGATATGGATTACTTTTATGTCTTTATGAACTTTCTAAAGCATCAATGTTTTGGTGGAATGGACCTCAATTGGAGGGACAGAAATCTTAGGTTTCAAAAATATCTTAATTTATTTATTAAAGATGAACCACATGAGGGTGAGTAAATGGTGATTTTTAATTTCTACATAAATTATTTCTTTAAGATGTTCAACTGCTCTCATCTGAGTATTTAAGGGATAATTGAACTAAAATTGAAGATTTTGTAATTATTAGCCTCATGCACCAAAAAGCTCAACAACATAATCCATATTATGATTTGTGCTCTATATTTCAAGACTTCTCAAGCCATACAATAGCTTAACGTCAAAATTTGTTATTATTCATATGGCTCTTCTCAAATTGCGCTTATGTAGATTGAAATATGGCACATGTATTTCCACATTTTTCACCAACAGTGGCAATTGCCATTGCCTCTTAAATTTCAGTCTGTTTCTCACTCAGAGCTATCACATGTTTTTAGAAGATTTGGAATTTAGTGTATGGTTTTTATAGACCGCTGTTATGGTTCTTTACTTTTCTGCCGTTTTTTTGTATTTTTTTGGAGATTAACAGCACCTGGTTACCATTTAGCTTTATTTGGATAAGTGCAGTGTGCCTAACATCTCCTTTTGTAGCCTACAGAGGAACTGGATTTCGAGCATCATAAGGGTAAGTAAACTCTGACAGTATTTTTGTTTGCTATCTCTTTAAGATATCCAGCTACTGTCACCTGAGTATTAAGAAACTGTGGTGAGATCCTTCTGAATCTGAGGTTTATTTGAATCCTTTACTGTCAGAAAAAAGCAAAAATTGTACATTTAGGGCACATTTGTCAAACTCTGCTCCACTGTCCTGCAGAGTGTAGCTCCAACCAGGTCCAAAACCCCAGTTGTGGCTAGTAGGGATACAGCTCCGACCGGAAACGAACAATGAAATTAATTTTATACCTATTAGATTGTTTTAGTAATGTCTACACCTACCCCAACCCTAAACCTACCCCTTACAATAATGAAAAAAATAGTAATTATTGTTGTACAGTGTGACAAAAATTATGCTGTATTGATGTGCGCATGCCCAGTAGCGCCATACGTATCCCTTCTAGCTTTAACCCAAAACCCCTGCCTGGTGTGTTTAATTGGGGTTAGAGCTAAACTCTGCAAGACAGTGGCCCTCAAGAACTGAGTTTGAAACCCCCCTGTCTTACTGCACGAATCTATCTCCCAGATGAAAGATTGGCATCATGAAACAATTGCGATGAATCAACTGCCTTAGAGTACTACTATGAGCCACTTAGGGGTGAATAAGGTACAAAGAAGTCCTTCTGAGGGAACTGTCCCAGTGACAAGCTGTTGTACCCTATTTTTGGACATTTTTTGGGAGTGGTGAAGTCCATCGTGACAGTCATTTACTACACAAACTGCTATTTTTACAACTGATCCTCAAATCTGTTTTTATACCAATTCATCAATTAAATATACAATACACAATATATAAAGTACATGTATTTCCTAACAACACAAAGGGATTCCATAAGGCATATACTGTATATTATTAGGCTTAAGTTCTTATAAAGCTGTAATATAGTAAGGGTGTAGTATATAGTAAAGTATTATAAAAGATCAGTAATAGAAGTGAAATCTGACTCAATCCAGTGAGTATAAACTATCTTTTCTAGTGAGACAAAAACATCAACAATGTGTTTATACTGACATCTTCTGGGTACTCTCAGTATTGTCACACATTTGTCTCAGAAATTGCTGTTGAGATTATTTTCTGTGTAGAGACTGCAGACCATTTTATATTATCTTATTAGCATTAATGGTATCATACATAAATACAGTGCAATGAGTCAAGACTGCTGTGGTCCTTAAACCTCAATATCTTGTTACATTTATTTGGAAAAAGTGGAATCAGTATGCTAACGTGTTTTTTAAAGCAGGAATAGGTTGGGATTGGCTTGAAATATTTGAGGCATGCAGCTAGGGAATGTTCCAAATCTACTTAAACCTCTGGGGCAAATATGCGTACGTGTGTAAGAACATGAACAGTCAACGTAACTCGTCTTGTATGAATTTCCAGAGCTGTTGTCTGAGCTGTTATATGATGAACAGTGGTAATTATGGAAGCTCTTAAAATGAAATAACTTCATGCTTCTGTGCACTTTATGATTTTCATAGACTCATCAGAGAGTCATCAAAAACCTCAAGGCAGCATCTGTTAAAAATATATGTACATTAAAAAAAAAAAAAAGTCATTTGATGAAAATAGCCACAGTTTAGCCTCTCTTGATATAATAGCAATTTGATCTCATCTGCAGCCAGTGATTTACTCTGCATTAAGTCATCAATGTCACAAGCATTTTTCCCTCAGGGGACAGAAAGACACAATGCTGCTGCAATTCTATAGGAGTCTAAATGTAATCTTGTATTTAAAGGTAGCCTGCTTCCAACAGGCTCGGTTCCAACTGAAGGAATCACGTTGGGAAACATAAATCTTTGGGCCTAAGGGTTGTATTGCTAAAGAATATCAGAGTAACATGTTCTGAGCTCCAAGATATAATTTAACAGCTTTTAAAATGTAGTAGCTCCCCGCAAAGAGCATTGTAAGAGCAAGAGAAGGAAGACCACAGTTCTTTGAAGTTGTGCGCATTTGCCATGATTTAATCATCAGTGAAGACGCTCCCACGTTATTCAGACACATGGCTCACGTTTCAGTTCCTACAGGTCAAAATGACTCCGTTTGTGTAGCAGAGCTGCTATTTCACCCATCTTTGGCCCAGAGACTAAATAACTTATTTTAGAAAGCCTATTAGTGGCCCTACAGCCTATTAGTGCCCTTATAGCATTTGTTGGAGCACTAGCTTCACATGCAACATTTAAGATGGAAGGGTCATATGCAGCTATAAGCTGACTAGATGCATATACCGGGTACAAATGGTTTTAGGTTATGTATGACTGCAGAACATCCTCAGTTTTTCTTGTTTCAGGTGATTGAGGTGTGGTAACATCTATAGATAGCTTCGGAAGAACATTATATTCATAGTAGTCCATATTATATTACAGTATATAATATTATTCTGAGGTGCAAATGGCAGTGGTGGAAATGATATTTTGAGCATATAAAACACTTCTGCTGCACCTAATTTCACAGCTAGCTTTTATCTATACACATAATAAAATACAAACTTTTTCAAAATTAGAGCTTAAATTGTAACTGTACATGATAGAAATATGGTTTTCAAATGATATTTACCTTGATGTTCACACATCACAGTCATTGTTTAAAAAAATTAAATGGAAAAAATAATTTTCACATAATTCATCATATCAGAATGAGCTTTATTGGCCAAGTATGTTTACACATACGAGGAATTTGTTTTAGTGACAGAAGCTCCACAGTGCAACAGGACAGGACACAGATAATAAAAGAATAATATCCAAATAGGCAATGTACAAAACAGCAAAAACACAATATATAATATAGACAATTACGTGTGTACAGGTCTGATATGTGCAAATTTGAAATGGAAAAAAAAAATAATAATAATAAGTGTGGTGAATAAATAATGTATAACAGAGTTGTGTGTTCCACGTTTATTGTCAAGTGTTCATGAGATGGATTGCCTGAGGGAAGAAACTGTTCCTGTGTCTGGTCGTTCTGGTGCTCAGAGCTCTGTAGCGTCGACCAGACGGCAACAATTCAAAGAGGGATTGTGCTGGATGTGAGGGGTCCAGAGTGATTTTACCAGCCCTTTTGCTCACTCTGGATGAGTACAGTTCTTGGAGAGTGGGGAGGGTTGTACCAATGATTCGCTCAGCAGTCCGGACTACTCTCCGTAGTCTTCTGAGGTCAGATTTGGTAGCTGAGCTGAACCAGACAGTTATTGAAGTGCAGAGGATGGATTCAATGATGGTGGAGTAGAACTGTTTCAGCAGCTCCTGTGGCAGGTTGAACTTCCTCAGCTGGCGAAGGACGTACAACCTCTGCTGGGCCTTTTTGACAATAGCGTCAATGTGATTGTCCCACTTCAGGTCCTGGGAGATGGTGGTGCCCAGGAATCTGAATGACTCCACTGCAGTCACAGTGCTGTTCATGATGGTGAGAGGGGGGAGAGCAGGGGGGTTTCTCCTGAAGTCCACAATCATCTCCACAGTTTTGAGCGTGTTGAGCTCCAGGTTATTAAGACTGCACTAGACAGCCAGCTCCTTAACCTCCTGTCTGTAAGCAGACTCGTCACCGTCCTGGATGAGGCCGATCAGTGTGGTGTCGTCTGCAAACTTCAGGAGCTTGACAGAGGGGTCTTTAGATGTGATGGTGTAGAGGGAGAAGAGCAGTGGAGAGAGTATGCAGCCCTGAGGAGCTCCAGTGCTGAATTAGCCTATGAATGTTTATGAATTAGCCTACCTCTGAATGTAAAACACGATAAATGATAGTTTAATCACATAGCCTACCTTTTCATTCGATTGATCAATATCGCATGTATAATCTTAAATGGTTGAGCAATGCATTAAAGTATGATATTTAAAGGGACAGTTCAGCAAAATGAAAATCCTGCCACCATCAACTTGATGATCCATACCAACTTGTCTTTATTTCTTCTGTGGAACACAAAAGGAGAAGTCAGGACGAATTTAAAGGACTGACAGCATTTCACTGTTATTGCATTATTCCCATACTATGAAATGTGAACTTTTCAGTCCCTAACATTCTATCTTCTCATTTTATACAGTTTTAATAACGCAATACAAAGTATCCAGTGTTGTTGTGAAATTCTGTTAAAGTTTAACTTATTACAGAATCAGACATTTGAGACCGTAACAGTATGGGTAATATAATACTGTTTAAAAAAAAAACTACCATACCCATAAATCTCAGTATTTGTGCATAATCGCTTTGTCTCTCTCACTAGCACTTTCTGTGACTTTAAGGAGGCGTGGGTCTTTTCAGCAAATTATCAACGCATCGAACGCCGATTGGGCGACATCCTCCACGTGACTCGCATCATCCAACCAGCGGCTACCCCGATGAATACATTCCCAACTAAAGGTGAGTTCTGAAAATGATGACGCGAAACGATGAAGTCTTGCTGTGTTGTCACCATCTGTTTGCACAGGAACAAAGTGCTTCAAAGCAAACATGATGAAATAAACAGACGTGTAACGTTTCGAAAACCGGCAAGGCTACATTGCATAAAGGCTCAAGAACTGAAGATATAATCCCGACAACGTTTACGAACCAGAGGGAAATAGCCCTATATTATTTTTCGTAAGTACGTACTGTGAAGTTTCTGCGTGATTCGCGAAGACTCTTGCGCAATATTGTACAGTAAGTGACCCGTGCTCTTATCATTTTAAATAACAACAACGGAACACTTTCAGAAGTTGTGTTGATTTTCCACACACTGCATATTGATGCTTATCTTTACATACTGTTCTATGACTCTTTCTAGTGTATGCGTCTGAATGTCAGTGAACGTAATGTAATTCACACCCATATGTGCGTTTCCACGTGTTTGTTGTGTCTGACAGTAAGTGCGCAATAGTGAGTGTCCCTCCAGTGCGCGAGGATGAATGTGGGCACGGCGCACAGTGAGGTCAATCCAAACACGCGAGTGATGAACGGCAGGGGTATATGGCTCTCCTATGTGCTTGGCATTGGCCTCCTACACATAATACTGCTCAGCATACCGTTCGTCAGCGTTCCTGTGGTCTGGACCCTCACCAATCTCATCCACAACTTGGTAAGAGCTGCTAGATGACACCAGGCTAAAAAGTTTTAACTACTAACTTAATATTAACACAGTTCACCGTACTGCGCTTTTAGGTTAGTGGTTGTTGTTTTTCTAAAACAACACGATACCTAAATTGTGTATAATTAAAAAAGGTGCCAAAATTAACCTTAAATCAAGCTCTGAAATGTATTTAAAAAGACCATGAACTTCATTGGCCCAAAATATGCTAAATTATTAACATGGACTGAATTGGAAAATGTCCATGGTTTAGTGCAGTAATTCATTATACAGAAGAAATTGTGCTGAAACTGTGTTTGTCCTCACTGCAAGTGAACTTATTTGTATATAGTTTGTATGTACATATATATATATATATATATATATATATATATATGTGTATGTATATGTGTGTGTGTGTATGTATGTTTTTAACACTATTTTATAATCTAATTGAATACAGTCTGTTGTACTTTTTTAAAAACGTTTTGTAGCTTGTTTATAGTTCGCCATCCATCTAAATTATGAATTTCAAAATTTTTTGTGCTGTGTACATCCAACAAAAGAATACGTGAGGCATTTGTCCTCCTGTTTACAAGTTGGTTATTGCTATATATTTTGCTATTGTAAAAGCCTGTTCACTCTGTTCATGATAACTATAAAGTTTTAATAAACTTTTTAATTCTGTGAGAATAGAAGTCCAAAGCTATAATGATAGGAGCAGTATATTTGGCATCACGTTCATTTCATTGAATGATAAAAACATCGACAGCTAGTCAGAATCCACTTGACTTTTAAAGGGGACCTAGTATGCCCCTTTTTACAAGATGTAAAATAAGTCTCTGATGTCCCCAGAGTGAAGTTGTGAAGTTTTAGCTCAATATACCCCACAGATAAAATTTTATAGCTTGTTAAAATGGCCACTTTTAGGGTATGTGCCAAAATGCGCTTAGTTTGAGTATGTTGCTTTAAATGCAAATGAGCTGGTGCTCCCAGAGAAGAGGGCGGAGCTTCAAGAGCTCAGGCATTAGCAGTGCTAGCCTTTGCAAATAAACATTCCACTATTAATACAAGCCTGTTATCTTTACAGAAAACGCACTCGGTTTCAAAGTCAGTCATCTGATGATACTGTGCATAATAAATTGGCGTTTATGAATTACACAGACTGGGAGCACGGCGGGATAAAAATAAAAACATAGCTGGTCCCACTTCTGTTTATGAGCTCGACAACTTCAAGCGATCGATTGACTCGCATTGCTTTCGTATGCAACTTTTAACTACCACATTCCTATTTAAGATCATTCTGGTAGCACTTGAAGGCAGCATCAGTGAAAACAGGCTGAGACAATGGTAGCTTTAGCAATTAGCCTTACAGAGTGCCAAGAAGCTCTTTCAGAAAGGCAATTTGGAAAACAAACCTGCGATACTTACTTTGTCTGGAGCTGACATTCTCGCACGAAGCGCTGAGATTGATGCCTAAACATTTAGGGGATGTTACCGAAAATTTAATTTAACCACAGTGTCCTCGGCTCAGATGGGGGAGATTATGGCGACTCCTGTGTTCATTAGTGCATCCCAAAACACAACACTTGTAAAGCCTCTTTGGCACTGAGTATATATCTCCAATAGTGGAGGACCGCAGCTTCTCACTGTGTTTCACTGGGCTGTGTTTATGCTAATAGGGCAGAGAGCGGCACAAATGGGTGGGACTTTTTCCCCTTAGTGACGTGAAAAGAGGGAGAATCTGAAATGGCTCGTTTGGAGAGACTGTTTATGATTTATTGGTTTTATAAAAAAATTAGTTGGTAGATTTTTAACATTATAGGCCGGTTGTTTTCACACATTGCGGCCACACAACTGTGTTCAAACAACTTATAAAAGTGATTTTTGCGTAATAGGTCCCCTTTAAGAGCTTGAGCATTCGAAGTGGCAGGCAACATAACTAAATAATAAATATAACATTATCATGCATTGACGTGAACGCTAAAATGGACAGGTGTGAACAGGCCTTAACTACAGTATAAACAGTGGCATTGTTATAACCTGTAACAGATCTGCAACTAATTTTCTCTCACAGTCTGCCAATGCATTAGTTTCAGTGTAAATGTAGCACAGATGCTTTCTTAAGATGCAGACGCCTAAAATAATCATTTGTTTTGTGACAGCCCCCAGCTGCAGAAACATTGAAACAGCAGCATTTTTTCTTGCTGAATTTTGGCCCGTTCAGTTGCTGACTCAAGGTTCTGTAATTTCAGCCAGTGTTGGACTAACAGAGCTATCCTGTATCGCCTTTCTTAGTCGTCCTGCTCCCAAAACAGATCAGCTCTTGCTGTTGCCCTAAGAGTTTCACAACATCTGTTGATAGAGCTTTGAAAAATTGTACCAAAGGTGATGATGTTGTGTGCCTGTCTTTCTGCCATAGTGCATGTATATCTTCCTACACACGGTAAAAGGAACGCCGTTTGAGACTCCAGACCAAGGCAAGGCCCGGCTTCTGACCCACTGGGAACAGATGGACTACGGGGTCCAGTTCACCGCCTCTCGAAAGTTTCTCACCATCACCCCTATTATACTGTAAGAGAGTTCGCCTTTGCTCTGTGCTGTTTGAAGCTTCGCTCTGCATGTCACGCTAATTTGTCCCTTTTGGTTGTGTTCTGCACACGCACTGAGAAGTCTTTCACAGCTTGCTCTGCATGACCATGAGCAAGAGGCAGTGATGCTGACTTCCTGTGGTGTCTGCTGGCAAGGAGAGCCGGATTTAGAAACAGTTAGTCAGTCAGTCAGTCAGCTCATTTGCCTTACTCTTTTCTTCTCTCTCTTCTCTCATATTGTGAGGGTGTATCTGTTGGTTACAGTGAGGAATAAGGAGGGTTGTCTTGATTTAGCTGTTCTTAATGTTAACATGAAACAGGACCTCAAACACCTTTTATTATAAAATGAGCTTGCATTTAAAAAAAAAAGAAAGTGAAATTGTGATGCTGTGTAAAAACTCATTTAATGTATTTCAGACAGGCACAAGATATTTGACTAGAAAAAACAAGTGAGTGAGACCTCCCTGCTGACAATACCAGAACCAGCCTGGTTGGCTATTCCTTGCTTGTATAAGTTGTTCTTAGGTAGTCTAGCTGGATTGCTAGCCTGGCCTAACTGGTGTTTAGCAGCAGAAAAGTACTTCAAGCACCTCTTAAACAGCCAACAGTCCAGCCTGACCAGTCTGAGAGGGCAGCTGAGATTAGCAAATCAGGTTTAAGATGTTGTTTTCAGCTGGGTTGATGAGAAGTGGATGGGACATAGTAGCAGTGTTATGGTTCGTTTCCACCGAGCAGTACGGGTCAATACAGTGCGGTACGATTTGGGACGGAACATGCTGATCCAGCTTGCGTTTCCACTGCCAACAGAGTACCCTTACTTGATAGGCGTGGTGTATGCTGGAAAGTTGCGATCGACAATAAAGCGTGTCAATTATTTTTGTATTATATACTGTTGTAGTATTAATTGATATTTAAAACTAGCTTTAATTTTTTTAGTTTTCAATTTAATTTTAGTTTTAGCCACTTTTGCCATATATTCTATTCTTTTTCTATTTTGCTTTAATATATATATTTTTTGAAGTAAACTCCTTCAATTTCATTTCAGTTAGTTGCCAAAGGCAAATTTGTTTTTCCATCTAATATTTGTATTTTATTTTATTTTATTCCAGCGCTATATCAATTAAAACAGTTACATAGTAACAGCAATGCATAGTATAATGTTGATTTGCTACAAGAGTGTCTAAAAAAACGATTTGACTATTGGTTAAGTTTGGAGTAACAACTTGGTGGATGTACATTATCCTTGCCACATAAGTAAATAATTAGACAAAATATTGATTTAAGTTATATTTTATTAGCTCTTTAAATGCAAAGCTGCCGCAAAGAAAAAATTTCCTAACAAACCGCTTTGAGCCTAGATGAAGTTCAGACAAGACAGACATAATATACAGTCATATCACTAATTACACTACTTTTCACTAAGTACACTATCAGAAATAAAGGTACAAAAGCTGACACTGGGGCGGAACCTTTTCAAAAGGTACATGTTTGTACCTAAAGGGTCCATTTTGGTACTTTAAAGGTACATATTAGTACTTAAAGTGTACATAATTGAACCTAATAGGTACAAAAGTGTACCTTTTGAAAAGGTACTGCCCCAGTGACCGCTTTTATACCTTTATTTCTGAGAGTGTATAAAGACGAGGACATTAAATGTTATTTGAGAACAAAGTATTTTAAAATCGTATCTGTTTAATTTCTTAAAGTGCCACTATTATTGATTTTTTTTTTAAATGACCTTTCATGCAGTGTGTAACACAGCTCTAAGTGAATGAAAACGCCCTGCAATGTTTTAAATCTGAAAGTGAACTATGTATAAAGCTGACCAATCAGAATCAAGTTGTCCATAGAGCCGTGTAATACAGTTTTTTCTTTAGAATAGCATGCACCATACTAGAAATGTTCATTAAGAAAGTAACTATATCTCTTTTTATATTGATCTTATTTTATATTAATTATAATCATCTATTTATATACAGTATATGTATGAAAAGCATTCTGTTGCAGCATGAAGAAACCACATCCTGTTTCCATTAATGCAGTCTTGTGCTGTGCTTGCTTGAGCAACTTCTGTAGCCTCTGCATCTGTGCATCTCATGTTGCTATCTGACTTTATCTTGTCCTTGTCCTTCCCCTCTACAGGTACTTCCTGACCAGTTTCTATACAAAGTATGACAGGGTCCACTTCATCATCAACACCATTTCCCTGCTCACTGTGCTTATCCCCAAACTGCCTCAGTTCCACGGGGTCCGTCTCTTTGGAATTAATAAGTACTGATGAGGCTTTGATCTTCAACACAAGAGGATGTGTGGCCATATACTCTGTGGGAATAAAAAAGGGGGAAATTTAGAGATTCAATGGATACTTTGCTGCTTTGCGGTCAAAGTGGCTGAACAATATGCTATGGTATCACTTTTATTGATGTTTTTTGTATGACATTCAGTAGATACAAACACATTTGTAGAACCACCAGCAGAATGCAGCAAAAGAGGGTCTCTGGATATGTTAGGACCACCGTTATACTCTGTATTGAAACAGGCAGTGTTGGTTAACAGCGTAATATATGCCATTGGGAACCATGTGTTAGATTTCAGTCACTTTGGCAGAAATGCTGCATTGATGCAATGAATCAGATGGGTCAAAATAGGCTGATTCTTAACTGTTTTGGGGGCCTGAGTCAGCACTTCCTAATGTTCAGCGCAAGGCGTTTAGAGTAAAAAGGTACTGTGTTTCTGAAGAAAATGTACAAGGCTATTTTTAGCACAGGTGCAAAAGACTGGCTTCAATCCTATAGTTGGACAGTGTCATCCTGTCCTGATGATACTTCTACCAGACCAGTTTTTCGTGATTTTAGATTTAAAACAAAGCTAGTTAAATTTGACAAATCATAACCTGTTAAAATATTTTATGTCATAGTGTTTTTTTTTCCCAGAGCCCTAACAGTCTCAAACCTCTCGCTATTTTATAACATGCACTTAATATTGAGTAACAAAAAAGCTACTTGGTTGCTTGTAAAACCCTAGATGAGTGGCTTCTGATGGGGAGAACAGGTGCAAGGGAATATTGGATTAGATCATTTTTGCCCCAAGAGAGAAACTGCAGTCTAACTGTGCATATGACCTTTGGACCGTAGTCTGTCTCATTGGACTCTTGTGTACAACTCTTGCACTTCATGTCCAGGTCTGAGTGAGGATATATTAAATGTTAATGCAGGTACAGAATATTTCTGTAAAGCATCATCAAAATGTGAATAAGATGTGAAGTGCTTATCTTTAGTGTTTCATGTCTGTCTCACAAAGGCAGTAACTGAAACAGATTTTTTTTAAATTGGCAATTTAAAGCAAACCTGTCTGTCACAGTACAGATCTACAGATTTTAGTTTTGACTAAATACTGTATGTAGTTACTGCATTTTGCCTGTGAACAGCAGTATGGACAGATGACCGGCCCTGTGATATGCATTTTGCGTGACAGTACTATAATGCACTATACTATAATTTCAGAAATTTGTACCAAAAAGTTATATTGAAATGATGTATGGTCTGTGACTAACCCTGCAGACATATTGCTAGTACTTACCAAACAAGATTCTCAAAAGGTTGCTTTGAAAACGACATTGCTTGCCTTTATTGTCTAATACAGCATTTCATTGTCATATTTAGTAGCAGTTTGTTATATCGGTGTCTCAGTCGTGCTCAGTGTGGAGTTTGTTTTATTACTGCCCTCTCTTCAATGGTATGCATTACAGTCAGAACAATTGTGAAACCAGTAATCATGCATATGTAGAGCAATGTCTCATCTAGCAGATCAGTTGACCTTGGTCTACATTTTTGTCCCTTATCTTAGTTTGCTTTGTCATATTCTGTGTTTTTCAACATTTTGTGACAGATGCTTGTTTATTGTTGACATGATCAGTATTTGCAATAATACTTATTACGGAAAATGTATTTTGTAAATAACTTTACTACAGTCGATGATTACTTCATAATTGATTTTGTTGACAGGGTACCTCTCACAATTGTTTAATGCAATTGCAGATGAACATTGTGACAGGGCTGATATTATGTCAATTTTTACTGTTGAGCTCATTTGTTCATCAGCTGGGCTTCAGTTCTCATCATTTGCAGATGTTTTGTCTCTCATTCGACTGGCTTCATCAGTTGTAGCTAATGAAATGTTCCCTGAAATTACATTTTGTCCCATGTTGTATTAGTACATTTACACTGCTATTTAATCATGCCTAATCTTTTGTTGCAGAGTTAATACTGCAAGCTGTGAATCGTTATGTTTTGGGAACTGTAAGAACAAGAACTCTGGCTTGAGAATTTGTTGTGGTGTGGTAATCTGAGGTGTTGCATACCGTGCTGCATCTGGCCTTATCAGCTGGCAGGATGTTGATGTCATGGCCCTTGCCGAGTGATATCAGAGACTTTCTTTCTCGTATAGTCAAGTACAGTGTCTTTTAGTTTCAGCAGAGCCTCTCAGTCAAATTGTCAGTTGTAGAACTGTTCTTCCCTCTCTGTTTGACAGTTTCTCCTGTTTGCATTCACATAGTGATTGTGATTGACAGCGACTCCATCGGCAATTCACTAGCTGCACGGCGGGATGCTTTGCAAGGTTAAAAAGCAGGGATAATCTTATCCTGTGACTGATGAAGCGCATTCATCAGCTAATGTGAAACAATGTGCAGTAATGAATGAATGAACATCTACCTGACATTTTACAATGAGCCAGGTGAATGAAAACAGACATTTAAAGGCACAGTTCAGGCAAAAATAGAAATTCTGTCATTTATTAACATTCATGTCATATCCAAAGCTGATTTTCTTTCTTATGTGGAACAGTACTTTTGACAGTTTGAGTACTGTTTTTCGTATGATAAAAGTCAGTGGGGTCCAAAACAACAAATAAAATCTTATTTTCTGATCTACATAAAAAAGCAAGTCATAGAGGTTTGGAATGATATGAAGGTGAGTAAATGATGGCAGTATTTAATTTTTTTGCAAGAACTGTCCTTAAAAATAGACTGACTTCCTCTAGTTTAACAAATGAGAAAATGTACCTTAAAAACTGTGACGATACAAAGAAAGCACCACACCAGTATTCCACTGTGCAACGTGAGCCAGGGCCGTGCTCTTTGGGTTGTTACCCAAAGCGAGTAACTTTTTAAACATTGACCTGGTGAGAGTCCATCAGAATGGGCGAGAGTGAGGCCTCATGTGTCAGTGTCAGTTCTCCATTACTAGCTAAATTTTGTGTAAGCTGTCTATCACCCGGTCAACACTTCTCTCCCCTCAGTGAGCAGATCCATTCCAAACGTGAGGCGTTTCCTTCCTTCTACAAATTTTACAGTGGTTCACCTGGTCTTTTTCACTAGCATATTTCTGTATGACACCCCAGATGGTACGTGTTTTATTTGTAAATATTGTATGCTATGGCTTTGTGTTTATTGTATTACTGTAACATCGGCCCTGAAAGCAGTCTGCACCTGTAGCATTTAAGGTTATACGGTATTTGCATGAAGGGCTATCGGTAACAGGACCAGGTCACACTGAAGCTGACTGTTCTTCACTTCTGGGAATTTCTTTTATATAAAGAGAGAATTGAATAATTTGTTATGCCGTATTTGTAGACATGTACACTACTGTTCAAAGGTTTTGCATTGGTAAGATTTTTTTTAATGATTTTTAAGTCTCTTATGTTCGCTGCATTTACTTGATCAAAAATACATATTACAGTTTATTTTTACAATTTATTAAATATTATTACAATTAAAAAATAATTGTTTTGAATAATTTAATTTATATATGAATATATTCATTTTTATTTAAAAAAAACAAACAAACTTACTGATCCCAAACTTCTGTACGGTAGTGTAGATGGAGTAGGTAGTTGTTTGATTTTATGTTGGAACATGAAAACTTGGATACTGAGAGTAGGTGTATTGGTAATTACATAAGTGATGGCATTTACATATTAAACTGAAGGTTTGATTTGTACTGCACTGTAAGAAAAAAAAAGATTATTGAAAATTATTTAAGATTATTAAAAGATGATTGCGGAAAATTCTATCATTAACACATTTTTACAGACTTTTCTTGGAGTGTGGTAGATGTTTAAATATAAACTGTTCTACTGAAATGCTTTTAATTATCCATTTATGTAATGTCATTAGGAATAAAATTGAATTTTAAAGGAAAAAAGTGTTTTTTTTTCATCTTTTTTAGCATATTGACATGGTGCAAACAGCTAAAATATCTGAGTTGGCCACTAGGTGTCAGCACAGATAATGCTATAAAATACATTTTTACAGTTTCATTTAGAATCAGAATGAGCTTTATTGGCCAAGTATGTTTACACATACGAGGAATTTGTTTTAGTGACAGAAGCTCCACAGTGCAACAGAGAGACAGTAACAGGACAGGACACAGATGATAAAAGAATAATACAAATAGGCAATGTACAAAACCGCAGAATGAAAGCTGTGGGTGGCAAAAGATATTTACTGATAGCTATACAATGTAGTTTGTGGTTACCATAGAGACAGAATTATCAGGGTATTGTTAAGATTTTCATGGTTTTCCTTTTTTCTGTATCCGAGTATTTTTAGGAACAAAACAAGATGTTGACCCTGTCAACAGTCCTTGCCTGTAGTCCCATTGATAATATAATCATCTGATCCAATTTTTTTTTTTTTTCATTCGTTTTCCAAACATGTAGGAGTTTCTTTCTTCTGCTGAACACAAAAGAAAGTATTTTGAAGAATGTTGGTAACCAAACAGCTCACGGCAGCCATTGACTTAGGCTATATATAAAAAATTACTATGGAAGTCAATGGCTACCATCGACTGTTTGGATACCAGCATTCTTCAAAATACTTTCTTTTGTGTTCAGCAGAAGAAAGAAACTCCTACATGTTTGGAAAACGAATGAAAAAAAAAAAAAAATTGGCAGGCCGCCTTTTAAAGACCACTGGAATATGAAGCTGGGGCCTATTTTTGATTAGTTTTACAAAATATGCAACAGGTGTCCCTGCTCCATCCTACCAAGGGGTCCTTGGTCTAAAGATGCTGAAGGCTCCTGCTCTTCTCTATTACATTTCTGTTTTGTATTATATAGCGTCTGTTTCAGTCAACGGGGCAGTACATGCCACAAGTTGACGTTAATCCAATGTGTCATTTGCCACCTAAAAATAGAATTCGCCTGTGGATAAAGGCTCTTTAGTTATTTTATTTTAGGCCAGATATTTAGCAGACATAAAGAGTTTTGTTTTAGCATGTTAAATTCGTTTCTGTTTTTAATAGTGATGTTTTGTAACCCCTGTTTATTATTTAACATTTTGAAATGGTATCAAGGCTAATGCAAGTCTGTGTTCTTTCATTTGAAAATGCACAAAGGCCGCTTTATCTTTCGCCACCCACAGCATTCATTCTGTCTTTTACTCTGTCCTCTATGTCCTTGACTTCTTTCATTCTTTCCATTTCTCTCACTCGCTCTCGCTCTCTCTCTCTCTCTGTCAGGTTCTACCCATCAGTTCAGTCAGCTGGATGGGAACATGGCTTAAATCTGTGCACTGGGAACACAGGGAACCCCATGGATTTTAAAATATTCCTCACTTTCCTCTGCAGAGCGTTGGCATTTGAAGTTGCTCCTCTTCCTACGGAAATGCAATCTTTGTGATTTAAAGGAACTCAGGGCACACAGGAGACTCGAACACCACGGTCATGTCCCACGATCCAAAAAATAGAACTACTAAAGGCGAGGTTGCTCTAAATTATGGATATAAATAGATTTGCCCCTGATTAGGTGCATTAAACATGAAGAATTGGTTCCTCCAGGATCTGCATGATGGAGAGGACAAGGGAGGCCTAAAAACTTTGGGAAGTACTATCAGTGGGTATGTTCAGTGTTTGGCATTGACAACCGTATTTAATAACAGGTGTGACTCTCAAGGTGCGGTCATATTAGTGACATTTTGCGGGCAAAAAGTCCAATAGTGTAGCTCACACAAGAAGACACTTTCAAACCAAGCATCTTTCTGTTGGTAAACATGTTAAATTCCTATTGATATATCTGGATTTCGCTCACGAAAATTCGCTTAACAATGGTAAATGTGACTACACCTTCAGACTGTATTTTAGCTGCAACTGTCTGAGCGAATAGCACATTCATTTCCTGTTTTAGTGATAAATTAGTAAAAAATAAATATGAGTTCCGTATTTATGGTTAGTGTGCCGACATACTGCTTGCGGTGACCCGAGTTCGATCCCGCTCTGCTCTCTCCACCCAATGCTCTACTGTCCTGTCCAATAAAAACCTCTGAAAAATTTAATAATTTCCATAAACAATGGAATTTTTTTTACTTGCCAAAATTTGTCTACATCTTGCTAATGTAATCTGGTTGGAGTGGCTCTGTACAGTGACTAAATCTAAAACCTTCAGATTTAACTCTTCATCTCTGAGTTATAACGCCACATGAAAACATGCAACACAACACATTGACTCTTGTCGCATTGGATTATGTATTTTACACAGTTTATCAAAAAGTGCAGTCGTGGCACATTAGAAAATAACTAAATTGGGTGTGAACATAACTGTATTTAGCACTTACAGGACAAGACTGACAACTGAATTCTGCTGCTAAATGAAATGCGCGTTAAATCTTCCAATGATTGATAAATAGCTTATAAACTATATTACACAGCTACCTTCACATTTGTGTTTCAGAGCCTGTTGTCACCTGATACAGTTGGGCTGATAACTTCTTCAAATGTAAGCACGGATTTATATACTTTTATTCGCAGCTCTGAACTGATCACGTTACCTCAGGCTAACCACAGTGAAGCTGACAAGTAAAAAAAAAAAAATGACAAAGATGAATTTGTTTAATATCTGAGGGATATCATTAATACCAGGTGTCGTCACTGGCACAAATGTTGAGGTTTACTTTTAATAACTTTATATTATGAGACATTAATCATGTCATGTATGAACATTAAAAAACTATTTAATAGTGCATCTGTTTTGCAATCAAGATGTGCTTTCACAGAAACTGTTACAGGATTACAGCTGATGTCCCTGCAAAAATAAGTCAATTAGAGCTCTGATTAAGAACACATTAAGGGAAAATTAGCATCCCAAGCACGAGGGATTAGCATGTCAAACGTTTATCAGACATCTCAAATTCTTAATCAAACAGTTTTCAGACTGCTTAGAATCATAAATAATGCCACTTCCCATTAGAGCAGATAATGCAGACTTCCTCTCTAAATCTTCAACACACACACACACACACACACAGACAGACTCGTTTGTGTATGTAGCAGCGTTGGTGTGCTTAAAGTAGCTGGACTAAATTTTATTTTAATTTCTGTTAATGTATTGATTTATATGAATAGTAAATATAACAATTAATTATTATTAATATTACACATTCATATTTAATAAACTGATTGTTTATTATTTTCAATAGTACAGTTCATATCCATAATATTGCTTTCTCAAGTATAAAAGTTGAATCGGGAGAGAAATATGCATAGACCAAGTGCTGTTTACAAGCGAAAACAGTTCTAAACAAATATGTTGTGAGATCTGATGTGAGAGGACAACAGTGGATGGAGTATTATGGCCAGAAGTGACGATTCAATATTAAAACTCCTTAATGATGGATGCGTCTTTTTATTCGTAAGACTAGTGGACTGGAGTCATGTGAATTGATTGTGGATTTTTGAGATTTTTTTATCAGCTGTTTCGACTCTCATTCTGACGGCACCCATTCACTGCAGAGGATCTACGGGTGAGCAAGTGATTTTTCAAGTGAATTGTTTCTAATCTTTTTCAGTGAAGAAGCAAACTCATCCACATCTTGGATGGCCTGAGTAAATTTTCAATAAATGCTGATTTTTGGGTGAACTATTCGTTCACGCTCTTTTTCTCCTTGGTAGAATTCTGTTATTTTCAAGTTGTATGTTTTTTTTTTTTTTTATGTTTAAAATATTTCCTCCTTTCCTTTCCCCTTTTTTTTTTTTTTAAGGCAAAACACAAATGGTTCAAACCATTTGTCCTGTAGGGTCGCAGACAGTCTATACCAGTGTCATGAACCAAAGGCAGGTAATTAAGAGTGCTAATTTTGTCATATTGATTCACAAGGTAATTGCCACAGATTTTTGTCTCTCTTTAAAAAAAAAAAAAAAAAGCACTCTTATGTAGACCTAGTGAACTCAGACTCCTTATTCACGCATGTGTGGACAGGCAATTAAAACACATGTTCACTCCATGTTCTCCTGATGATCACTCTCAGGGAAGACTCATGTACTCTCTTTAAGAGATCACATTAGCTTCACTTACAATTTGATTGATTTTCAAGGCTTTTAGTGTGGGAATGAGACCAGCATCATGACAGGCACAGGTTTTCCAGTACTGGGACATGTCTTGTGTGTTTCACCTCTGCCAGAGGTCTGATTGATTCCCGTTTTGCTTTACTGAATCAGGTACAGGAAATCCTTTAGCGAGAATAAAGGTGAAATCCTTTGAAGTCTCCAGGCCTATACATCAATATATTCTGACTCATTAGATACACTACGTTTAGTCCATATACTGTTCTGTGATATGAAGTATTTTACTGCTTGTGTAAACATTGCTAATTTGTCATAAAATACTTGCATTTGTGTAAATATCGAAACAAATTGCATATAAAAGCAAAGGATTTCATTCAGTTTGACTCATCCTGATCAAAAGCCTATATGATTACATTTTTCAAGAGTATTTATATTGGTTTTTGAATGGTATTGGGCTTTTACAATGTCTTTGTACCACTGAAGTAAAGGTGAATGTGACCTGTGGAACTATGGCGAGTCGTACATTAAAATCAAAAGGTGATTTGTGAAATAATTCTGGGGCACATGAAGCTGTCTCTCCCAAATGGAAACCTGGTGATCACAGGGCTTTTTATTGGGGTTAACATGGCACTTCTAATGCCCTTCATGCATTTACATCTGCACATTCGAGAATTTCATCTCCAGGGTGGCATATGAAAAGTGTGAGACTGAGAGACATAGTGATGTGTTATATGGACTGTCTCGAGGGAAGTAGCTCATCGCGTGCTGTGTGCGGTACAGTTATACAATGTGCTTTTACTCCATTTCCGTGCACCACTGCGTGTCTGATTTCATGCTTAACCAGAATTACCCAGCATCCTCTGATGAGACTAAACCAATGGAGTGAGCTGTCGCTACAACTCCGCCAATACGTCCATCTTCTTGCTGTCATTTGGTGAAAAATTATTTGAAAGTGTTTTTACTTAGAGTTCAAGCTTTGTGCTCAGATATGATGTCTGTGAGTGTGAGGATTGTTGGATGTTAGAGTCACATGACGGTTGCTCCAAATACGGCTCCAGATGGCTCCCTTTATACAGAGCAAAGGAACAATGACATTGTTTGCTTAGGAATGGCATATCATACAGTGCAAACATGCTCTGTTGCATGAACCTTCCCCCTCTCTCCTTAGATCTGAAACCCCTCAGATCAGCTGATGGCAGTGCAATGCATGAGGTGTCTTTATGCACAACAATGGAACAGATAGGCAGCCCGTCACGTCTCGTTAAGCAGGAGAAATACTCTGTCTCCGCTTGTGGGTGACTAATATGCCTCAGTGTACTAAGGCTCTCAATTTGTTGCTAATAGCTGTTACAAAATCGCAGAACACCTAACAATGCTTTATATCAGTCGATTATATTTTACAAGGCAGAATGAATTCACGTCACAGCGTGGCTTTGGCACTCTTTGTTCAGTTAAGTGCTAAGTGACAAGCAGTTTAGTAGCTTTCAGTTCGTTCAAGTATAAATGTTACTGACAGTAGCAACAGTGCGTATTGTCAAATCATGATTTTCCTGTAACAAGTATAAATTTTTTTCCATATGAACTGTCATATAAATCAATTTGTTTAGTTCAAAAACCAATCAGTGAATTGGTTTTTGAACTGAATGAACTGGTATAGAGTTCATACCGCATCAAAGTCCAATTTGAAGGAATTGATTTGCCCAAATGATTCCTGTCAAAAATAATTAATATGCAACATTAACATGTTGCATATTAACACTCCGATTTAGTAAATCCGTGCTTAAAAGTATTTAAATAAATCAATAAATAAGTATTGCATCTTCTAACATTCTTATATTTAAAATATATCGTCTCCTTAACATATATATTTTTTTGTCATAACTTGGCAACTAACTGTTTAGAAGGGTAGTTTATCATTAAGCGAAATCATAAAGCTTTCTCAACTGTGACAAAAAAACAAAACAAAAAACTGTGCAATGTGCTATTGGTGAAGCTAAGACAATGACTTTGCATGAAGGTATTCAATACCTGCAACAAAACTCCCCAGCACCAGCCCTGAGTCATAAGAGGGGGGCATCTGTCTGCTCTCCCTGCATGCATCACCCTGACAGTCGGAGCCGAGCTTGCATTTGCGGTCTCATTAGTGCTAATTTACAGGCATATTTCATAGGGCATGGAGGAGGATGGATGGCTCATATTAAGGGCTGTGGACAGTTGGTGCGTATGTGTGTGTCTGTGTGTCAGACTTTAGGGGGCTCTTTCCTCATTTGCTTTGGAGGGCACCAGTCTCAAGAGAGAAGTGCTTCTCAATGAGTGCTGAAAAGTAATCCTCACAAGGGCTTATATCGATTAGCTGTTCACGCAAAATTGTTCCTCATCTCCAGACTCATTAACAGACTTGTATTTGAGTAGGGTGGCAGGTAGACTCAGGTCTCGGATTTTAAAAGCTTGTGAGCATTTTTCAAAGGGTACTGTCAGATCATTATGTCATACTCTAAAGATAAATTGAGAATTTGGTGGTATAAGCGAAACCGTTTGACAAAATGAGAGAAGGATCTTAATGCTGGGTTTGGCTTTGTAGGTTAAACCATTAATTTGATGTCCATTTGTTCATGAAACAAGCTCCACAGTCCTTTTTTATTCAGTGATATTGTGAAGTGCACAATGAGAATCTGATCTTTGTGATACCTTGCTCTGAACTCTAATGTACTGTGGTGTAAAAAAAAAATAATTTTGAATGTTTATTTATTAATTATTTTGAACCTGATGATCAAAATATGATTATGATTTGAGAATGATCCAAAGAGCATCTGTGCTTCTTTGGAATTAGACGTTTCCTTATATTTTTTTTGTAATCAGAATGCAATCTTTAATTAAAACAAGCAACCCAAACTCATTGGAAAAACATATTTCTGCTAAATATTACATTGCTTCTTGCACGTGCTGTGACAATTTCACAGCAGTTCAGAAATGAAATGCCCAGTTTGTGGGGCTAAAAGGTTAATTCTGTATTGTCTCCGGAATAATATACCAAACTTAATTTATAGTGTTAACCAAAACAAATATAAAATGAAAATGTCTATGCTGAAGCAACCATGCAATTTTAGCTTGCTTCTACAATTCTTTAAGCTTTTTGGGTTTTTTAAAATCATGATTCAAGTTTTAAGGGACTCATGCTCAAGCTCTGCATCACAAGTGCAGTGCTGTACTAGGTGCGCTACTGAGCAAATTTACCATGTCAGAAAAGCCATGCATACGGAGCTGGTTATGTGATGCAAACGTCAAAATGTATTAGTTTAGAAATGGTGTTTGATGTTACTAGTGTTTAGATAATCTGCACCATAAACTGTCTGAAAATAAATAAAACTACACTCTAAAAAAATGCTGGGTTAAATACAACACAGTGCTGGGTAAATGTTGGACAGAACACATGCTGGGTTGTTTTTAACCAACAGTTCGGTTAAATGTTTAACCCAGCCTTCTGGGGCAGTAACCTAACCGGCTGGGTAAAAACAACCCAATCGCTGGGTTCGATGGTTGAGCTTCTATGTTTTCTTATCAGTGTAAATAATGTAAATTATATGCAAATAAAAATCTAAATTAAATCTGTTCATCATATAAAGCGATCAGGTATCTTCAGAAAATTTGGACTTAAACACTCAAATCATCAGCATCAAAGTGGTTCAGTAGTTATGTGAAGGGACAAAAATCTTTCAGATTTCATTATGAATTTTTGGGTGAATCTCTTTAAGTTTAGATTTTGATTAGATCTGATTCAACTTCCATCCACCAGAAACTCCAGCACCAGATTTTGAAATGCTCATGACAGACGTCACAGACTTGGCTTGCCTTTACCTCACAGTGATTTACTGCTCTTGCCTCTCATTTGCATGAAACTCAGCAATATTTTTGCTCTGCATCGCTGTCAATCCCCCAATCCTGACCTTCATCTCCCATAGAGAATGGATTGGAAGCACCCACTCATATTCCAATCAGTCAGCACATATGTACAGGTTCACACATCCTGCATCAGTAAATAGCCACACAAAATGATCACACAAGCTTTTGTGCATTCTGAAACCTTGATCATTTCACTGCTATCCCAGCTGAGCATGTGACACTGGGACTAAACTAAGAGTATTATTTATGAACACTAGCTCATTATTGAAAGCAAATCTGAATCTGAAAGCAGTATTCATGAGGAAGTGCTGTCTACACTCAGAGGGGTAAGTGATATGTGTGAGCGTTAGTGTGTGTGATGGTATTATGAGGGGTTTTTTATGGGCCCTGGGGACAGAAGGCATAAGCCACAGCACAAAGAAAGAGATGCTCACTAAACACTTAACATGAATGATTAATCAAACAGATGAAAGGTTCTCACAAGAGTTCTCAGAGCTTGATTAGTCTTCAGTGACCTCAGTAGTCACACTGGATTTGGAAAGGTTCTTTCAGTGGCTTGAAAATGAGTGTAATGACTCCCTTGGTGATGCATAAAATGTTTAGCAAATTGTGAGTTTGAGTTCTGATGATTGTCACTGTTAAAAAAAAAAAAAGATTTATTGCGCATCAGTAACGATATGATTTTTTTTTGAGAGAAAATGCCGAATTATACTTTTAAATGTAAGTATTGGGTTTCGACTTAATTGAAAATCGAACGTTACCAAAAAAAAAAAAAACATTTTAAAGAGGTTTATATGTTTGCTTATATTTTATTATGATGCAATTTTATAGATAGTTTATAGTTTTAATTACAGTATGTACAAAAATGGACTAAGGTGAACACATTTAGATACGCTGTTGTGTTTTCAGACTGTTCAATGTAACTTTTATTAAAAGTCCAGTTAACAATGGTCTGACCTTTGTGGGTTTCCTTGTCCTTCAAAGGATGCAAAGCCTCTAAATTCAGACACAGCTAGTGACAACGATAATCCAATCAGTTTTTTTTTTTTTAGAATGATTCTGTAGCGCATGTTTATAATAAACAGAATTTTATCGTCATAGAGTATAATATAGTTATTGTTATCGTTTTTGGTATGAATAGGCTTTACACTGTTTTGGATAAAAGCATCTGCCAAATGTTCATGTTAATTTTATAAGGATAGTTTGTGCACTTTTTTTATATGACTTCAAAGGCGCTCTATGCTGTATGTGTCTGGTACTCAGAGAGATGTACCCTTAGTGCTCTCAGAAAGAGCTGTGTGCTCGTGTGTGTGAGAAAGATGGGATTGCTGGGACTGACCGATGATATGGATGGTTTTTAGTTCACCTCAAGGCTCTTAGCACAGCCATCATTTAAGGTGATTGCAGTGGAAATCACAGAGATGACATGTAGGTCAACAGACGACAAGGGGGCACCTTGAAATCCATTTAGAGCTTCTTTGAGCCTGTTTTTTTTAATTATTATTATTATTTTTTTTTTTTCTTGTAAAGTTGATCTAACATTTTAGGACACAGTAAACACATGAATTTTAATGAATGCATTTTAAAGGTGAAGTATGTAATTTCTGTGCCATCTGTTACAAACAAGCAGTACCACCCAAAACTCACACCATTGGTTGAATGTCTACAATTTGACACATGTAGGCCACTCAAACAAATTGCAATGTTCTGGAAGCATCACAGGGTCACAGCATTTACACTATTAAGGGAACTTAAACTATAAAAGGCTTTATTATAATCTGTTCCCAAATCTTTACATTTAAGCTAAATTGATTTTGTTCATTAGTATTTTATCTGACTCCATCTCACAAGTGTGCTGTTTTTAAGTACCCCTCACCTAGAACCTGTGAGCATGCTGTCGAAGTGGCTCATGATGAATGCTGCATAAGTCATATTTTATCAATGATTTATCTTTGCCCACAGCAACAGGCAACTTAATCTGTAGAATGAAAATCAGCTATTTAATTTGCAATTCAGGTGACGTCTAATGTTCTATTGCATTTTCGGAAGGGTTATCAGCAGTTTAGCGACCTCAAGGTATTGCCATTGGATGCTTTGATGTGTCTATAAATGGCTGTGTAGATAAGGGGAGTCGTGGAGTCCAGATTGTTATGCAGTCTTCGGACCATTACCTTTCTAGTAATGTTATGACTCTACATCTGAGTATGTGTTTGAATGCATAGTTCCTGCTGTTGGTTTCCTATCATATATGCATTGAATAAAATATGAGTTTTCCAGCAGCTATTTCTCCAGTCTTCAGTACCACATGATTCTTCAGATATCATTCTAATATGCTGATTTGGTGCACAAGTAACATTTCTTAGTATAATCAATTGTTAAAAACAGTTGTGCTGCTTAATATTTTTCTGGTAACCAAGATTTAATTTAATGTAATTTCATTCATTCAGGGTTAAACAAGTACATTTTTGGTAAAGGTCTTTACTGCCTCTTTTGATCGTTTAAGCATCCTTCCTAAATAAGCATAGCCTATCAATTACTTAAAATAATAATATTCCTCCAAACCTTTGAGCAGTGTTGTAATATTTACTTTAATATATTTTAACATTTAAATGTATATATGCATTTTTGGTATTTTATTTATTTTTCTTTATCTCCCTTTGTACCTTTTCATAATTTTGTTTCTCTTAATGCACCTTCCAGTCTCCTCTATTCTTTCTCATTGCACATCTGATACCATTTCGGCTGTATTGTCTTGCAGCAACCTCTTCTACAGTCTCCTGCATTCTGCTTCTCAGTACATCAGTTCATGCTACATGTAGCACATCCACCTCTCCTCCACCTCTTTCTCCCTATATCACTCATTTTTTAAATTTATTATCTTGAATCTTGAGGACATGGCATCTTTTTGTGTCATGTCCTTGCATGTGGAAGAGGGAGGTTCTGGCCAAGAGTCATGCTGGTCACCGTAATATCATCCATGATTCATATTTAATGCTTTAAATTACGGCTAACCCTCTTCCTCTTTTCATCCCTCAGTCCTTTATATCTGACAGTGACATATAACGGTACTGATGGGCAGAAGTTACTGGGCACGCTCAGAAGGCTTTTGAGACAAGGTGGATGGTTTAAAGGGGTCATATCATACTTAAAATATTATAAACCATGACTTAGGATATTTCTTCTTTTTTTTAAAAATCCATACAGGATTTTTGGTTGCACTTTATTTTACAGTACGTGTACTTACATGTACTTACGGTGTACCTACCTGAGGAAGTACTGGTAATATAAGGTTTTACCAGTAGGGTAACCAGTAGTGGTAGGGTTAGGTTTAGGGTAAGTACCTAGTTTTACCTAGATATTGTAATTACTATAATAAGAACATAGTATGTACATGATTAACAGGACTGTAAAATAAAGTGCTACCAATTTTTTTTAATACTCAAACTGTAATCATTTTTGAGTTTTGAAATTTGAGGTATGTTTAGGCTTTTAGTGGATAATATTAAGGAATAAACATGCCATAATTTACTCACACTCATGTCATTTCAAACCTGTATGGCTTAGTTAAGTTAAAAATGTTGGTTACCATAGTGGCCATTGACTTCAGTTGTGTGAACAAACATTTCTCAAAATATCTTCAGAATCAGAATGAGCTTTATTGCTAGGTATGTTTACACATACGAGGAATTTGTTTTTGTGACAGAAGTATCCCCAGTGCAACAGAATGACAGTGACAGAACAAAAACACAGATAATAAAAGAACAATAAATAGGGAATAAGTAAATGGGGAATAACAATATACAAATTGACAATTGTATATTCAGGTATATTATGTGCAAATTTGAAATGTAGAGTAAGTATGTTTGTAAGTTACCTAAGTGTATAAATACCATGTGTTCCACAATTATTGTCAAGTGTTCATGAGATGGATTGCCTAAGCGAAGAAACTGTTCCCATGCCTGGCCGTTATGGCGCTCAGAGCTCTGTAGCGTCAACCAGACGGTAACAGTTCAAAGAGGGAGTGTGCTGGATGTGAGGGGTCCAGAGTGATTTTGCCAGCCCTTTTGCTCACTCTGGATAAGTACAGTTCTTGAAGAGTAGGGAGGGTTGTACCAATGATTCACTCAGTAGTCCGTACTACCCTCTGTAGTCAGATTTGGTAGCTGAGCTGAACCAGACAGTTATAGAAGTGCAGAGGATGGATTCAATGATGGCGGAGTAGAACTGTTTCAGCAGCTCCTGTGGCAGGTTGAACTTCCTCAGCTGGTGAAGGAAGTTCAACCTCTGCTGGGCCTTTTTAACAGTGTCAATGTGAGTGTCCCACTTGATGGTGCCCAGGAACCTGAATGACTCCACTGTCGTTACGGTGCTGTTCATGATGGTGAGTGGGGGGAGTGCAGGGGGGTTTCTCCTGAAGTCCACGATCATCTCCACAGTTTTGAGTGTGTTGAGCTCCAGGTTATTAAGACTGCACTAGACAGCCAGCTCCTTAACCTCTTGTCTGTAAGCAGACTTGTCACCATCCTGAATGAGGCCGATCAGAGTGGTGTCGTCTGCAAACTTCAGGAGCTTGACAGAGGGGTCTTTAGATGTGCAGTCGTTTGTGTACAGGGAGAAGAGCAGTGGGGAGAGAACACAGCCCTGAGGAGCTCCAGTGCTGATCGCACGGCTGTTGGATGTGTATTTTTCAGCCCGATTTCATGGCAATTCGTACATATTTTACGAAGTGGCTAATTCGTACGACCTCACTTGTACAAATTCATACGATTTTGCTTAATCGTACGTATTTTACAAGTTGGCAATTCGTATGAATTTGTATGAATGACCTACACATAACCCGCCTCTAAACCTACCCCTCACTGGGGTTTAGACAAATCGTACTAAATTGTACGAGTGAGGTCGAATGAATTCCACCTCGTAAAATATGTACGAATTGCCGTGAGATAGCATTGGTATTTTTCCTGCCTCACTAGCTGCTGTCTGTCTGTCAGGAAGCTGGTGATCCACTGATAGACGAAGCTGGGCACGGAGAGCTGAGTTAGTTTGGCAGGAGGAGGTTTGGAATGATAGTGTTAAAGGCTGAGCTGAAGTCCACAAACAGGATCCTCACATAAGTCCCTGGTCTGTCTAGATGTTGCAGAACATAATGCAGTCCTTTGTTGACTGCATCGTCCACAGACCTGTTTGCTCTGTAGGCAAACTGAAGAGGATCCAGCAAGGGTCCAGTAATGTCCTTCAGGTGGGCCAGCACTAGTTTTTCAAATGACTTCATGACCACAGACGTTAGAGCCACAGGCCTGTAGTCATTTTGTCCTGTAATTTTGGATTTCTTTGGGATGAGGATGATGGTGGAGCATTTGAAGTATCTTCGAGAGGGTTAGCAAACAATGACAATGTTTACTATGAATGTATTTAAAGGGATAGTTCATCCAAAAAATGAAAATTCAGTCATTAATTACTCAAACCTTGAGTGCCTTGACCATGGTAATTCCCTTGCTGTCTATGGAGGGTCAGAAAGCTCTTGGATTTCATCAAAAATATCTTAATTTGTGTTCCCGAAGATGAAAGAAGGTCTTGCGAGTTTGGATTGATATGAGGGTGAGTAATTGACAGAATTAAAATTTTTTGTGATCTATCCCTTTAAACCAGGGGTCACCAAACTTGTTCCTGGAGGGCCGGTGTCCTGCAGAGTTTAGCTCCAACCCTAATCAAACAAACCTGAAGCACGAAATCAAGGTCTTGCTTGGTATACCTGAAACTTCAAGGCAGGCGTGTTGAGGCAAGTTGGAGCTAAACTCTGCAGGACACCGGCCCTCCAGCACCGAGTGTGTTGACCCCTGCTTTAAACACTCAAATCTAGTCTAGAAAGATGTGTCTAGAACAATGAGAAAATTAAATAATATTCCTCCTCTTGCCTCTGCAAGAAAGTGTTTTTTAGCTCAAGCATTACATTCTTTAACTTGTTTGGTCTAACATACACTTAAAGAGCAAATGAAAGAAACGTACAGAAACCTGATTCAAAGGATTTATCATGAATTTTGGTTGTGAATTTACTATTTTCGAAAACTGACCAGTGCAAGTAGAGTTTGGTCAGGGGAACAGGACAAGGCCTTAAATATCCCAGTCCTTTGCTCCATCACCACAGTGATATTCAGTTAAGACCAAAGAGGAAGAAGTCACTTTGGTGCTCACTTCATGTGGCTCTTTGAAGGTGATTGCATTTTTAACATGTTTTTGAAAAGTAATCTGAGGGAGGCCCAGAACTCATTTAGAGTTTTTAGATAGCTCCTGTATAAAATATTAGACCCTGAAGACCGCACCAAGAGCTTCTCAGGAAATTATTATTTCAGCATGTGAGCGAGGTGGAAGTTACAGATGTGTGTATCACACTAGCCTTACACACACATACACGCGATGGTGCTTTCCTCCAGTTGCCATTAAGATGCTTACATTTATCTTTTTGCTTTTAGCTTCTGTCCTGACATGCTCTCTCCCCTCAGTCTGGGAGAATCTCCTGCAGCTGTTGCTTTGATATGAGCTTTATGAATTTGCGTGAACCGCATATACCTGAGTAATCTGCCCGAATGCTCTGCTGGCACTGTGTTATCTTCCTCTCTCTCTCTCTCCCTCGCTCCCTTTATCCTTTCTGCTCTCTCTTTTTCATCTCCAAACATTAATCCTTCTATCAAAGTCTTGAATGCGCTCTTTTTGGTCTCTGCCTGTGTTCATTAATGAAATGAACGTGGGGTGACAAGCCACTGATGGGACGAAGACCCTCCCCAACCCCACTCCCACTGTTTTCATTTGGTTGAATGTCCTGTGTTCTTCTGTATGTCACACATAGACCAGACTGCACTTTTACCTCAGGTAAATCGCAAAAAAAAGAGTCTTGTAGATTGAGGCTGTGCTATCAGATTATCTGATTGTGAAATCAGCTCTTCAGCATGGTTTTATGAGGGACTCACTCCCCTGAGCTGTTAGATTAGTAGGTTCATTTTGATTCAGACAACAATCAGACAACTCATTCTTAATTTACATAATTGATCTCTAATTTCAGCTACTGTTTTCCATCAGTTGCCAATTAAATAATACAATACAGATACAAGAGAATTTTAATTGACTGTACAGCTATTGGCACAGTTGTTGATATATGGGCAGACCTTTTCAGAGATTAGCTATTTTATTTTATTACTATACAGGCTACTGATGAATTTGGCATGCAGCAATAATTAGATATTAGTTTTTTGTTCAATATTTTTTAGTAAACTTTACAAAAAATTTTTTCTTCTTATTTTAGAATTCTTATACTCTGTTCATCTGAAATGGCCCCATGTTGGCATACAGAAAGGACCCTGACCATCCAGGACCACTGTTACAAATCTAACACATGACGCATAATTAAGCTTTAAGCAAACACAGCCAGGTGGTTTTCTAAGAGAAACCCATAGAGACTTCTCTACACCTCAGAGTGTTTTTTCTTCTGTCAGATGAGTAGTGTCACAGTGTGACCCGAGGGGAAGAGGAAAGATGAAGAGCTGACAGCCTGACTCTGCTTTGACCTCACCCCAGCTTCCTTTATTGCTCACTGGCTGCCGTAAGAACGGCAGAGCATCACATGCTTTCTTCATTTAGGAGCTGCAAAGGGGGTGAGTACTGCCACAACAATGTGAAAGAAATGCGTCAGAGGAGTTTTTTTTTGTTTTTTTGTTTAGTGCTTACATTTTTCTGGCTTGTTAAATGTATTATTGTTCGAACATAGTTGCCCCAGTAACTCATGAATCATCTTCTTGCGGGCAATTCTTCAATTAGGAAAACTTTTCTGTCCACTATGATTATTTTAATGAAAAAGTTTTAAAGCCATGTTGTAATCGCTTTAAATTCCTTTTTGTGTCTCCTGAATTATTTTTTTTTTTTACCAAAAAATTATTTTACATGAGCTTTAAGCTCAAGCTAAAAGCTTTAAATTTTATATTATTTTTATATAAATTATATTTATTTTTATTAGATTTATATATTTTTTTACTTTGTCAATTTTGCGCTTAAGCCTTATAAGCTCCATTTATCTAATTTTATATATATTTTTTTGTATTTATTGATTTATTTTTATTTTTTTTTAAGACATGCAGTCTGAACAAACAAAAAACTAAATCTAAATGGTCATAAAGTCACACCAGAGCTGTTTGTGGTAAAAATTCACCATCCATATACTGTTGTGACATGATTTTTGACTTTTTTTTTATGCGATGGATTTTTTTTGTAGAAAATCTATAGAAGTGCACATTTTTACTTGTGAAGTTCCAGAACTTGTCATTTGCTTATGCAAATGACGGTGACATTTACACATTGAAAATGTACACATAATATATTGTTATATATATGTGTTATATTACCAAGCTTGAGTGTCTGCACTAAGCTGTATTCTGGCAAATGAGCAGTTCAGCTCAGCTCTTTATTTATAGGCCCGAGTGAGTGATTGAGTGTTTCACATTTCCTGATGTAGTGTTATTCAACCTTTCTGTTGCTGTTCCAGAGCAGCTGATCTTCCTGATAACGAGAAAACTGTTGTCTGTTCTCTCTGTCTCCATCTCTCATGCTTTCAAGTTTTATTTAAGTTTTGTGTAAATTACTGGCATGACAAAACCATCTACTTGTACTGACAAAGGCATAACTAATGAGATTTGAAAATGAGAAAACTACAATAAAGTGATTAAATAAACAGTATTAACAATATCAGCAGTGTGAAATAAGTAACAGTGCAGAGTAAACTGTAAAAGTAGCAATTAAAAATGGAAGATGCAAATGTGTTCTCATGGTCATAACTTTATTTTTCCCTCTCTCCCTTTGAGTTTACTGTAGCCTCAATGTGGAATGAAACGGACAGAGGAAAGCGTGGAGAGGGAATGAACTGAGAGACAGATGAAGAAGAGGAAGTAATGAAGGCAAGCAGAGAAAGTTTTATTCCGTGAGGGATGGGGGTGGGGGAGGGGACATATGTTCCTCATTAAGCGGGATGAGCGAGAGAGAGAATGAAAGAAGGCAAGACAAAGCACCGAACACTGTCTGTCTTTGATTTGAGCAAATGTACTTTAAGCTCGGGGATATCTCAGCCTTGATCTTGGAGATGATTCAAGATACATTTGGGACGGTGCTGGATTACCGTTATGTAGAGCGTCACTGGCGTGTGTTTATGGTACAATGTTTATTGTACAGGTCATGATAGATGATGGTGTTGAGTAACTAAGGGGAATTTTGGGCCTGAGCGCGGCCAGGCTATAAGGAGCTCAAGAAACGTTCAGAATAGTGCAAGATTTGGCCCTAATTTGGATTTGAACCACATCCAAACTCAAATATGACATGACAACCAGAGATAAATCAAACCATCACATATTAAGCTCCAACAGCATGTTTGTTCTGGATTTGATAACAAACAGAACATCTTCATGAAGTGTTTAACCACAGATTCTCATCTCAGCCTTGTGAAATGAGTCCCTCTGGAATCCCACATCTATCTGCAACACTTCTTCGCCAAAAGATAAACAAATAATCTCTCTCTGTTTTAATCCAGCGTGTTTATTGTGTCCCTTTGTCTTTCCCCACTCCATATATTTGGTCTTAAGGCTCAATATTTTTTGTTCTCTTGGCAGCCATTTTCTTCTGCTGGATATTGATTTGCATTTGTCTTCATTGAGTTGAATTATTATGAAGCTGGAGCCAAGTAGATTTCAGTAAATATTCCTCCAGCCCCCCCATCACTTCTTTAGCTCTTTTGCTGTTCCTCCATTCTTCGGTAGTGCTGCTTTCATTGCCCTGGTCTTACGAGAACTTGGCCTGACCGCAGACCTCTTTATTGCCTCCTTGCAGACTCCATCTACATCTTATTGATTTGTTGCAGTCAAATTTTTCATGAGAAGGGTCTAAACACTCTTCCTCAGCCCCATTAATTGATGAAATACTGTAAAAGGCCGTTTAAGTCTACTTAGCGTAAACTTTCATGATTTTTTCTGAAAACACTTTTTTTTTTTTTAAGTGCACTTTATAATAGTAGTTAAATGTGTATTTAATAATTTGTCATGCCATTACATTTTAAGGGCCAGATTTACTAAATGGCAAATTAGCGTTAGAACGCAATTCCAAAGGACAGATTTATACACGCATATATATATGTATGTAAACAAAAACTTTTATTTTGAATGCTATTAATCGTGTTTAATCATTTGACAGCACTAATTTAAATACATGATGTCCAAGTTTCAATAGAAAACACCACCAGCTACTGCGTCACCAGAACTTATAATATTAAGAACAGAAAACATTCATTATACTGATGAAGAAAATGTGACTCTCTGACGTTCATATGAGGTCTACATTTGGTGTAATATGTTTACTGAGTTGTTTATGTAAAGTGCTGCAGTGCTGATGAAAGTGGAGATGGTACTGAACACACAAGCACATCCATTAATGCAACCCCATGCTGACCTCTTGCCTCTGACTTGCGGCTCCTTCCAGGAAAAACACACATTTTATTTTATCAGCTTAAACTTGTACCAAAACGTCATCCGTTAGACTTAGCGAATGCACTGCAAATGATAGTCTCAGATAAAGTCTGGTCTGTAGACTCCTCCAAATGCATTCAGTCACTGCTTGATCACTACATATATAATATTTAGCAGAATCCGTCCAACTTCAATGCTGTTGTAACCTAAAGTAGCCCTGGAATAGAGAGTGTGCACTATACTCTAGAGTACAGTTGTACCTGGAAAAACTTGTTTATTAGCCTCATAAGCCGCCATTTTTATACCATCTATTTTTTGTATGTTTCAATATGTGCTGATGTATCTATAGAAACATTAATATTGATTTAAATTTCTATTTCAAAATGCTTTTCTTTCATTGAAGAAACCTGGGGAAAAATCCCCTGAAAACCTGGGGGGTTTCCATAAAAATATTAAGCAAAACAACTTCAACAGTGATTTCTGAAGGATCACGTGGCACTGAAGACTGGAGTAATCACTGGTAAATTTTACTAATATTTGTTATTTTTTTATAGTATTTTTGATGTACATACTGTATGAGACGTCTTTCAGAACATTAGGAAAACTTACCGACCCCAACATTTTGAACTGTGGTGGAAAAAATATCTGCATAAAAAATAATAAAATAATGTATACTTGTGTGATAGCAGTGCTATCAATTTCAATAGTTGAAATGTACATGTGTTAGATCCATGTTGCATATGAATCCTTAGGATTATTAATGTGTTCGTGCTGAAATATATGTATGAAGCCAGGGGCGTCACGCAAGCATGTTAATACATTTGTGAAGAATCAGCCCGACTTAGGAATCTTTCTGGTAATATTTTCTCTATTGCTTTGTGTTTTTGTTTAAATGCACATTTGTTCACATTGTTTTAACATGCTCTGTTGACATAGTATCGTAGAAAATATTCAAGCTATAATCATATTTTATTTTCTCTATAATCTCACTCATGTCAAAGTGGGATTTGTTCCTTCCTTTTTCTAATCAGTCAATTTACTCAAATAACTCCTCTCTGCATTTGGCTGGAAGCAGTTCTCTTGATTACTTAAAACTGGAAATGCTAAATTTTCTTATTGAATTTGGTTTAGAAATACCCAACTGAATGTTGTTACAACATCTGTACTTCATTAAAAACTAAAATCAGAAAGACTAATTGCACAAAATATACAACAAATCAAAAAGAGCTGTTAATCACTTTTAATTAACTCTATGACAGACATCAAAATTGAAAGTTACAGTATTGGCCTCTTATTAACAATGTTTGTGATACTTTCAATGATCATCTGTTTATGTTGGCCATTAAATGAGAATATAGTTGTAACTCGTGTGCTGCAGTAATGAGATTATGCCCTGTGACTTTGGGCGCTGTGCTCGGTCAAAAGCATGTGTCGAGTTACGCACAGCATGCACTGCATAATTGGATTACCTGTGTCACTTGATAAACTGGCGTTCTGAACTCCTCTACACAAGGAACATGACGTCCTATTGTTTATCTCCTCTCTAGTGGACTGGATGGAGTAGTTTAGCGTTCACTGTGCTATTTTGCCTTTACAGTAAATCTCAACCCCTGACTTTCACTTTGTGGGTTTGTGCCGTGCTATTTCAATTTCACGTGTCAGTGTAGAGTTTCACAACGTGACATGAATGACCACCCAGTCAACGATGTCAATCATGACCAAAGTCTTAAGATGTATATCAAGCAGGCTGGCATAAAAGAAGGTTGACAACGCACAGTCTGCTTTTTTTCTCGCTGCGGTCACACCGTACTGTGTGAAAAGCAACTACCATGAAGAACAGAAAATACCCCCCACAGTTTTTTGGATTAGAGCACACTGGTGGAATAAATCAGTGTTTCACTGTAGGGCTTCTGCCTTCCCATGGAAAAAAAGGACTGTTAAATACACCTAATTGTTTTGAATGTGCATTTGTAGTATACTTCAATCAACAATAAATACAAAATATAGTTTGTTTTTTTTAACTGCTTGTAGTTATTTTGTAAATCGCTTTTCAAATAATCTTTTATCATAATTTAAAGAAGTGCATTTATGATGTGTTGACTAAAAGCACATGTAAAGTACAAACCCGATTCCAAAAAAGTTGGGACACTGTACAAATTGTGAATAAAAACAGAATGCAATGATGTGGAAGTTTCAAATTTCAATATTTTATTCAGAATACAACATAGATGACATATCAAATGTTTAAACTGAGAAAATGTATCATTTTAAGGGATAAATAAGTTTATTTTAAATTTCATGGCATCAACACATCTCAAAAAAGTTGGGACAAGGTCATGTTTACCACTTTGCGAGAGAACGCAAACATCTTTGCGAGGGAACGCAAAAGTTTTGCGAGAGAATGCAAAAGATTTGAAAAATATTTTTTCCTCCCATCCCGAATTTTTTTCACCCACCCCGAAATCTTTCCACCACCATGAGCTCTAAGGGGCTCCGTAGCTTCTAGTTGCTCAACTGTCTTGGGTCTTCTTTGTCGCATCTTCCTCTTTATGATGCGCCAAATGTTTTCTATGGGTGAAAGATCTGGACTGCAGGCTGGCCATTTCAGTACCCGGATCCTCCTACGCAGCCATGATGTTGTAATTGATGCAGTATGTGGTCTGGCATTGTCATGTTGGAAAATGCAAGGTCTTTCCTGAAAGAGACAACGTCTGGATGGGAGCATATGTTGTTCTAGAACTTGGATATACCTTTCAGCATTGATGGTGCTTTTCCAGATGTGTAAGCTGCCCATGCCACACGCACTCATGCAACCCCATACCATCAGAGATGCAGGCTTCTGAACTGAGCGCTGATAACAACTTGGGTTGTCCTTGTCCTCTTTAGTCCGGATGACATGGCGTCCCAATTTTCCAAAAAGAACTTCAAATTTTGATTCGTCTGACCACAGAACAGTTTTCCACTTTGCCACAGTCCATTTTAAATAAGCCTTGGCCCAGAGAAAGCGCCTGCGCTTCTGGATCATGTTTAGATATAGCTTCTTTTTTGACCTATAGTTTTAGCCGGCAACGGCGAATGGCACGGTGGATTGTGTTCACCGACAATGTTTTCTGCAAGTATTCCTGAGCCCATGTTGTGTATTCCTGAGCCCATTTCCATTACAGTAGCATTCCTGTATGTGATGCAGTGCCGTCTAAGGGCCCGAAGATCACGGGCATCCAGTATGGTTTTCCAGCCTTGACCCTTACGCACAGAGATTGTTCCAGATTCTCTGAATCTTTGGATGATATTATGCACTGTAGATGATGATAACTTCAAACTCTTTGCAATTTTTCTCTGAGAAACTCCTTTCTGATATTGCTCCACTATTTTTCGCCGCAGCATTGGGGGAATTGGTGATCCTCTTGCCATCTTGACTTCTGAGAGACACTGCCACTCTGAGAGGCTCTTTTTATACCCAATCATGTTGCCAATTGACCTAATAAGTTGCAAATTGGTCCTCCAGCTGTTCCTTATATGTACATTTAACTTTTCCGGCCTCTTATTGCTACCTGTCCCAACTTTTTTGGAATGTGTAGCTCTCATGAAATCCAAAATGAGCCAATATTTGGCATGACATTTCAAAATGTCTCACTTTCAACATTTGATATGTTATCTATATTCTATTGTGAATAAAATATAAGTTTATGAGATTTGTAAATTATTGCATTCCTTTTTTATTCGTAATTTGTACAGTGTCACAACTTTTTTGGAATCGGGTTTGTACATTTGTAGTGTATTATTTGATATTACTTTCATGTATTTTGAATATACTGAATTGCAACCTTATCATTACAAATGTGTAATTACGAATTGCTACAGGTTTCAATAGAAAAGTATATTTTAGTTTACTAGTAATGGTAAATCAGTAGAAGTAATTGTGAAATTACAAATAATGTACTGTATATGTATATGTACAAATAATTGATATTGCAGGTTAGAGACTCCAGTGAGCCGATGTATAAAATACTGTAGGAACTAGATTTTTAGAATTTTACTTCCGCATCTGAAACACGCCAAAACCGGAAGTGACGCATCAAAAGGGAGAGCGGTCCATTTAAACCACAGGAACACATTGGATCGCAATGACCGTTCAGACGCTGAGGAACTTTTAAATGTGTATTTACACTTGTATGACGGACCACAGATACATTTCTGAGCCTGCTATGCAGCCAAGAGAGCAGGACAGGCCTGGATTAGACAGAACAACGGTCAGAGAAGACAAATTGAGTTGATGTGAGGAGAACAGGGCAGGTGTTTGGTGAGAGATCAGTGTTAGCTTACAGATATACACACGTTAGCTAATGTAATCAGGCAATAGCAATGCTAGTATTGGTTATCTGAGTATTGATACTTACCAGTAATAGAAACTAATAAGCGTTGATCAGGCGTGTCACACTCGTTAATATCCGACACTAACGTTATGTGATAGTGGTTTCTTATCACCGCAGGAGAGAGAGATAAACACGTTTTTGATTCATAGGTGCTTGTGTGGGAAATGCGAGGCCTTGTTCACAGCTGAGGAAAGTCAGTGCTGCAGGGAGTTAGACACGTTACATACTGGGTCTTAGTGGAGAATGTGACCCCCACACTTGATGTGCAGTGTCTGACTCTACACCCAGGCTTTGAGGCTTGCTGTCTGAACCCATATGTGCTACAGATTTTGAACAGTTTTGAATGGCCTCATTTTGTTGACAATCAATAAAAAAGAAATCACAATCAAGCAGATGTGCAGTTAAGTGTCTGAATTCAATTCTCTTGACAGTTACTGTAAATATGTTCTATTTACATAAGGACCTTTAAAAAAAAAAAAAAAAAAACACAAAACACTTTCTCACAAGGGTTGTTAATAAAAACTCTTCATATTACTTATTAGTGCTCATTTTAAAAGTTTGCACAATTTTTTTTTTTTTTTTTTTTGTAGTTTAACAAAACCCAAAAGTTACAAAGGAGCTTTTGTTGTAGACAGCCACTTGTACAATGCCAGTCTGGAAAAAAAAAATGTGTATAAAGTATTGAAATGACTGTTTGAATGAATGTTTTGGACTGTGAGTGTTGGCGTAGTTCTTTTCTCCATATGGTAAGTTGTTCACACTCCTCTGTCTGTGTAGGCCTATGTCATGATCTGGCAGACATGGATCTTTTTCCAAACATAATCAGTGCAGCAAAATGAGCAAGGTTCTTGTCTTAATTGGTTTAGACATGCAAAATATTAATTTTTGTGTGGTACAGTCATGCACTTGCACAAAATGCATCATGCTGAAAAATACAATCAACACACACTTGTCAACAGTTTACGCCGTTGACTCACACAACTGAGATGAAATAAAGAGAGATGATGGATGCAACTCAAAATAGTTATTTTACTCAGTTCTTTGTTCTGTCTAGAGCAAAACATCATAGATGAGGAATTTTGCAATAGAATCTTGCAGTTTGAGCCATGCTGAAAAGTGGTCGAAATGGTCCCTGGAAGCCAGAAGAAACCTTAGTGGCATTTGCTTCATGTCTGGTTGCCATATTTTTGCCACATGTTTCTAGGTGGAGGACAGTGCAGGTGTCAGCTAGGTGGAGGTGAAGGATTAGCTGTTGGCTACTCAAACATGCCATTTAACAGGCAGTTGGAAGTGTTTCGATGAGGTAACCGCATCTGTGAATCATTCACGCTGAGCAAGAGAACATAGCTCTGTAATTTTATGTACAATATATATTTTTAATTAAGTGTCTGAAAACATTACATTCACTTCACACTTAAGTACATTCTTAAGTTATTGTAAGTATATTATTTCCAGAATAAGTGCTTTTTTAAGTATTATAAATGGTACTTTTTCACGAAGGTTGTTTGTTTGTTTTCCTCAGTATTTTTTCTGAGTCTCACTTATCTGCTCTTCTGTAGCAATTCGTTATCATCACAAGCATTTGATTTGCGCTGTGTCTGTTTGGAGACGTGTCTGACATTGATTTGTTGTCTTTATTTCGTATTTCGCTCTCTCTCTCGCTGCTGTCTCTGCTGTATTAAACTGAATGAATATTTAATATGTTCACCTCACATACACAAGCACATAGATATTCTCTCTCTTTCTCTATGACTGTCCTGTACTTTTGCTTTACTACTGCTGGCAGTCTCTAACAAGCTCCTTCTCATTCTGACTCACCAACGGTATGGTAAACAACATCTTCAATAAAGATCTAAACCTGTTATTTGCACAATGTTCTCGGTTTATCATCTAATTCTTGGCAATAATGTTGTATATGCTGAAGTGCATAGTGAAGCTAGTGCATGATGAAGATACAGTGACTTTCTGACATTCTTCTGTGAAACTATGATGATGTGAAATGTCAGAGAGATCTAAACTAATACTTGAGGACCAAAATGATGGCGGATGGCTTTGACAAACAGTGAAATAGAGGCTTAGCGAAGAGCAGCAGGGAATGATATAGAAATGGCATAAGGATTTGCACCATCCTGCAACAATCACTTCCTCTTCTCCAGCTGCTTTTGAGTTCAGAATTAAGTACAGAGTGATACACACGCAGAGCTTTATAACACACTAGCTTATATAGTTTCCTCATTATCATTAAGCATTATGAGGATGCTTTTAAGAGGAATAAAAAATTCCTTGATCTTTAATACGAAAGAGCTTGATGAAATGTGACCCTGGACCACAAAACCAGCCATAAGGGCCCATTCTTCGAAATTGAGATGTGATACATCATCTGAAAGCTGAATAAATAAGCTTTCCATTGATGTATGGTTTGTTATGTGCAAAAACATTGAAATATTGAGAAAGTTGTCCAAATGAAGTCCTTAGCAACGCATATTACTAATCAAAAATTATGTTTTGATATGTTTATGGTAGGAAATTTACAAAATATCTTCATGAAACATGATTTTTACTTAATATCCTAATGAATTTGGGCATAAAGGAAAAATCGGTAATTTTGACCCATACAATGTATTTTTGTCTATTTCTACAAATATACCCATGCTACTTATAACTGGTTTTCTGGTCCAGGGTCACAAATATGAAAGCATAAAACATAACTTTCAGAAGTCCAAGCTTTTTCCAACCTAGTCTAAAAATTATATTTCTTAATGTGACACTGATGTTCAGAGGTATCAAGGCTTCATGTATTTGATTCAAAAACTGTAAAACAAGTAATATTGTGAAATAGCATTATTGTTTAAAATTACTTTTTTTTTTTTATTGCAATAAATTGCAAAATTAACTTATTCCTGTGATGGCAAAGCAGAATTGAATCATTTTCATCAGCAATTACTTCAGTCTTCATTCTCACATGATCCTTCAGAAATCATTCTAATATGCTAAAAAATTTCTTATTGTTATAAATATTGAATACAGTTGTCCTGCATACGTTTTTTCTTTCTTACTGGAAACTATGATACATTCCATTTTTTTTAAATAATGCTGAACCCAAACGCTCAAACTTGCATTTGAGTCTTTATTTCTCATAATCATGACGACTTATTCCATGTTTGCCTTTTTATATCTCACAATGTGATTTAATTTCTTATTTTAATATTTATCTCACATACCTTTTACCCTTTTAAATAAGAGAGATTGAACTTGGTGCAACAGAAGAAAGAAAAAAAATGCAACCTACATATCTTCCACTCAAAGTGTGTGTGAAATGCTTTTAAAACACTCTATACTTCTTAAATCCCCCTCTTCACATTCAAACACGCACTACTTCAGTTCATTTATTTATTAAGGACATAAATCCATTCTCTGGCCAACATGATAACCAGCACATCCCTGGCACAGACATCCACCTGCCCTCTCTCTCAACTCTTGATGGCAACCCGCCATGGCCAGACACAAACACACCTACAACATTTAATACCATTTGTTATTAATAATTTAAAACTCCATGAACATCTATACAGGCAAAAATCCAGCAGTGATTTACAGGACAGCAATGGTATCCTCTTTAAAAGATCTTCTGCCATGTCTGCATGAACGTGTAGCAGGGTTAGGCCTTGGTCAGTGTAAACTAAAAAGGGGCAGACTCGGCAGGAGCGAAGAGGCAAGGTTTACAAACACAAAGACATTTTGTTTGGCACTGTACATGACCACATACCACTGATAGCAGTGTTTTCCTCCTTTCCTCTGCAGCTCTGTTTTTTCAGACCGGCATGTAATAACATACATTTAGCAGGCCGGCTGAAGCCAGAGACGGAGCTGTGAGGCTGGACCATGTTGGTGCACCATTCTATTGTTCTGCTTCTATATTGATTGTGAATGTTATTATTATTATGCATGGATTAAATTTCTTCTGGTGTTTTCAAAGATCTGTTACTCATTAAGTCTGGGTTTCCCCAAATCGCTAAGTAGAATGTTAGTAAGTTGTTTATTTAGCTATTTTTATTTATTTAATTTATTTAGCTGGTTTATAAGGAAACTGTGGCAGCACTAGAATGATAAAATGCAGTTAGTGCATCAATTACACTCCTGCATGTTCTTCGTTCTGTTGCATTAGTGCTTCAGTATAAAAAAGCTTGTCACAGACAGAAATATGGAAAATATGAAATATTTTTTCATCATGCCGCAATTAGCGTACATCCAAATGACTTTTTCTCATCAAAGCTGCTTTTTTCCATTTATTTTTCAGATTCATCTATACACCCCATACACACCGTGCCCTGCGAAAGTATATACCCCCTTAATTTTTTTCATGTTTTATGTTGCTGCCTTAGTTTTTTTTTCTACATCAGTCTACACTCCATACACCATATTGACAAAGCAAAAACAGAATTGTCACAACTTTGTAAATTAATTACAAATAAAAAAACTGCAATAAGTACATTGCATAAGTATTAACTAAATATTTAGCTGAAGCACCTTTACAGCCTCAAATCTTTTTTGTTTGATGCAACAAGCTTTGCTCATTAGCATTTGGCAATTATCTGCTATTCTTCTCCTCATCTCACCTCTTCACCTCTCAAGTTCGGTCAGGTTGGATGGGGGCAGATGCACATTTTCAGGTTTCTCCAGAAATATTTGATTGGGTTCAAGCTCAGGTTCTGGCTGGGCCATTTATGGACATTCACAGAGTTGTCTATAAGCCACTCTTGCTGTGTGCTTAGGGTCATTGTCCTGTTGGAAGTAGAACATTCTGCCCATCTGAGGTTCTGAATGCTCTGGGCTGGGTTTTCATTAAGGCTATCTCAATATTTTGGTGCACTGAGCTTCTCTTGGTGCATTGAGCTTCTCTGAGTCTATCAGTCCCTGCCACTGAAAAACAGCCCCACAGCATGAGGCTGCTACCAGCACACTTTACTTTTGGGATGGTACTCTGCAGGTGATGAGCAGTGCCTGGTTTCCTTCAAACATGATGCTTGGAATTGAGGTTCATTAGACCAGACCATATTATTTCTCACAGTCTGAGGTTCCTTTAGGTGCTTTTCTGCAAATTCAATGTGTGTTTTCATGTTTTTTTCACTGAGGAGAGGATTGAGTTTGGCCACACCGCCAGTTGTTGCAGTGATGTTTGTTGTTCTGTAAGTTTCTCCGATCTGCATATATGATCATGGAGCTCAACTAGAGTGACCATCAGCTTCTTCGTCACCATTCTAACCAAAGCCCTTCTCCATCAATTGCTCAATTTGGCCAGGAGGCCAGCTCTAAGGAGAATCCTGGTTGTTTCAAACTTCTTCCATAAAGGGTAACAGAGACTACATGCTTCTGTGACCCTTCAATGAAGCAGAATTTTTTTCTGAACTCTTCCCCATATGTGTGGCTTGACGCAAACCTGTTTCTGAGCTCTACAGACTGTTCCTTGACCTCAGGGCTTGGTTTTTGCTCTGATATGCATTATCAGCTGTTAGACCTTTCCAAATCATACCCATTCAATTGAATTTGCCACAGGTTGCCTAGACCGTCACTCAAAGTCTAGTAACACCTAAAAGCAATACGAATGCTCCTGAGCTAAATTCAAACTGTCCCAGATAAGGGTATGAATACTTACACAATGGAATCATTTAAGTTTTTTATTTTTAATAAATTTGCAAAGATGTTAAAAACCTTTTTTTTTTCTTTTTTGCTTTATATTTTTTTGCTATATATTTTTTGCAAAATTATATTCTGTTTAGAGTTTTCTTTAACTAGGACATCTAATTAAGTCCAGTTATGTCCAGCTGCATCTGATTAACACTTAAGTAATAGCAGAGCAATATCCTGTTGCGTCACTAACATTTATTGTCTGGTAACAGTTAAGACATATCTGGCAAAATCCGAGAACAAAAGTGATGCAAACCGCTGCAACGGTTGCACTCACACTACTAAATAGTATATTTACACTGAGCTTTTATGTAATTTCTTCCTTCAGTGAGATTTTCCAATAAGCCATTTACCGTTTATTGACTGTGAATGTGTGTTTATTTCAGTAACCTTTTGAGTCACCGAAGATCGAAATCGGCGAGGTGGAAAGAGCAGTAGGCGGATAATGAAATTTAATTTGCATAGTCATTTCAGACAAGCATGTTTGCCCACAAGTGGACCAGTGAATTCCTCTGATTTTTGACAGTCTGTATCCATTAAAATATCTTCGACCTGTGAATTGCAGGTGAGAGTTGAAGGGTGGAGAAAAGAAAGTCATGACACAGAAAGAAAACGAAAGTTACAAAGACAAAGCAGAAGGTCTTTGATCTGTTGAGCAGAAGAGATGCCACGTGGATGACCTCGTTTCAGGAGGCATGCATAGGACTGAATGTGCGGTGTGTTTATTCTTGTTCTCAAATGAAACGCTTGTGTGGGTGATACTGGCCTTTTGCGAGGCTCTTGAGAATATAGACAAACACACGATCACTTTCTGAATATGTGTGGATACTCAGCATGGTGGGATTTTCTCCACAAATTTAACAATTCTCCTCTATATGTTTGCATTGGAGCACGTTTCATCTAAAACAACATTCACATCACAAAGTGGGTCTAATATAAATCTTCAGCATACATATACATATGACTAGAAGAATATCCAGCAATCCTCAATCACTGATCCTCTTCCTGGAAATCTGTTTATATAAGACTTTCCTCTTCTCTCGTCTCAAGTTCTCCTCTGCTCTGCCTTTTGTCCTCCTCTCCTGTCTTCATGTCTCTTCTTGACTCATGTTGTATGTTTTTTTTTTTTTTAGTTTTTTCTCATTTGCTCCCACCAATTCTGCTTTCTGTATTCTCTCATCTCACCTCATCTCACATCTTTTTTTTTTTTTTGTCTCATTTCGTCTCTGCTTTTTTTCTCATCTTATCTGCTCCTGCCTCTTCTTCTGCTTTCTTTCTGTTCTATCTCATCTAATCTTTTTTCTAGTGCTGTCAAATGATTAATCGTGATTAATCGCATCCAAAATAAGTTTTTGTTTACATAATATATGTGTGTTTACTGTGTATATATATTATGTATATATAAATACAAACACGTGCATGTATATATTTAAGAAAAATGTTATGTTTGTATATTAAATATATTTATGTATAATATAAAATATCAGAATATGAATATATAAATGCATAAACGTAAATATTTTCTAAATATATACTATGTGTTTGTATTTATATAGACATAGTAAATATACACAGTACACATACATATAACAAAAACGTTTATTTTGGATGTGATTGATTGCGATTAATCGTTTGCCAGCGCTACTCGGCTTTTATTCTCTTCCCTTTTATCGTCTTCTCTCATTTTGTGTTTTCTCATTTTATCTCGCTTTCTCTCCTTATCTGTCTCATCTTGTCTCTTATATTATTTGACCCGTCATTCCAATGCTATATCTCACAACCAATTCGTACGTATTTTATGAGGTGGCTAATTCGTACCAATTCGTACGACCTCACTCGTACGATTTTGTACAATTTGTTTAAACCCTTGTGATGGGTCGGGGTTAGGTGTAGGTCATTCATACAAATTCATACGAATTGTGCAACTCATAAAATATGTACAATTTGGCAAAAATCGTATGAATTTGTACGAGTGAGGTTGTACGAATTAGCCACCTCGGAACATATATAGGCTACGAATTGCTGGGAGATCGGGCTGGTCATTCATTTGTCTGTTCTGTTTTTCCCCAGTTATTTTAATTAGTTATTTATTTAAATTTTATTTTATTTTGTGGCTGTTCCAGAAGCTCACCACACACACTCACGCTGTGCTATTCACCCGCATTTATTTTGTGCGTGCAACTTTAATGTAAAAGAAAAGGAAGCGCACAGTCTTATGTATGCACAATAGTCTTTGAAGTAGAAATAGTTTGGAATAGATTGTTGTTTCTATGTCTCTGTCGTTTCACACACAAGTTCGTTCAGAGGCTAGATTGTTAATTTCAAAAGAAACGGACCCTCATAGAGCCCCATGTTGATATTGAGTTGATATCAGTCAGTGCAAGTTTCTTTCAGTTGAAACAGCTCAGATTTACATTTTAGTCTAGGACTAGGTTTAAGCCTTGTCTGTGAAACCGGGGGATAATCGGCAGAATTCTTAATTGTAATTGTTAATCTTAATTAATTTTCATATTGTTTTATTCTTTTCCTTGTGACCACATCACATCTGTGGTGTAAACAGTAATGCATCAAGGTTTTTTTTTTTTTTTTTTTAGCTATTTATGGAAATGTGTATGTGCAAAAATGTTTTGCTTATTTATCCATTCTATTAACTGTATTTATTAATGATTGTCTTTCTGAACCATTTGTAATCTAATCATCATTTTATGTTTTTATAAATACATAATCCTTAGCTGTTCAAAAAAAGTTTCCTCCTCCTGATGAAGCAAAAAGAAGATATTTAGAAGAATCTTGGTATCCAAACAGTTGAACAAATGGAGGGAGGGAGAGTGAATGATAACAGAATTTTCAATTTTGGGGGAACTATCCTTTTAAGTCTGCCAAAGCAGAAGATAGAGTTAGTGAAAAGATTTAGTTTTATACTGTTTTAATCCTGCTCTAAACACCTTCATTTGCACCTTTTGCACATCTCGTTTTTAACTAAATCTTGGATGCCAACTACTGATTCTGTGTTTCATCCTGGTGTGATTCTCTTTGTGACTGTATCCTTATCATACATCTGAAGTTGACAAAAAAAAGCTTTTTTTAGGTGTTCAGGAAACCTGTTAAGGCCAGTTCGCACTGCACAGACAGATACAGACAAACAGCAACAGACACACTCGCCCCGTTGGCATCTGTTGCCATTGATTTGTGGTTATTTCCAACATGTTGAATTAGCATTTGTCAGATCTTGGAACATCAGAGTAGTTGCTGTTGGCGTTGTCTGTATCTGTCGGTGCAGTGTGAATTGGCCTTTAGAAACAATAATCAATTTAGCTGCAAAGGATAACTGATTAATGTACAGTATTTATATTTATAGTAAGATTTTAGGTATTTTCTTTATTCTTTTCTGCATACAACACTGAGTTGAGAGATTGGAGTTCTGTTAGCATTATTTTGCATTACAGGGAATGCTTGAACTGCTTGCGTACCTTGAAGCCTCTTTACCTTGAAGTGTGGCTAAATGTGTAAATGTAATTTAAACTATAGCACAGAGTGTGCTTGTTTGAGGATTTCTTGAATTTTTTCCTCTTCACCACACTGCCTAAGGAAGACTTTCTTGAATTCACATTACAAAGGCTTCATTGAAATACATGATTAAGACCATCGCCTGCAGTACTTTGACTATGACCTCATATCACTCCTTCCCTATTGATCTTCATTCTTGTTCCTGCACGTACCCTCAGGTCCTGCATGTGTGTGTGTGTACACATTTAATTAAAATACCACACCAATGCATCAAATCATCTATAATTCTAATGCCTGAAAATGTTCTTTGGATTGAGAAATTTGCGAATAATTTTTCACTGCCTGTGTCTCAGATTTTTCATTCTTCATACAGGACCGCAGTCTCTTTCATCTTCTTTTGATGGAGAGCACAAAAACAGATTATGATCTTTAGCATCTCCCACAAACAACTCCTCACGTCAAACATATTTTGTGTACCGTCGAACGTTATATTGCTGACGTTTCCCTTTTCACAGCACTATGTGAACATTTTCATCCATGTCTTTTGAATGCAGCTGTCTGGCAGTGTGCTAGCATATCACTGTAGCGGATACACTTTGGTACATTATTATTATTATTATTACAGTAATTGGTGTTTTTTGTGAATACAGTGGTTATTTTGACATTAGCACGACAGGCCGCCCAACAGGAGGCAGGATTAATCTCCCACGCTACCTCTCTCTTTTTTTCATGTGTGACATTTCTTTGAATCTCTAGCCTCCACACAGACATCGCCTCCCTCGTCTCTCTGTGCTCATCTGCAGACATGAGCAACATCGGCACGTGCCCTCTTCCTTTTCCTCCCTTTCTGTTTCTTCTTCTTAAGTTTGACTTTTTTTTAAATTTTTCCCGCTCGTACCCACTTTCTGTGTCTTCATTTCTGATTCCTTCTTCTAGATCTAAACTTTTTTTCATCTCCAGTTTTCTTTATTGCCTCTCTAATTCCCTAGTCCTCATTTCTAACATCATTTCCCATTCCCTTTCTCTGCTCTTTTTCTATTTCTGTCCATATTCCTTCATTTCTCTTATTCCCTATTCTTTTTACTCTTTTCCTTCTCGCTATTTGTGGGGTGAAAGTGAATGCACTGTAAAAAAAAAAGATTTTTCAAAGTTGTTAAAATTAATGGAGTACATTTTAGGCAACACTATAATAAGATTACAATAGTTAACATTGGTTAAGATTTTAGATAACATGAGCAAAAACCTATGTTTGTCACAGTTTTTATTATCCTATGTTGACATTAGTTAAAAAAATACAGCTGTTCATTCGTAGTTAATGTCTATTAAATAACATGGATGTAACTTGTAAAAAATATTAGTTTTATTCAATAATGTATTAGTAATTACCATTAATTAATATTTTTCATTAATGTTAACTAAATGGAAACTATTGTAAAATGTTTTCAAGGAAAATATTATACAAGTTTTTCTATTTAAAAATGTTATACTCCAATAATGTTTGTTTTAACTTTATATGCTTTAAAGTATATATTACTTTGAAATTTATATGTGTATAAAAGAATATTCAAGTTATTTTAAGGCCACTTCTAATGCAGCATATTTCATATTTTAAAAACGCAACTTGAACCAGTGGCAGTTTCAATACATTTTTATTTATTTCACAGGTAAGCAGTTGCTTTTTTTGCACATTTGCATATTTTGGCACACAAAAAGTTACATAGGTGCAAGAAAATAAAGACAAATGTGCTAGAAAGGATTGACGTACACAAGAAAAAAAATGTATTTTTTTCTTGAACAAATATAATTTTTTAAATATTATTATTAAAAGAATTATGACTTTTCTCTTGACCGTTCAGGTTTCCTATACGCTAGATGAGCTAGAAGTAGCACATTTTGTCTAATTGTTTGTAAACTTGGAGCACGTGGCTGTCTACTCTGTAGGCCAGTACATTGCAGTCCATTCCCATATTAATATAATAACTCAAGCAGTCTCTTGTCGTTCCCTCTGAGCTCTTCTTTTCATGTCTTCCATGGTTTGCTGTTTCCGGGGGGGGGTCATTGACACACGAGGGTGAGTCCCGAGTCCCAGACACTTTATCAGTTTAATATTTTCTGAACTCCTTGGGTGGACCTTCAAACCTGTATTCTTCCATGGAAGGGATTAGTCCAGAATGTGCCATCAAGGGACGTTCCTAAGATTCATCTTGCCTGAAGGGGATGACCATTGACACCTGAAAGATTGTGTATTTTTAATTAGCTTTCGTCAGATGTTTGCCTCAGATGCAATCAGCTCTATCTGAGTCTGTAAAGTTGTGAACCAAATGGTCCATACTATTCAAAAACAGGTGTTCCTCAAGAATTTACTATATTTATGTATTCAAAGAAATGTAACATATTGGCGACCCACCCAACTACTACTTAAGCAAATACAGGAACATTTAACATAATTTAGGATTGTGAATTAGGAATGCCACCAGAGGGCTCACTGGGATATGTCGCATCTCCTTTAACCTTCTTCCTGGAAGGACCCTCAAGATGGAAATCGTCCACTGTGTGTTCATGGTTTTCGAACGTAGAATGTTGATTTACTTTGTGGTCCTTCTTTCCCTGCATTGCCTGACACTCAATTATAACAGAACAAAGAAAAAAGTTCTGATTCTTTTCCTTGCAGTCAGCTGAATTTGGGGTTCATGGCTAGAGCTCCTGAGACAATTCCTCTCGCATCTCTTCTCACTATCCAAGTCCCGTGGTCTTTCAGAGACACCTGGCTTTGTGGCATCTGTCCCAAGCTTGAAGTAGTATTTGGTGTTCACTGAGAGCCTCTGGCGCAGTAAAGCTCTTTGAGAGTGCTTGTAGGACTCACTGCAAGATTCTGCCTGTGATGGAGCATCATTCTTCACGATTTTATGATCCATTTTTTGAAGATTGAAAATTTTCAATATTGAAAACTCAGAGAGCTATCCAAAACACCAATCACACTTACTCTTTTCTTCACACCACAATTCTAGTTTGTCTAGCAAAGCAGTAATACTGTATTGGAATTCCTGACTACTATGATGTCATGGAGCTGCTGCTAATGGACAGACAATCCCAATACAAGAAATAAATAACCAAATACTCTCAATAAACTCTTCATTCTACAATATATTTGAATGACTTTTTGCAGTGTATTATGACCAATGTATGGAACCGCAGAAAGGTATGTATGATAACTCAGAAAGTGCTAATGTTCCCAAAAACATTGGAAAAGTAAAGAAACATTAAGAAACCGATTCGAGCAAGATGCTGACAACTACTTGAGCCATAGAGTGAGAGGGAATGATATTTCCACCCGTTACTATGGCACTGTACGTCCCGAGTGAAGATGTTGAGACAGTCATCTGGAAAAACATGAACAAGCAGGTGACCCTCACTTTGTTTTAGCTCTGGATGTAGGCTGTTAAAAGCATAGCACTCTTGGTGAGGGAAATGCGGTAGAGTAAATGTTTGTTTTCTTTAAGTATGGGTTAGAGAACAGGATAAATGTGTTAGAGTAAGCCTGAAATGGTAGGTGAGACCTTTTTCCATTTTGTACAGTCCACGAGGAGCTTCTCAAATGTCTTAAGATCAGCACTGCATATTCGTATATAAGCACACTTCTTTTATCACACACACAGACGTAAACATGAGGATGGAGACAGGCTTTTACAAACCATGCTGTCTCTTCCATGCTTTAATACAAACACATATGAACACTGCACAGAGGCCCTCCATACTTCAGATATTGTCATCTTCACTGGAAGGACTATGTAAGTTGTGTTTTTCTTTTCAGGTTTGCAGGTCAGCTCTGAAAAGGTATTGTGTGGATGCCTTGAGCTTCTTTTAACACAAATCATGCACACATACACTTATTAATACTTTTCTGTGATTAATACTCAGAAAGCAACTCTGTTATAAGATAAAACAGTTTTCAAGGAAACAGAGTTTTATCCCGCACCACAAAATGTTACTCTGGTACTGTAAATTTCCTGGACTCCATTACTATATATTTTTTCTTTTACTAATGTAGTTAATGTTAACAAATGGAACCTTACTGTAGTGTTTCATTGTTTTACAAGAAAATACTATTTAAAGTGCCCCTATTATGGATTTTTGAAAATGACCTTTCATACGGTGTGTAACACAGCTCAAAGTGAATGATAACATCCTGCAAAGTTTTAAAACTGATAGTACACTGTGTATAAAGTTATTGTCTCTCAAAAGAAAGAGTCGACTCTGACTCATTGGGACTCCCAAAACCAAAATATCAACCTTTCTTAACTGGCAGTTTCAAAAGGCCTACGTTTTTATTTATTTCAGAAATAACTAGTTGGATACTTTTTTGCACATATGCACATTTTTGGCATTAAAAATGTACACAGGTGCAAGAAAATAAAGACAAATGTGCAAGAAAAAAATTGATCTATAGACACATTTATCATGTGTTTTTCTTGCAGATATTTATATTGATTTCTTGCCCTTTTTTGTGCATTCAAATTTTTATCCAGCACCACAAATTGTCACTCTGGTGCTGTATATTTGCTGGAATCCATTTCTTTACCAATAGCTACATTTTTTATGTTTTTTTTTTTTTATTTATATATGTATTCAGTTCCTGGAGTCATAAAAAAATGGGATGCAGAACTGCAGTTTTAAACTGAATTCAGTAAATATTAAAATGATAGAATTTAAATGAATAGAAATTACTAGAAAAGGCATGTTTGTCAGGACAGACTTTAAAGTTTAGTGAGATAAAGCTTTGTTTGAAAATTTTATAAGCCTCACAGAAAGATAAAGAGACAAATAAATACATTTTAATGTACTGCAATTTATGTATATTTCATCACATTAAACCAGCATGGAAGAATACTACATTTCCCAGAATGCATGATATATAAAATATTATATCATCTAATGAGTCCTGAGGCTTTGATGGAAACCTCCAAACTGTGTCGAGAATGTCACCAAATCAACGTTTCAAAAATCATTACAGCGATATTTTCCTTATGTGACCGCTCCGTTCCGGAGCGTCATTCTCTGAAGCCCTTAAGCCGTGCACTTCCTCTGGTAAGGAAGCTGTGGTTTATCCTTTAGTGGAAGCTCCAATGACAAGCTTCAGATGGCCTCCAGTGTTCCCTAATTACATTAGCTTGCCCCCTGAAGTGTTCCCACAGTGTCGTCTCAGTCCAGCTCTTAGCTAAAGATATTTGTCAGTGCTTGTGTGTTGCCGCCATCACACATGGCTAGACAAGATACTTTGTTTATTGTACAAAGTTGTGTTTGTTCAGGGCTTAGCTAGTTAGCGGATGGTAGGAGGTAATGCCATGCCATGCTGCGGCATGCTAATTACTGCTAAACACGGTAAACCCAACACCCTGGACAGAGGACGCATCACAGCATGGCACTAAGCCTAAACCCTTTGCTTCTCTGTATCTCTCTCTTCTTGTTTTCTCTTCTCTATTCATTCGGCACAAGCTTGCCGGGGATTTCACACTTTTAACGCACCGCAGAGCACTGGAAATCGCCGTCTGCAGTTGAGTGATCCCATAGTAATGAGATTTGAGGTACATGAAAGTACCGTGCCTTTTAGGAAGGAAAAATAGGACTGAAATGCTAATCCTTTACGAAGATGACCATAAGTTTTCTACCTCGAGAACACAATATGAAAGCGGTGAATGAGTTGAAGATGGACAGCGAGAAGCTCATAAGTAGCATCTTTCATGAATGAGCCATTAAGAACATCAGTTTGCTCATTGGAAGGAGGAGGAGAGAGAGATATGCAGGAAACAGAGTTGTTGTGAAATGGGTAGAAAAATGGGTCAGAAGCAAAGCTGTGAAATATCGCTCGGGGAAATGAGCGATTGAGTCACAGTGCTTGAAACCAATCGCTTGCCTCATTCTGAAACACACACACGTGTAGCGCCCACCACGTTTACACATGTTTTCAGATCAAAGCAACATCTTTGTTTCCATATGGATATGGCAGCTGTGTGAATGAAAATATGATTAGAAATTGAGGAAGGAACATGATTAAAAAGCCAGCCAGTGATTTATTTATAGTTATGATGACTTGGTCAGAATGCAAGTCAGGTTGACAATAGTACAGAATCTCATATTTGTTTTGATACAGAGCTATTGTTGAATGTAAATACATCATGTAGAGAATATCATGTATAGGTCGCGCTTTTGAAATGCAAATTAAACTTTGTTTTATGAATGAAGCTTTATTTACAAGTAGCTTGAGAGGGAGCTTGAAGACATGTTTGCTCGCAACCTGTCTAGAATGATTTCAGAGTCCATGGCTGGATGAATATATCTAAGTGAGTACGTACAAGCAGTCATTACTGCAAATAGAACCCCAAGAAGTAGCTGTTTGTAATGCTTGTTCAAAAACATATCACATTACAGACATATGTTGTTCTTTTGCTGAAGTATTTTTTTAAATGCCTATATGCTATCATTCACAAGTTTGTGGTTGGTAATACTTAGGTCTCTTTGGCTCACCAAGGCTGGAATTATTTTATACATTTAAACAGATGTTTTATGAAATACTATTGTAATTTTATTTATTTAAATATATTTTAAAATGAGTAGCCATTACTCCAGTCTTCAGTGTCACATGATTCTTCAGAAATCATTCTAATATACTGGTCTGATGCTCAAGAAACATTTCTGATCATATCAATGTTGAAAACAGTTGTGATGCTTAATATTCTGTGGAATGTGTGAATTTCATGTTTCTTTGATAATTAGAAAGTTCAAAAGAACAGCATTTGTTTAAAACAGAAATATTAACAGCAGGGATGAACAAGGAACATGCAGACGAGGATGTAACTCAAAATAACAGTCTTTAATGAAATCCAAACAAGGCAAGGCAAGGTTGACAGGAAAACCGGGGAGTAATGAGTAGACCAGATGACATAAAACTGAACAGTCAGGAACTTAAATACACAGGTTAATGACTAAAACACAGCTGAACAGAATTAACTAATAATCACAGGAAACAAACTAAATATGGACACAAGAGGCGGGAACACATGGCACACAAGACAGAGGACTGACAAATACGTCCTTGCTTGAATAAAAAAAGTGTAATTTCTTTTGAATGATATAATAATAAAAACATATCTACCGCTGACATAAATTACACAGTATTGTTGTGATTACATTTAGCAGCTTACAGAGATCAGGTAATGGCATGCTAAGCTAGCATGCTATAGGATTGTGGTGGTATGCTAACTGGTTAGCCTGCATGCAAACAAAGAATGAGAATTTATGTTTACCCTAATAGCTTTTGGTCATGCGATATGATGTGTGACATGATTTAAGTTACAATAATTGTCATGTTTACATAATTAAAATAACATACATTGTAAATCTGTGTTTTAATAGCCTACTTCTAATCAGGTGCTAAATGTGGTTCAGATTAAAAGTTCTATTCTCACATGCATACACCAAGTAAAACAAGGATGTTACATACTAATGCAAGATTCTTTTTATTATTATGTGAGAAGAAAAAGACGAAAGAAGAAAGTTTTGTTGCCTGTCAGTCATATACAATCTCAGAGGACTGAATGCTGAAATATTTCACTTATTGCACAATAAAAAATGAATATATCACTGAGATCATTGAGGCATTTAAGAAGCCAATAGAATTTAGTAGCATACATAAGAGAAAAAGTACTAACTCTGAAAAATATGTAAGCCCAGAGCATATAATGAGATAAGCACAAAATGAGCCTTTGAGAAAAGTGCCATTGATGCATTATGGTAATGCATTTTTCTTCTGGTCTTCTCAATTTGTTTTTAAAGAGAAGTTCAGAGACTCTTGCAGTAAAGGACAGTGCTAGTCTTTGCAGATTTAGAGGGGAAAATGAGCCACATAAAGACTTTGAAAAATAAAAATGCTTCATGACCTTGTCTGAGACATCACTTTCCACATATACTGTGACCCCCAAAACATTTTTGAACATTTAATGAATATCTTTGCTTTAGATACCAAATTAGATGAAAGACAAACAGCACAAACACTTTTTTCAATGAAAACATTTCAGAAAATAAGTAAATATATAAGTGGAGAATAGAATGTCAATGCAATTGAAAATGCAAACCACATTTGGGTAGAAGTTCTTCAGTATACTAATGTATAGTTTTGTGTCATTTTTATTAATAAACAAAATTCAACAAGATACCAGAACTAAAGAACGTGAACATAATGGTTTTGTGAGTCATTTGAATAACAATCCAGGTAACCTAGTTTGGAATAGAGTGTTTGAGTTTGTCTTAAAATATTTAGGTTTGTACAATTAAATCTTAATATTTTATATTACATTTATAGTTGTGCTATGAATTTCAGGAAATGTGTTTTAGGAACTATATTATCCTAAAGTATAGTCTGACTTAAAGCCATTACCTCCTGGTAAGAGCATCTCCAAGCATCTCTAGTTTCTTATTGCATATTAAAGACATCTGTAGGCGTCTGGCCTTTCTGCCAAGACCTCACAGCACTTAGAGTACAGGAAGTTCCTTATAGAGGATAAGTAATGGGTCTTGTTCACTAACAGTGTTCATGAATTTGTAATAAAACCTGTGTGCAAACATTTTTACACAGAAATAATAATTCATTAATAAATTTACATTTTTACCCTATACACTCTACTGTGTATTTAAAACACAAATTTCTAAGGTCTCTAAATGATCAACATCATAAAACCTTATCTATTATCTGCTACATGCCTTCTGTCATCTGATTAATAGTCTATATGTTTTTTAGCAGGTAAAAGGCCTTAAAATGCCAACCTTTAGGTCATGGTATACATGTCTTTTTGATTTAAAATGTCTACTGATTTTTGTAAAGTAAACGTAAGAATAAATTTGATATTTTCAAGCAATATTTCAAGATGACCTGAATGTCAGCAACTGCAACAAATTGCATATTTCTGTTCAGTTTGAGTCATTTTGTTTCAGCTTTTCAGCCTCTGAAAAACAAAATGCTGAGTTTTTCCTCAAGTACAAGCTCCTTATCATACTATATTAGCCACATATGATACAAAAAAAAACATGCATGCAGCTATTATTTTACATACTGTCTAAATTATCAAAATCTCATTTGTCATCATTAACTCAGATCTAAATTGTTCCAAACCTGTATGAGTTTCTGGTAACACTTTATTTTAAGGACCAGTTCACACTATTTACTAGTTGCCTATTAGGATGCATATAACTAGCATATTGGCTGTTTATTAGTACTTATAAAGTACATATTAATGCCATATTCTGCATGATCATAATTTGAATCCCTTAATCCATACCTAAACTTTACAACTACCTAACTAATTATTAATAATCCCCAAATTGTGGGATTATTAAGTCATAGTCTGTAACGGAGTTCACTGATGTGAGTTAATATAGAATCCATGTGAAGTTTAATGATATCCAAAAGTGAGCAAATACATTATAAACAAAGGCATGGCTTGGCATGGCATGGTGAAACATGAACAGAAACATGGAACAAACTCACAAACAGTGGTTACACAAGCAATACTCGACCAGAGACAATGGCAACATGAGATCTATAAATACCAAACAATACAGGTCAAACAAACTGACCGATGGGGAACAAGGCACAAGACTACAGCAACCAATCAAAACATGACATACAGTAGGCAGGATGACATGAGGGTCAGGGGAATTACATGGCAAACCAGGAAACAGGACTAAACTACAAAATTAGACTTGAAAATTCAACTAGAAGCAAAACCCAAGAATAGTTAGGAGTTAGTTAATAGTGAGAGTTAGCCCTCAAACCAAAGTATGTTGAACACACACACAAAAAAGGATATTTTGAAGAATGTTGGTAACTGAACAGATGAAAGCCATTGCCTTCCATAGTATTTTTTCCCATTGTATGGAAAGTCAATGGTTACTGTCTGCTGTTTGGTTACTAACATTCCAATTACCAGTGTTTGTATAAATTAACACTGTGTATTGATCAGAAACATGCAACAGTTTGTTCTGCAGTAGTTTTGTCTGATACCATTTTCATTGGTGGGCAACAATAGTGACAATACTGGGCGTGGAATTGAAGTTATTTAATATACTGTTGTTTATTGGACAGTTGTACAAAAGCAATTTGACATTCACAATCATCTACAGTCATATCGGCTCGTGTCATATTACTGAAATGCACAAACAACAAAAATGATACAGTATGTCATATCTCAGTCCCTTTATTTGAGTGTTTTTGTTTCTTTTTTGCAGGGAGACCCATTTTCTTTCCTCTCTCCTATTGTCCTCTGCTCTCTTCGCTTGTTTCATTGACGGATCAGCTTGGAATGACTAAAAGTAAATCAATCCGGGCCTTTATAAAATTTGGAGGGCTGCCCAGTAAGGACATTTAAATGTTTTACAAGGCCATGTTAGAGCTAACAGCAACATGTCCTCTCATGGACCTTTTTCAGTCTTTCCTGGGCTAGTGCTATAACTATGACTCATGGGTATTTATAGACCTTGTGACACATGGGGGGTATATTTAGTACCCGTTGCAACAGTGCTGAGTATATCCAAGTCCTCTGGATCCTCTGCACTAGCTTGTTACATTTTAATGTGGTTTTCTAGCTGCAACTCCAGGAGCACTGATCTTAGCTCATGTCTGTAGCCAATGTCATGTGACAGTTTGTGCACACAGAGTAAATTCAAAGTAAATTAGTGAGGGTGTCTGAGAGCGGCAGGTACAGCTATAGTACATCTGCACTTTAAGACCTGCATTTTTCCTTTGCATGCATGTGCTAACGTGTGCAACCAGATAAATATGCACAGGCACACGGTCATGCTCAGATAAGAACGAGAGCATGAACATGCTGATAACAAGTGTAGATAATGCTGGTTACCAAAACCACGCACCGTAACTGTATGAATCAACAGGGGAACTGGCCTTAAGATAGATGCCTTTGTACTTATCTGCCTCTAAACAGTAATGTTTTCTTGGTAGTTCAAAAAGATGAAGTTAGATGACCTTGCTTTTGTTCAGAGCACATGCTTTTTTCCCATACTCTCACATACTAAGCAAAACTGTGAAAGGATAAAGCCAGTTCAACCTCAGACCCAGCACACATGACCGAGATCGGCCACATAATTACTCTGGATACCCACCGATGTGACATATGAATGCCCATAAACTGGCACTGAGAATAGATAGACTGAGAGGAACCACAAATCTGGAATGAAATTTTGGCCTCAGGGAGAAAATGTGTATTTTTAGCTGCGCACAGAAGAATGAAGGGGTGCATTTGAAGAAACACCCAGGTTGGATTAGGAGCTTGGCTGATGGTAGTTTTTACTTGTCATTACCCACATTTCCTATTACAGATAATTTCTGCTCCAAAGTAAAACATTTATAAATAATTAAAAAACAGGGTTTACTCCCAAAGGTTTCCATGTCTTAACATTGCTTAACTACATTAGTTACCATGAACTAACAATGAAACTACTACTAAAGCATTTTTAAATTTCGGTTAATGTTAATTTCAACATTAACATACACATTATTAAAATCAAAAGTTGTACAGGTTAATTAACACAACTATTATCTAACATTAACAAAGATGAATAAATACTGTAACAAATGATTAATGTTGGTCAATACATTAATGTTAACTGATGGACACTTATTGTAAGTGTTACCATGTTTACATTAAGTAATAATATCACATTACAAAACATAAATGCAAAGTCCCAATTACAAGAAATCCTATTGTGAGATTGGGATATCATATTGTGAGGTATTAATACAATTTACTAATAATTTTGGCCATATTCTGAAATATAGAGTCACATTGTGATTTGTGAGATATAAAGTTAAAATTATTATTTAAAAGATAGCATCACTTTTGTGAAGTCATATTGTGAAACAGTCAAAATTATTGTTACATTTTCAGATATGAAGTCACATTAAGATATAAAATAAATACAAATGTATCATTATTTTGGCAAGATAAATTCACATCTGTGTAATATAAAGTCAAAAGTTGTAATATTGTGAGAAGTAAAAATTGTTTTCTCATTTAATTTTAACATTATAAAATATTGTCTTATTGTGAGAAATAAAGGTATATATCTTGTAAACACGATTTTCTCATAGTTTTGACAAGGTATAGACTTACTCTCAGATACAAACTCACATTATGATGTGTAATGTCACATATGTGAGATACAAATAAATTAAAATTAAATTGAGAATTTACAAGATATAATCAAATTGTGTGATATAAAGTCACATTCAGACAAAACCCAATCTCACAATCACAAAATAAAAATAACTAAAATAAAATCAAATATTCATACTTAATTTTGCCAGCCCTGACCATTGCACTAATTATCCCGTTCCCTTCGGTCATTTTGCCTGTTCAGAAATGTGACTGTGTAATGAAAACTGTTGAAACTGTAGTATTCTGAGGATTGCCATTAAACATTGAAAATGTGCTAAATGGAGCTGAAAAAGGGGCATGTGATGAGTACAGATTTTGAATGATGGATGTTGCAGATTCCATGTAGGCCAGCTGATGACTACTAAACTACTGAAGTATTCATAGATACTGAATGACTAATCAAAGCAAGTTTGCTTGCAGGAGAAAATCATGCAACTGCCCAATGGACCAGTCAGCATGGTAAAGGCCACACATTGTTTCATGCTGGAATGCATCGTTCACTCACATAAAACAGTATATGATGTATTTCATTTTCATCATTGTTTTGTAAGAATTCAGCCAGAGAGATTCTTTAGAAAAGTCCTAAAAGACACTCGGACAGGAACATTTTAATGAGCACAATCCAAGTCTTGATATTCATAGCTCATTTAAAAATATTACAGCTTGACAGTTGTGTTATTCTTCTGCAAAAGAATTATTCAGGCTGCGTGCATTTTATGCCACAAGCTCCAGAAGAGGGCAACAATCTCTGCTGGAATGTCACACTTAAAAATTTATTGGGTCTTATGACTGCTTGGCAAATTTGAATGTTCCCTCTGGTGGTATCAGGTGACCCGCTATTATTGTATCCGAACAATATTATACGCAATTAAGGTTCATCTCGTCTGGTGAGTTCATAGATGTAATAAAATCATGAATCACATGTTTCAGGCCAAATCCGTGGCACTTTTATGGTCTTCAAGAGTCATAAAATTAGCATAGTTAAAAATGAATTTGACGCTTGCCGGCTGTTATCCCATTAGTGGAAATGAAGAGTTGAATGAGATGTGTATTTGGGATAGTTTTCAGGAATGCAGGATCGCTAACAATGCAGCTGAGGAGAGACTGAAATCAGATGAGCAGCACTTAGATTCAATGAAGAGAGTCAGTGCTATAAATTTAAACCTTGTTATTCATAATGTAGCTTGACAGTGTCACCACCTTGCACAGACACTCCGTGGCACAAACCTTGACAGATTTGTTCACTAAAAAATTAGCAAACTCTGTCTTCATTTACTTATGATGTTTCTGTAGGACTTCCTTTCTTTCATACACTCTTAAAAATAAAGGTTCTTCAAAAGGTTCTTCAAGCAATGCCATAGAATAACCATTTTGGGTTCCACAAAGAACCGTTCAGTCAAAGCAAATCTCTTGCTTACCTTTTTATAATCTGAAGAACCTTATTCGCCACAAAGAACATTTTGTGAAACAGAAAGGTTCTTCAGATGTTTAAGGTTATTTATGTAACCATTTAGACAAAAAGTTTCTTCTATGGCATCGTGAAGCACCTTTATTTGTAAGAGTGTAGAATGCAAAAGGAGATGTTTTGAATAATGTACTGGTTGACTTTTATGGTCAAACCACCGTGAAAGAATCATAAAAGTGTTTTTTATGACTTGTGCCAAATTCCAAATCTTTTGAAGTATATGATAACTCTGCATGATTCCCTGATAATCTTCTTCTCCAGTAGAACAGCTGCAACCAGATTACTGAGTCAGTGAGTTGAAGAACCGAATCAGTCGGATTAATGAACAATTCTTTCAATCTGTTTTTTTTAATTGAATCACTAAAATGTATTTGTTGAAGAATTGATTCATTCATGAATCAGTTCATCATATAGTGCACAAAACACATGGACCACTTTCAAGATGGTTTGTACTTATGCTTGACAATCCAAAATTATTTATAATCATCAGTACTTAAAACTATACAGATATAGAGTAGGGGAAAGTGACGTCATAGTTCCACCTACGGTGGCCGAGAGAGCTCAATGCGCTGCAACTTCAGAAAACACATGCAAATAGAAAAAGCACCAGCAAATCAAGAAAACATCTTCATCAATTTGACAGCAGGTGGTGCAAATGCTCACAACACAACCAAATAAATTGTATTTGCAGTGCCTTTCTTTCTTTCGTTGTGTTGTGAGCATTTGCAGCGTGTTTGTTGTCAAATTGATGAAAGTTGTTTTCTTAATCTGCAGGCATTTTTTTTCTATTTGCAGTGCATTTCTTTGTTTGGTTGTGTTGTGAGTATTTGCAGCGTCTGCGCTGTAAAATTGAGGAAGTTGTTTTCTTAATTTGCAGGTGTTTTTTTCTATGAGCTCTCTCGGCCACCGTATCCACCACTCTATTAAACCATTTTGTTAATTGAGTAGAAGCTGAAATAAAATATAAATATTAGATAAACTAAATGAAATGATGCCTTGGCATTATACAGTATGAAATACAGTGCCCTCCAAAAGTATTGGAACAGTAAAGACAAAATTGCTCTGTTGGCTGTGGAGTCAAGACATTTACAAATATGATTAAAAGATGAATATGAGACAAAACTACAGAATGTCACATTTTATTATTGGGTGATTCAACACATAGATGTTTTATCAGCTAAGAAGTTCATCCCTCTATCTGATGTGAGCATAAGTATTGGAACAGTTGCCTCTCAGGTCTTTCTAAGTGATCAGCTGTGTCCTGTTGCATTAATTCTTCAGATATTAAAAGCAGGTAATGTGTCGTATCAGTTATATCCATTACTTCTGTATTCTGAATCTTGCATTCAATGATGACACACAAACCAGGATGAAGATGAGGGAGCTGACTTTGAGAAAAAAAGCAAGCAATTTGGATGCTAAAAGAAAAGAGGAAGTCAATTAGAGCTCTAGCAAAAACAAAGGGCATGGAGAAATCAAGAGTTTGGAAACCACCAGCGACACCAGCAACTAACAACTACCTGATCGGCTGAGAAAACAACAGTAGTTGATGACAGACAAATCATAAAAGCTGTGAAAATGAACCCTAAAAGACGTGTCAGTAAAATCACCAACAACTTCCAGAAAGCTGGGGTGATGCTCTGACAATCTACTGTCCTCAGGAGACTGACACAGAATTACAGATGCTACACAGCAAGATGCAAACCTCTGACCAGCACCAACAATAGAAAGGCAAGATTAGAGTTTGCAAAAAAGCACAAAGGTGAGCCAGAAGAGTTTTGGAACTGTGTTTATGGACCGATGAGACAAAGATGAACCTTTATCTAACCTTTATCAAAAATGTGGAGAAAAAAAGGGAGCTGCAAATGATCCCAAGCATACAGCCTCATCTGTAAAGCATGGTGGAGGTGGTGTCATGGCATGGGCATGCATGGCTGCCTCTGCAGGGCTCCAAACTGCGACAAAAATATTAATTTGCGAGTGAAGTTTTTGCTGAGGTCGCCACTGGCGACTATATATAATTTGCATGAAAGGACTATTTTCCCGATTGTTTTGCGCTCACATCTTTTGTTATGTTCACATATTAAACTTACATAAGACGATGCGCATCAAAGTTTTACTGGAAAAGAGTTTCAAACAGTCCTCGTCTCTGCCGCACACAGTCTGCTGAACGCAGTGAGAGAGACCTGAAAGGGCCTGTTTACACCTGCATTTTCTCTGATCGGATATCTATATGATTTGTTAAAACGTTTCCCCATTTACACTTGGCCACATAAATGTGTCTTCGCAAAACCGATATAAATCCGTTCTTCAATTCCCGCTTCATATGCAAATATAACGGAGTTCACGTCAATGAAAGCAATGGATAATTTTATTAATTATCAGCTAATTTTAATATCACAGACCGCAACAAGAGAGCGCGCGGCATCAGCACTGGAAAGATAGGCTAGTCTCGCTACTTTTAATGAAGAAGATTGTGTGTTGAGCGTCTGCGACTTACTTTCAGGTTCATTCAGTTTGCGCGTCGCTTGCTGAAGAAATACTCCGCTACTCATCCGCGGTGATGCTTGTTGCATTGCGCTGTCATATCTGACTATAACATGCCATATAGCCTATAAAACGCTCTCGCACGTCTATTATTTTAATATTATGGGAGGAGTAAAATTACCATATGTGGTTTCAACAACCAGATGCATTTACACTTGTCCGGTTTCGCCCAGACCACCTCCTGAAGTGGTTCGAGCGATTGGATTTATATCCGTCTCGAATGCGTTTCGGACGGCATTTACACCTGGTCTTTTCAGGATCAGATAGCTATCCGATCAGGAAAAAATGCATGAAGTGACCAGGTGTAAACAGCCCCAAAGTGCAAGTGCAGAAAAGCCGTGTCTATTTCGTGCACAACTTGAACAAACTTCAACAGGTAAAGCTGTCAGCTCTGTGGATACTGGCAATATCGTCAACAATTCTCATTTATAATCATTACTACTATGGCTTCTTCTTATCGAGATCTTAGTCTATATGCTGTGTTCTGTTAATGCATGGACTTCCTGATCGCTCAGGCGCGATCTCTTTAGCACTTCAGTTAAAGCAGCAAGTGAACCCATTATATATTTCGATTTACTACTATAGTATGAAATGAACATTATCAAAAGGTAGGCAATAAGAAAGCCTATAGTACAACTTACTGAAATGTTTTATGTAAAAGCTCATTGTGTTTCAAACTGAGGAAATGTATAAAGCTTGTAAACATTGCATTGTAATACATTTACCTCAGAATAACCACTCAGTGTCCATAAACTCATCAGTCAGCTAGAAAAATAACTATAAAGAGGAGCGTTTTGCTATATTTATGCGCTGTTGCATATTAATATTTTTACTTATTCTGTTGTACATGATTCAACTCCTCCTATAAAATTGCATTTTACTAATGAAGAAAAACAGACTGAATGTGTGAAAGACGTGACAACATTTATAGGTTGCACTGCTCTCAGTTGCCAAGTGATGCTTATGGTCCATGATATTGGTACAGATTCTGTGTAACGAACAATTCTTTGTGACTGTATATTTCAAGTTGTAAAAGACATTTAATTCACACTTTAAGTGAACCTTAGTCCCCCGGTCGACCTGATCATCTACAAGATGGATTAAAATGCTGATAAAGCCTAGAAAGGATAAGACATAAACACATGACAAAATGATTGAAATGTTAAAATAGGGGGGAAAAATAAAATGATAATAATAAAATAAACCACTTTTATTCTGTGGCACCTAAAAAAATAATTTGGCGCCTAAGTTTTTCTTTTATAGGAGCCAATGGCTCCTTACTCGATTTTTTTTGTCTGGAGCCCTGCTCTGGAACAGGCCCTCTCAACTTTACTGATGACTTAATGTATGATGACAGTAGCAGAATGAATTTGGAAGGGTACAAAACCATCTTGCCTACCAATATTCAAGAAAATGCCACCAGATTCACTGGGAAGTGCTTCATATTGCATCAGGACAATGACCCAAAACACCCTGCCAGTTCAGTCAAGGAATTTATAAGGCCAAAGAAATGGAAAGTCCTAGATTGCCCAAGTCAGTCTCTAGATATAAATCTGATTGAACATGAATTTCACCAGCTGAAGAGGAGAGTAAAGGCAGAAACTCCCCAAAACTATCAACAATTGGAATTGGCTGCATTAAAGGCTGGGAAAAGCATTTCAAAGAATGAGACCAAGAGACACAATCAAGACAAAGCAAATAACAAAATTACAAAAAAATTTAACTAAAATTAAAATGAATGCTGAAAATATAAAATTAAAAGCTAATAAAAAAAAAATAGTCATAATGATTTGGACAAATATGACGGTGGGTTCATGATGAAAATGATGGTCTTGTGGGACCTGCTGTCACAGAATGGCCTGTCTCCAGCGTCACCGATCACTTTCACCTGCACCTGATTCCACCTCCGCTAATCATTGAGCACACCTGCACGTCATTGGAACCCTCATCAAGCACCCCATATATTCACACATCTCACTTCACTCCAATGTCCAGTCTCGTACCTTACGAAGAGGACTTCTCACTGTATTGTTTGATGATACTCGCCGCTCTGTCTACGTACCTTCTGTGTTTGCTCCTAGCCGTCTGCTCCAGTGTTCCCCGGTCTGTCTCTCTGTGTGTAGCTCCTGAGTTCGTCGTGGAAGTGAGGTGTGCGCTCCGCTCGTCCTTCGACTCCGCTGTGGAAAAAGGAAATATCATCATCACAGATCATCTCGATTACCAGGATTCCAAGTATGATTGCTTACCTGATCATCACCCATCTGCTCATCAAAACTGTCAATAAACCTGTTACTTTTGCTAACATCTTGTCTGAGTCCTCTACCGTTACACCTGCATCAGCAACTTTTTTTTTTTTTTTTTTTTTTTCTGACAGCATTTAATAAACATGTTTGATAAGATTTTCAGAGAACACTGTATTGTGGCTTATCCTCAACAGGACAATGCCATCATAGAACAGTGAAACAAAATTCTGAAAATGATTCTCAAAGCAAAAAAAATGTGACTATATGCATTTATTTGACCCCATTTGCTGGAGTTTTTCAAAGGCCAAGTTCAGAGAGCCCGAGGGTGGTTTTGGTGCTGTACTCGCACAAACACTTAAAACATTAATTTCAATAACTTCAGATGTCTAGCTAAAATTTGATTTTAAAATAACATGCTTTATTTGTTTAGAGGATGATAAGGTGTGATGGGTTTCATTAAATATGTTGAAGAATACAAATACTCCTGCTAGAAAAACAGAGAACTGTTTATTCTTTCCTGCGTGTAATATTGGATAAGATTTGCATGAGCTGAATTTTGGATCTAAGCTGGTCTGAATTGTTTCGTTTATTTTAAGTGATAAGATCACCGGGGTGAGAGAACATTTTAACATCTCATCAGGAATTGCCCCACCAATAATTTGATTGCAACAAGTCTATTCCAGTTATCATCCAAGAAACAGAAACAGCTCATATCAAGGCTACATTGTGATGTGATAAAGTCAAAGGCAACAAGCGGCACAGAATTCAGATGTATGTTTTTACATAATCAGAAGAGATTTTTACATATATGTAAAACACTGCTGCAACTCTCTTTTTGACCTTGCAGCAATTTATTTCCACTGTCAGCTAAGATAAGGTATTAGAATCTTAAAAAGGGAACCACTAAAGAAATCGAATGGGATAATAATGGATATGTGATGTAAATTATATCTGTAACATTAATGTAAGTTCCAAAGCCAATGCATAATTTCAGAGAACATTTCTTTCTCATACAGTTTTTTTTTTGGGGGGGAATGACTGAATTTTAATTTTTGCATGCAATTTCTTTATTATATACACACTTAGCTTCTTGTTTCTCCCTACATATGGGAAGTGAGGGCAAAAAGGTTAGTAGAGTGTGTTTTAAACCATTATAACTGATGTTCAAGGAGCATTTGCTCTCACATGGTGTGTGTGTTTCTGTGGTAACAAGAACATTAATATCAGAGGTAATGATGAGCTGAATCAAATTTGCCGGTTTCAATCAGAGTCGTCAGCGTTGAGGAGTGAACCAGTCCACAAAATGAAGTCATGTTGATGCAATCAACACAGGAAGAACTAATCAATAGACTGGCCAATGTTTTCAGTGTTAGTGGCATCAAATCTTTGATATTCAGGGTTGTGTTAGAGGCTCTTAGACAAGGTTTATTTATATCTTATTCAATGCACTTTAAGGAGTAAGAAAAATAAAATACACAACCCAATTTTTTAAAAGTTCAATTTTTAAATGGATTCAAATTAATAAAAAAAGGAAAAGTACATATTACAAAAACAATAAAGGGCATTACTGCTTTTAATGTACACTACTGTTCAAAGGTTTGGGGTCAGAAAGTTTTTGAACAAACAGTCTTATGCTCACAAATGCTGTATTTACTGTATTTGATCAATACAATAAAAACAGTAATGTTAAAAATATTACAACAGTTTTCTATTTCAATATATTTTAAAATTTCATTTATTTCTGTGATGGCTGTGTCACATGATCCTTCAGAAATCATACTAATATGCTGATTTGGTGCTCAATAAATGTATTATTTCTTATTGATATCTACACTTAGAACAGATGTGCTGCTTTGTGTAAACCGTGATCAAGGTCAAAAGAACATTTATTTGAAATAGAAACTTTTCTAACACTATAAATGTCTTTACTTTCACCTAACATCAAGTCAATGTGTCCTCACTGAATAGAACATAAAAATAAATAAACTCTTACTTACACCAAACTTTTAAAGAGTGTACATCACAAGCAGAAGAATATAATGTGAGTGAGAAAGTTCAGTGTACAGTAATGTATGTCAGTGTACCTAACCTGGTACACTGAACTAACCTGAACTATACAGGGGCTTATCAGGTTCTTTGTATGGCAGTGGTGCTATCAAACACCCCAAAAAACGGTATGGTAGCGGTGCTATATAAAACCTCAATTACCCCAAAGAACAGCTGAAGAACCCATTTGTGTGTGTGTGTGTGTTCAACATAGAAATAACTTAAGAAAGTTACAGAGCTTAAAGGGATAGACCGTAATTTTACAAAGCTATGAGAATACTCTTTTGTGCGCAAGCAAAACAAAAATAACGACTTTATTCAACAATTCATCTTCTCCGCTTCACCCTATAGTGCTATTTTGGAGAGTACCGCATATGTAAACAACGTATGCTGTTCTGTGTCAGCAGCACCATACACGGATATGCTGTTACGGTGTTTACGCTTTGATCTGAACATAAACTACGTCTACGCGTACATACGTCGCATTCGTTGTTTGTATGTGATACTCTCCCAAATGCCGCTATAGGGTGATGCGGAGGAGACGAATGGATGAATTTGAGTTGAATGGTTGAGTTTCTTTGCACATAAAAAGTATTCTCGTAGCTTCATAAAATTATGGTTGAACCACTGATGTCACATGGATTATTTTAATGATCTCCTTGCTACGTTTCTGAGCCTTAATCGTGTAATGATCCTTGCTGTCTGTGGGAGGATCAGAGAGCTCTCGTAATGCATCAAAAATATCTTAATTTGTGTTCTGAAGATGAGCAAAGGTCTTACAGGTTTGGAACGATATGAGAGTGAGTAATTAATGACAGAATTTAAATTTTTGGGTGAACTATCCCTTTAAAACCTTGTTCTGTCAACACTGTGCCTTTGGGGTTAAGTGGCCTTCAATGTAATTGACCTTAACAAAAGTGGTTCCATGACAGCTGTTGCTGCAAATACTGCATTATTATTCAGTCTGGACTAGATTATTTACCCCCACCACTTACAGCTAATGAGACATTTGTCTCAACTTAAAATGATCTTTTTACTTAAGAGAGATACTGGTGTGAAGGTCAATGATAAAATGAATGATTTCAGCAGGTATGGGACACGTCTTTCTTTATCCACAAATAATTGATCTTAAAAGCTGAATTACAGACTAACACCATATATGGATCCCAGCATCAGCAAAGTCCTGCAGTTATTCAAGAGCAGCTAGCCAAAGCACTTGTGTTTTATCAGATTTCTGCTCTAATGCACGCTTCCTGGGCTTTCCTTTCTCCATTTACTAGATTAAGCCTTATTTATCTACGTACTTTTGAATGAATGCAAGGCGCAAAGGTTACACGAACACAAGGCATAATTAGCTGTGGCACCACAAACACAGCAGGCTATAGCTACTTTTTATATGCTTTGTGTTTGTGCAGGGGTGTACTGTAGTGACATAAACAGCCAAGGATTCGTTTGCCTTCTTTGATGCCATCTTCAGCAGCTCAGATGTCGAGAGTTGTGTAGGCATTTTATTTGTGCCAGCACCATGACAACGGCGCCTTTGTCAGTCCATGGGACATCTTTTAATTAATAAAGAAAAAAGCTTTGGGAATATATTACTCACAAATAAGCCTGTGTGCTGTAAACACTGAAACCTTGTATAGGCACACGGCTTGTTTCTGGCTTGTTGCCTTGAAGAACGACAGGAACATAAGAAACTTCTGCCCTCTTGTACTGAATCAACTTCCTTTTTTACTCCACCCAGGATTCGAACTCCAACTCTGACGAGCCCTCAGCTACACAAAAACTATCAAGATATGGCTGGAAGAGGGCTGGAAGAACTGTAGCCATGCAGATCAAACTGACATTCCTTTCCATTAACAATCACTTTTCACAATTGTTTGACACGTAAAGGGATAGTTCACCCAAAAATGAAAATTCTGTGATTAATTACTCACCCTTGTCTTTACAAACCCGTCTGTGTTCATAGACGCAACTACAACGTTCAAGGCCCAGAAAGATAGTAAGGACATTGTTAAAATAGTCAAATAATTTTATGAAGCTACGAGATTACTTTTTGTGTGCGATGAAAACAAAAATAACGACTTTATTCAACAATTTCTTATTTGTGTCAGTCTTTGATGCACAGTTATGAGAGTATGCATACGTTGCATTGCTGTCTATGCAGGGTCAGAAAGCTCTCTGATTTCATCATAGATATCTTAAATTGTGTTCTGAAGATGAACAAATGTCTTACGGGTTTGGAACGACATGAAAGTGAGTAATTAATAACAGAATTTTCATTTGTGGGTGCACTTTAAATTCCTTTAAAGATTCCCTTTAAATTGATCAAACAAAAAACAAACCCTGCAGCAATTGGCAATTTCAGTCAAATTTACCAAAATATCAACCAAATTTACAAAAGATTGTTTACATACGGTATCATAATTGGCTTTTAAATCCCACAAGAAGTCATATTAGAATCTTAACATTTTCCCCCTAACCAGAAAACCCTGGATTTTTTTTTTTATTTATTCTAATCCATTTGAAAGCAGTTTTACTAGTCTTAGAGTTGGTTTTAAGGCAGTAATTGGATTGTGCTACACAAGATGTTGGCATTTGGGTTAAGTATTAACATAAACCATTAAAGAGTTTTACGCATGAATCATACTGTGGGAGACCAGGATTTGATGAGGAAAAAGTTCTTTGGAGCGTTGATCCCATCATACCTTCATTTGACCCTCTGGGATGGATTCAGGTTGCCTACGCCCTGAAAAAAACTGTTTAGACCAGCATGAATTTTCCTAAATTAGTGTAATTTTAAAATTATACTACAATTATTGCATTCCTTTCATTGCCCAACCCTAGCCATTTTATACACTGTGATGACTTGTCAACTTCTATTTTTCCACTGATTTAAAACCTAAATGACAAACTGTGCATTAAAAAAGACCAATTTTGCATACTTGCTCAAGGCAAAATTGTAGTCTGTTAGAGAGCTTGACTTTAAAAGGATTCAGCCTGAAGGTTCATACACATCACAGAAAAACACAGCACTCATAAAACGTATTAAAGATCTGTTTGGGACATTGTTACTGCAGTGTGTTCAAAATATTTTGAACATCAGTTATGATGATGATCTGATGACAGAAACATAACACTGCACATGACACTGTGTGTTTGCGGTAGGTCTTAAAGAACACCACACAAACTATGCATTTACAATCCTTCATCATATGTTGGCACTCGACTTCCTATTATTGGTAACTTCATATGTTATTTATGGTTTAGCACCCCACTAAGATCAGAGGAATTGTGTATGTTATTCTTGCAAGAACAGAATTTTGAGCGGCTTGAATATGTTGGCTCGGTTTCAATAACATCTCAAGCAGAAATGTATATATTTATTTGATATACTGAGCATAGCATAACTATGAGAACTCAGTTTAGAATCATAGAATCATCATGAACTTTAATTATAATAATGGTTAATTATACTTTTTGACCTATATAAACCTATATAATAATTTATGCTACGAAAATTGCTATGTACGGAAGTTCTAAGCGGCCATGCATTATTATAATTTTTCTGTCTTGTTTTCTTGTGATCACGACTTAATTTTCTCGTGATCTCGACATAACGAGTTGTTTTGTCGTTGTCACGACTTAATTTTCTCGTGATCTCGACATAACGAAAGTTGTTTTGTCGTTATCACGACTTAATTTTCTCGTGATCTCGACATAACGAGTTTTGTCGTTGTCACGACTTAATTTTCTTGTGATCACGACATAACGAGTTGTTTTGTCGTTATCACGACTTAATTTTCTCGTGATCTCGACATAACGAGTTGTTTTGTCGTTGTCACGACTTAATTTTCTCGTGATCACGACATAACGAGTTTTGTCGTTGTCACGACTTAATTTTCTTGTGATCACGACATAACGAGTTGTTTTGTCGTTATCACGACTTAATTTTCTCGTGATCTCGACATAACGAAAGTTGTTTTGTCGTTATCTCGACTTAATTTTCTCGTGATCTCGACATAACGAAAGTTGTTGATCTCAACGTAAAAAACGTTTTCTCACGACGTAATTGTAGCTATCGTGAGAAAATCAGGGTCGCTATATTGTCTTCGACGATAAAGTTGCAGACCCGACAGCCTCCTTCTCAAGTGTCGAACACTTATGTGTAAGTCGTCAATCACTGACAGACACAGAGCTATTTCAGTTTGAGTGAGTCCCTGATCAAAGTAAAAGCGAATACGATCATCCATGATGCTGCGATGATGCTGCTTCTATAGCATTTTCTCATGCCGAATACACAGAGAAAATTAAGTCGTGATAACGACAAAACAACTTTCGTTATGTCGAGATCACAAGAAAATTAAGTCGTGATAACGACAAAACAACTTTCGTTATGTCGAGATCACGAGAAAATTAAGTCGTGATCACGAGAAAACAAGACAGAAAAATTATAATAATGCATGGCCGCTTAGAACTTCCGTAGCTATGAGTGGACTAACTTGACTTAAAGGGACTAAGCAAATAAAGAAATGCTTAAAATGATCAATTAACAGTACATGGGCAATTCACTTTCATCCATAAATGGTCAAAATTACAGATTTGTTGGAAATATACACCTTAATATGCTGTCAATTTAAGTTATTTGCTTTATTAGACTTAGCTTTAACAAAGATGCAAAACTAAACAGTACTATGTTATGTGGGGTTTTGGCCAACCAAAGTCGCTTAGATAAAGGTAATAGAACAAGTGTGCATTGGAAATTGGACTCTAGACTTTCTGAGCAGAAGATTGTTATCTGCAAATGATCTCCTAGTTGAATGTGCTGCCCTGTTCCCCTGCTTAGTTCTTTTTTAGGACAAAAAATGAAATAAGCAACTGTTCAAATATCAACGTCCAAATTGGAAATTACAAATTGGAAAAAAAAAAAAACTTTTGTGCCCGAGCTGTTGCGTTTTTCAAGCCTTATGTCTGTTGCAGTCCTGAAGATGTACTCTTTGCTCAGGGTTTGTTTGCTTCTGGGGTTTTCCTACTTATGAATATTCATGTCTCTAATTAGTCCATTTGTCCTTCATGTATTTGCTCAAATGTCTCATTTTGTTTTAGGTTTGATCAGACCTCAGTAGAATGCAATTAAACTCTAAAGTCAAGGAATTGAGAATATAGAATAACTATTCCTTGAAAGGTGTGATGAAATATTTAATTTATAATATACAAAACAATTATACAAATATTTTAAATATAAAAACCAGATTATATTATATAAAAGCCTCATGGCCTGCATATCTGTGAAAGTAGTCAGACAGGAACAAACACGATTTTAGCTGAAGCTGCTTGTGGTTGGCATTTGTATTGATGCTAAGTTGCTCTTCTATGCTGTGTGGCCTTCAAACATGGTCTTATGATAAAAATAATGAGGCAAATACACTGTTGTTACATGATTTGATGCAGGTTCATTAGCAACGCCACTCTTACAAGGTAAAACAATGTAAACATTAATGAGGAGAGCAGAGGTGTCATTTTTGAGCCAAGTGGATTTTGAATGCAGCTTCCAAAAGACAAAAAATAGGCAATTCATATTTTTTTTTTGATATCATCCCACCAGGGTGATTAGAACATTGAGTGCGGCACATCACCAGCTGCTAAATTCAAATCTGCTTTAGCAGTTTGGCTGGCTCTGAGCTAGAGAGAAAGACACGTTTTTACAGCACTATGCATTATAACCAATCACTCAAGATTCTGTTGAGCTTATGACTGCAATAGCCAGTCAGAGGCTACAGTTCAGATGAGTCATCTCTGAAACTCCAGTGTTTTGTACGGTGCGCATGCTCACTGAGTGAATTCTGCTCTCTGGCAAATTCATCAGAAACAACAAAGTTTAGATGTGCGTACGATGTATGATGTACGATATTCATTTCACAGTGCAAACCGGTTCAGTGATTGTAATGGGAGTTTTTGAGAGTGCTTTAACTCTGGCTAGATTGAAGTCTGGATAATGAAATGATACTGTTCTTTGCTGTCTTTCTGTACAACGAAAGTGTTATAATTAGTAACTTACAATGTTTTTATAAAATTCACGTTAAATACAAAGTCATTCAAATTAAAAATATTTTATGGCATGACAACCAGATGTGGTACTTAAAGGGGTCATCAGATGCCCATATTCCACAAGTTGATATGATTCTTTAGGGTCTTAATGAAAAGTCTATAGCATACTTTGGTTAAAATTTCTCAATGGAAGTATAAAACAACAACCTTTTTACCCTGTCAAAATCAGCTCTGTTTTCAGCAACCCGTTTTAGTGCATGTTCCTTTAAATGCTAATGAGCTCTGCTGACTGCTAATGAGCTCCTCTCTTCCGTGGGGTGACGAGCCGTTCTCATGAGACTGTTTACTTTAGCTGAGGAACTTGCTAACTAGCACGTTATTAGGAAAGGTGCTTTACAAAGATTCATAAAAGCACCTTAAACTCACTTCTTCTGTAGGTGTGAAGTGAAGTGACATACTGCCAAGTATGGTGACCCATACTCGGAATTCGTGCTCTGCATTTAACCCATCCAAGTGCACACACACAGCAGTGAACACACACACACCGTAAACACACACACAGAGCAGTGGGCAGCCATTTATGCTGCGGCGCCCGGGGAGCAGTTGGGGGTTCGGTGCCTTGCTCAAGGGCACCTCAGTCGTGGTATTTTGGGTGGAGAGAGCGCTGGACATTCACTCCCCCCACCTACAATCCCTGCCGGCCCGAGACTCGAACCTGCAACTTTTGGATTACAAGTCAGACTCTCTAACCATTAGGCCATGACTTTTCCATGACCATTAGGCCACGACTTAATTCGTGAGGATGGATCACGAATGATTCGCACATACATAAACACATTTAGATGGGGGGGGGGGGGCATCTTCAGCAGCTCAGATGTCGAGAGTTGTGTAATTGTGTTTTTTTCTCCGTTTATAATGAAATTCGTAAGGGTTATGTTCCAGGGTGACGTTCAGCTTGCACTTTTTCAACTTAATTTTATTAATTTAAATGCATTCAATTAAAATTATTAATGAAGCCACTTGGCAAACCTTCCTAAAAAATTAAATAGCTGAAAAAGTAGGCTTCAATTATTGTGCAACAGAACATTCAAAACATGCACACAAGATGAAATAAATGCGCTCATGTGCTTAACAGGCCCATAAAAAACACGCACAAGATGAAATGCACATAAAGAATTATTTAGTGGCGTTAATAAAAGAAACACACTTTCTAAAAAAACTAAACTGTGAGGAAATGTGGTCTATTAAAATGTCTGTCAATCTTTACAGGATTTTAGAATTGACAAACTATTGCTTATTCCACAGATTCTCCAACTAGCAAATTACCAAAGGGCATTTTGGGTTGAGTGAGCGGAGCAGAATCTTCAGAAGGCGCTCTCTGCTCCGAAGGAAATATGACCGCTGCGTCCCCCTGCTCCGCTCCCGCTCCACTCCGCTCACATGCTCTGTTGTGTACACATATTGTCAACACACATTTCAGTTCAAACAACTTGTAGAAGTGCATGTTGCATCCGATGACCCCTTTAAGTAAAAAAGACAGACTTTATGCCTAGTTAATAGATTACACTAACATTAGGCTACTTTACCCATCGTCTGTTATAGATGAACTAACATGATGCAAAATGCATGTACTTACACATATTTGAGAACTGAGATATTTCATGATATATTTAACATATTTGGGAATATTTTTGAATAAAAAAGAAATATTAAGTAAAACATAAGCCTAGTGCTGTGTGCCACATGACAAGCATGATGCCTCCTGAGCATTATTTTGCAAGACAGAGAAGGCTTTTCTCCACAAGTGCAAGTTTTTCTATACAGTTAGATTGTTTTTATTTGCTCCATTAGCATAAGATGTTTTACGCTCTATACTGACACCTATCATCTTGGACGAATTAAGTTTATTTACTAATTGCTACAGCCTTATATTGACCTGTTTGTTTACCTTTGTGTGTGTGTGTGTGTTTGTTCCTTTTCATGTGTTTAGTTCTGTACCCTGCATCAACTGTGAGGGTTTCGTGCTTGTCACTTTATGCCCTCCTAATGTTTTTCCTCAATGTGTCAAAAGACCTGCGTGTGGCTTGTTTGTTTCATTACTCCAACAGGAACTGCTTATTTGGTTGTTTCATTTTTACACTTCATCCATAAGGTGTATTAAAAAAGTAACCTTACTCACTCACTCAAGGGATACACAACAGAGATGTACTTAAAAGGGAAATGTTCTACCTTTATGTTTTTGAATAGTTTTGCGTACAGACGACAACGACCCCTGTTCAAACTGATTTAAGACGACTAGAATATTATGCATGTCAGGCCAGTAGTTGGCAATGTCACTTTGTAAAGAAACACATGCCTGCACACATAGACTGAACACATAATATGCATGCAAATAATGTCACTATTTTGACAAATGTATGTTTTTTGTAGGCAGAGACAATGGTATTGTTTCAAAAACCCATTTGAAAACCGTTGTCAAACGTTCGCGTTTGCAGGCCCCCAAAATGCCACTTGTTTTTTTCTAAGGTCCCTTATAAGCAGTGGCTGCAAGACCTAGAGTAAACTAATTATTATTGCTCTAATTGTTAGTATAAAAAACTGTATGACATGGCTGGTCATGTGATCTCCTGAGGGGGCGACCCATGTAGGCTAGAATAAAATAGCTTTTTCTAAAAGACTAAGTCATGTGTCTGCTCTCCTGTGAGTTTACATTATATTTTTATGTGCACTTTTTAATTAGCAAAAACGCTGCGTGCACCTTTAAATCATTCGCCTCACATGACAGCAGCCAGAAAGAGAGAGAGAGTGAGTGCAGTCATATAAGTATTTTACAGTGTTAGTCCTGTAGAGAGCGGTAGATCGGTTTATTAAATTGTTTTATGCGCTCCCTGTGATAGTACATGATTGGGACCGGGGAGGGAGGAGCGATCGTAGTATTTCTCTTCATTTCAAATCCCTGTCGTGGCAGCACGGGCAAGGCAGAGGACTTTTCCCCTCTTCAAACTAAGGGGAAAACCCACCATCGAGAGCCTAGTGCACGTCCTAAAGAGCAAACGGAGGACTTTGGGAGGAGGAAACAGTAGTTTGAAGGCACGCTGCGGTGGCAGCGGCTCGCTGTGTGCACTAGTGTCTCCACACTTGTACTGGATACACGAAGCAGGACGTTTTCACTTATCTGCGACTCGCAGGATCCCACAATCTCTCTGAAACCCGCCAAACGTTCACACGGTGAGTCGCGCGCCATGCGCGTTTATTTACATCTCTCGCGCTTATGCAACACTCGCTCGTGTTCTTCTGCCGTACGAAATTCCAGCGTACGCTAGCTGGGCGCTTTGACAGGTCAGCGGTCCTAAAGCTAAAACGATTCATTCCCGTCACTCTCCACTGTAAGACACTACAGGCGGGCTTTTGCATGTTAGTGCGGCTGACATTGCAAAGGTTACCGGTGTTCTGAAATATTCGGTGCCTGAGATGATTTTCGGTGACGCTGGGCGGAGCAAACATGAATATTCATGAGTTTCTGTTTCGCGTTAAAGCGCTACTGAAAATATTGACTGTTTTCAGAATAAGAAATGCTTCAAAGTGTGAAGTTCAGCAGGTATTTAGGCTACTGCTAATTTTGGCACAATAGTTTGTAGATTGTGTCGTATGTTTAATTATTACAGCTATTAATTTGTTGATGTGCCTGAGGATACACTCCAACTTACTGAGCCAAGATACATTTTTGTTTATGCACCTAATTTATTTGGACAATCTTTAAAACTGTTAATAACTGATATAAATGTATCTTTGCTGTGTTAACATAAAGTTTCAGTTGTGATCATTCTGGGGTGATTCTTTTTGTTTGCTCAGCTGGTAGCTTATATAACATCAACACAGCTTTAGTAATAAATTCATGTTTTTGTAATATATTTAAATTATAATATAAACATTCTTAACGCAGTTTTTCAAATGGTTAGAGACATGGTGTGATGATAAAAGATTTATGTGGCTATTTAGCATTTATGAATACAATAAAGACAGGAGGTTATTTTGGTGCTAGTTTTAATCGCAAATGTGTGTATAGAGAAGACGATATAACCTAAGCCTTTTCTACCCCCCCCCCCCCCCCCCCCCCCATATCTATTCTATTCTATTCTATTGACTGAATGGCTAGATGACAGAGACCAGTGGTGCACAATTACATGTAATAACCAATTATATATAAGACTCATTTATTAGATGTTGCACTGTTGTGTTGAAGATGGATGAGGCTAAATTCAAAGCACTGACAGACTTTAAAAGATTTGGAAAGATACCTCAGGGTCTTTCCAGACAAGACAAATTTATATTTCTAAGAAGGGCTGAAAGCTTAATTTTTGAAAGTAATGTAAAATGTACACCTGGATTTAGTGGCTTCACATAATGATTTTTATACTTTTTAGATGAAGCTTTGTATTATATAAAAAAAGAAGGTACTTTGGCAAAAGTGGTCAGCATGAAAAAAAGTGGCCAATAATTTTTTGAAGAGCTCCACAGCAGCCCAATAGGTGCTCGCTGTGGCATTAAAAAACCCTGGATGCCATAAACAAGCGCTTTTATTGGCCTGGTATGTCTGTGGACAGAAAAAAATGCGTGAGTTTAATATGTGAATCCTTCGTCGTGTTTTCATTCAAGATTTTTATTCGTCACATACACAATTATACAGAGTATAACCAGCAGAGAAATGTAAGTTTCATACATCTATTATTCCATCAAAACTGATTTTGATAATATATTTTAGGTCAAACACTGTGCTGCTTGTCAAAAAAGACAAGTGCTTCTCTGAAGATCCCAACAGAATATACCCCTATCGTGGTAATTCATGTTTTTATGAAAAACACAAGGGATATTTTTGTTACAGCTGTTTTATATAGTAAACATGAATGTTTATTAGGTGACACAGCATTGGGATATTGTGGGGATGGATTTAGTGGGAAAGCTTACACCAGCGAAAGAAGGCTACCAGTATATCTGTGTGATGGTAGATTACTTCACAAAGTGGTGTGAGGCTTTCCCACTGAAAACCAAAAGCGCAGAGGAGGTAACAGCCTGCATAGTAAAATTGTTCTACAAATTTGGTGCCCCTAAAAGACTCCTAACAGATCAAGGCACTGAATTTTTACTTGTCCGGGATGATTTGTCACCCCCCCCCCCCCCCCCCATTATGTCTTGTCCACATACACATTTGTACGTAAAACTTAACACCAGATCATTTAATTTATATATATATATATATTGCTCATTCATCATTCATACCAAGTGTAGCTTTTCTTGCTAGTTTTGAGCTATAAAGCTACGCGAAGATGAGTTGCAGTCATTGTCCAACAGTAGCTTGGCTTGTTGTGTCGGGCTCTGATGAGTTTTTAATGGGGAGGAAGTGACTTTCCCTGGCCTCTCTCCTAGCAGCCCGCTATACCATGGCCTCTTGCTATATAGGTCAACGCCACCAACAACGCCCAGTGAAAATGAGCAGTGACCTTAATTTAAGGCTTTGCAGCTGAAGTTGTTATCCCAGTCAATATGGAGCTAGCTGGGTAATTTAAATGGTCTTGAGGTTTGTCAGTCTAACAGTGATGGGTTTGCAATATGAGCATGGTTAGCTTGTGGCCACTTCTTTAAACCCATCAGGCACTTGGAAATTCTTAAAGCATCATATGTCAGTTGTCCTGATTAATTTTATTTGTATGTTGTTGCAACATCACACCCAACCTAGATTAGTCATCGGGTTTTACACCTCAGTTGGCTGATTTTCATTCATTTCAGATTTGATTATGTAAGATGGTGAAGCATTTGCTTAATGAAATATACAAAGCTGTAATCCTTAGCCTTCTCAGTTGTGTTCATTCGGATGTAAAATAATTAGTAGCGTAAGTAGCAGAGCGCACGTGTTGAGGCTGTGACCTGCAGTTTATCACAGCGTGCTGTCTCGTACCCTGTATGTGTCATGCAGTTTTATCTAAAGCTCACATACTAGAAAGCTGATAAGTCCATTTTGTAAAACATCAACCAACGTTATTGCTCAGGATTTTAATATTTTTGCAAAATGCTGTGAAATGTTTTACCTTCGATTGCAGCAATTTACTGTACTAAATGACATCTGCCCTGAAAGACAATACCCTGCCTCTTTGCTATAGTTTCATTTATATTTTAGAACAGTGTATTACAACAATATGATGTTCAGTTATCACTTTAAAGGAACAGTTCACCCAAAAATGAAAATCAATTGTTTGCAATTTAATGAAATCGAGTGAAGACTAAGACATCCAAATTAATGTAAAAGTGCCATAAATGTGGTTCATGCACTATATTCCAAGTCCTGCAAAGTCATATGATATAGATTTGTGTGATAAACAGCAACTGGTAAATGATGCAACTGGATCATTGAGTCTGATTTGTTAAGTAATGAGTGGCTACGTCCAAAATCGCATAGGCCTACTCTTTAAGTAGAGTATTGCTTTTGAATAAGTATAATACTTTGCGACTGTTAAGAAAGTGTGATCCATGTGAACTATGAATTGTCATGTGATTCACAAATGGCATCCCCAGTGGCCTCATGGTATAGTAAAGTGTTCATCATCCGGGTACTCTTTGCCAACTGTTATGAATACTGTGAATACTCTTGTCACACACTATTTTCATCTACTATGTAGGGAAGCATGCAATTTTTGGATGCAACCATTGAGATATGAATTGTACACAATTATTAGTCTTGGATAGTGTATCTCAGCGTTTTGACTCCAAGGCCTCCCACTGTCCTCAGCAATAGTCAAAGCCCCCTGCTTCCTGATAATTTACAGAAATTCATAGTGTCCATAAATTAAAACGAGTAGCTGCAATAATTGTAGAATTCCTAATAGTTTGGGGGGTGAATTAAATAATTTTGGCTTACTTTAAAGCATGATTTGTCTTATTAAAATTTTTCATTTTGAGGCCCATTGGAATTTTGCTGAGGCTCCCTAGTGGGTGCCAGCCTGCTGATTAAAAACCAGTTGTCAGGACCCTATGAAATCCATTTTATTTCTTTCCAAATTCCGTTTTATTATTATTTTTCCAAATACCATTTTTTTCCATTTAAATTTTTCTAGACTCTATTTTAATGGTTACATTAAAAATATAAATTAAAGCATGTCTAATTAATTGAATTCATGAAAAGTAGACAATTTGACACTATGAAATATGTTTTATTATTTTCCTCAGATTAAAATGATTATTTTTTTTTTATCAAATAATTTTTGTATTTATATGTATATTTTTCAGAAATACTGCGTTGTGTATTTACAATTTTCTTGTAAATAAATTCTGGTAAAAATTTTTTCTGGTAAATTATTCCTTAAATATTGTTTTATTAATGTTTTTATACTAGCACTATCATTACATTTAAGTAATATTTCTGTGAAGTTAACTTAAACCAAACTTTTATTTTAACGGACTGACAGGAACATGCAGGATTCATATTTAAATAGTATTTCCGCTTTTGATTTAAGTGTACTGACCAACTTTAAATTTAAGTCCTGAAGGTCTTGTACAATTCCCTGCATTCCTTTTTAGAGATAATTACTGTTTTTAGCTGTAACTTAGCCTTGACTTTGCTGTGTGTCATCCGTTACATAATTCATGGCTGTGCTACAAGTAATGCGTGTTAACCTCTTTCTTTGACTGCATTCGCAGCAGGTGCGTAGTGGCAGATGCCGAAACTGAACTTCGACTTTGGTCTAAAACGTTTGCGGAGGGCAACCCGGCTTCAGTTCTGATAAGAACAACCACTGTCCCGTGGAACATGAATTTATCACCGCTCAGTATGATCACCCGTGAACGTCACCCACCGCTGCACTGGCTGCTTTGAGATAACATGACCCACACAAGTAAACGGACCTGCATGCACACAGATACGCACATGACGCACACTCGCATACGTTTGTTTGATATCTTCCATGGTTTTGTTATACACAAAACAATCTCTCTGGCTTTCATTGTCCTCTTCTTGCAGGCCAACTCCCGACTGTATTTGATCTTTTTTGTCTTTAGTTACTGTTGTTGGTTTGTTCATGTGGTTTCCATGTCAATGAGGACCAGGAACTCCGGCACAGATCTGGCCTTTTTCACCAGCTCCACACAAAAACTGTCCCCTTCACCCCACACAAGCACAACCGCAATGGGCAGCAGGCGTGCGAGATGAAAGTATATACTGGCCTTTATGAGAACAGAGTCTTGAGAGGCTTTTTTTTAAAGCCACACTTCACACTAATTAACAGCCCTAAATCTAAGACAGCCTTTTAATCTGGGCCCGTATTTATCAAGCCTCTAATAATTACTCTCAAGAACACTACTAAGAATTGACTTAAGTGAAAAAAAATTCTTGGCTCAAAGCTGTGCTTAAAATTTAGTTATCATCTCAGTCGTAATTTAAGCAAAGTGTAGGACTAAATCTTAAGTGCCAGTCTTAGAGATGATTCACGACACTTTGCTGTGCTACAAACGGGATTTTGGATGACGAAATACACCAATCACTGAATAGATTTCCTTAATTGAGAATATTCTCAGATAAATTCACATTGAATGGTTAAATTCCTAATAGGAGTTTACATTCAACACACATTTTACAATAAAGATTTTTCAAGAGAATACATTATGGCAAGGAAACGAAGCATCATCACAACTCAATTTAGGGTGCCGATAGATGATAGTATAGTTTATCGACGATAGTCAAAGATATCGCCTGTTGCTGATGCCTTTGACGACAGCGAGATGATTATTATTATTATTATCCGTCAAAAAATAGACTATAGGTGCCTATCTTTCGTGATGCAGCGCGGAGAGCCGCTTCAGAAACTTGCCACGGTGCAGCTGATCAGCTCCGGTGGCCGTGGAGTGTAAATAAGGGGTAAGAGATTTATTCATTATACAGTGTAGATCGCATATAATACTCGCGCTAAACTGAAGTCAGTTATGATGTTCTTTGGTAATGTAAATGTTTTTCTGCTCATTTTGAATAACGGAGAAAATGTAATCATTTGATTAAGTGCACGTGACATTTCAAGAACAATCTTCCTCTCCTGAAAAATTTGCGCACGTGTCTGTCTCCTCAGCGCTATCACAAGGCCCTACTGGTAACTCCTAACCACTTGAGAGACCTCTCGAACTGTCTTAAATAACTGGGAGAGTAAGAGTGATTCTTAGCCTTAAGAAGTTTGATAACTTGCTTTTATAATTAAGTTTGGAAGTAGGAGTAAATTTCATGAATTCTCAGCACTTAAGACTAAAATGGCACTTTGAGAAGCTTGATAAATACGGGCTCTGGTCTCATTGGCTTCCTCCCTGTTGCTCTTTTGGCTTGGAATGTGCTAGTTTATATTTTTTGGATTGGAAATGGTGCAAAGGACTTGTTTTATTGACTATAGGTACACTCAGAGTATAATGTTGAAAGATGGGATTTATCTGTATATTTTATGTTTAATAATAGCGTATGATTAAGTGTAGCTTGTGCTAGACTGTTTGTAGCTGTCAAGAGCTGAATGTGTTAATAGATAGTACCACCACATTATAGATAAAAATGGTTACCTCTAGCCCAATTCCTCCCACTGTGTGTACGAGATAGTAGTTTTTTACATGTGTTTATCAAAATACTGAACAAATGAACTTCAAGGTCACATGACTTTAATGTCATCACCACTTTTGTTTATTTATATGTGCTTTAAAATAATGGTATAACTAATGTATTTTATGTCATAGAAAAAAAGATGAAAATGTCTTGAGCTTCAGACCTTATTTAAGGCATTTAACCTAAAACTCATTGACTTTGGGATGATGGAACTGGATGTTCACAAATGCTACCTTGTTTCTGCGTTTTTGGACATATTCCTGTAGCACTCTATTCAAACCAACCTTGATCACCGTAAAGAGATTATCACAGATCTCAAAATGTGTTGAATTAACTTTATGAATGGGAGTTGCACAAAGCTCATTTTCAGGTTTGGTTGCTTTAAAGAATTCTGGTTGTTTTGAGTCGTGTGTGGAAAACGAAATACACCATTTCTGAAAACTGCAAGATGTATTGATGGAAGGCATGATTTAACAGCAGAAAAATGCATTCGTCATCACCTCCATTTTGAGTCATCTTGGGTAATGTATAACTTCTATAGATAGTGTAGGCCTACACTAAAATGGATGAGATGGTAAAAAATCAAAAGCACTTGAAGTTATGCATTAACCGGTATGTCAATACTAAAATCATATGTATGTATTTTAATTTATTTATTTGTACTGCATGTATTGCAGATATGCATCTATATATGCATTATGTTGTTGTTATGTGCACTATGAAACTTTTACAGTGAGGAAGAAATCCTACTTTTTTATATAAATATTAACACTTGGGAAATTCAGCTGGACAGTTTCCTGGAGCTGAGGGTTTGGCAGCGCTATTGTGCCACACCTCTTGGATCATATTCTTTTTATTTTACACCTTTGATATTTAGGCCATCAGTTACTGTACACCAGATGCCTATTTTTACATCTAAACACCTCTGTATACAAGCACAGCTTCTTTCTGGGTTTGTATACAGAGGTATTTAGACGTAAAAATTAATTTTTTTTGAGAAACTGAATTATTCTCAAAAACAGGCTGCTATTTAAGTCCTAAAATAACAGCCTGTTTTTGAGAATAATTCAGTTTTGGGCTATTCTGAGCTTGTATGTCAGTACATGCTGGTGGCTGCTTGTATAGTTTGTGTTCAACAGTTTATAGGAAAAAATAACGCTGAAAACCCAGCTGAGTGAATAGAGTAGTTTTTTGTGCAGTGGGAAACTGACAGCTCTCTTGCTGCAAGTCAATATGTCTTCCATTAATTTACAGCACATTATCACAGTTGGATGCAACTCCTGTTTATGGTCACATTTCTGGCTTCTTTCAAAGAAAAAGTTCTTTATCTCACAGGAGGTTTGTGAATGAGTTTTCAAAGATTGATGTATCTGTGTTGTGTCATGTAATGGCGGTAGAAAAGTGGTGCTTTCCAGTGGAATTGCTCTTGAAATGAAGCTTCAACCTGTCAGAATGGCTGTTTCTTCAAAGAAATAGTTCATCACAAAATGACAATTCTGCCATTTATATCTGCAGAACATAAAAATAAATATTTAGAGAAATGTTGGTAACCAATAACTTCCATTGTGACTTCTAAAATCAATTTATGTTCCATAGAAGAAAGAAAGCTGGAACTATCCCTTTAAACTTTCGTTACGAAATCAACATGATTTAATTTTAATTTAAACAATGCCACATGATTTCGCTATGTTTTGGAGTTATTACAGTCGAGTCGCAAAGTAACAAATTGTGTGCAGCCTCCAGCAGCGAGCAGAGGATTGATCTTGGCAGCTTACTGCACCTGCAGAAAATGCGTGATGTTTTGTGAGAAAAGGAAAGGCGGGTTAAGAACTGAGATGAGATTCCATAACGAAGAAGGGTTGAGATCACATCTTCAGATTGCACACTGCGATAGAGGGTTCAGAGGCCCGCATAGAGGGAACGAGAAACTCAACTGCTCTGTTTTGTTGTTGCTGCCGCTAATACTGCTACTGCCTTGTTTACTATGATCAGCGTGTCCAGAACATCAGAAGTTGTCTTGTTTCAACTGTGAAAAGACGTCAATACACACCATCTACTCTCCTGTCTGGTTTGTTTGTCACATTTGTTATGATTGGTCAGATTGCCTGTCAATCAAACTCCAGGTGAAGGGGCAATTACTGTAATGCCTACAACATCCTAGCCATTGATTAGCAACTTTCTGCCTGTTTGTAAGTGTTTCTTTGTCTGTTTCTTTTTCTCTGTCTTTTCTGACTGTCTTTCCGTCTGTTTTGACTAATCTGTGTATCTGTTCTGGATAATCGGTTTATTTTCTGACTAATGAGTAACTACTCTTTTGACTAGTCTGACTGTCTTTTCCGTCTAGTCTGTTTGTCTGTCTTTTTGGACTATCCTGTTTATATCTTTTAATCAACTTTAAGGCAAGTTTGTCTTGATTTATTTTTTATAGGCTATTTGTTTGTTAAAAATATTTTTAAAAGTCTGTGCGGCTGTTCTGACTTTCTGTATGAATTCTCTGGTAAGGTTCACTGGGATGTTGGAGGATGTAATGATGCTGTAGATTACGGCCTCACTTTGCAACGTTCAGCATGTTTTATCTCTGGAACACTGCCGATGGTCAAGCCACATTAACTTCAACAGATACTGTGGGGAACAAGAGGTGTTCTGGATCAGGGTCTCGTTAAAGAAAGTTCTGAGGGACAAAGTGTGCTGTCATCACCAGTCAGTTATTTTTAAGAGTGTATAATACTGTTGGTAATGTTTCTTTATTGTCTGTAAGTATATATATATATATATATATATATATATATATATATATATATATATATATATATATATATACTTACAGATTATATGTATATGTGTGTGTGTATATATAAAAATATATATTTTTTGGTATTTTATTTGTTTTTAATTTTGAATATTTGATGAGTAGAAAGATAAATTTGAACTAATTAGACATTAATTGTGAATGGGTTTACTGTTACTTTTGAACAGTTTAATGCATCTTTGCTAAAAGTGTTTTCTTCTTAAAAAAAAGAAAAAAAAAAAGCTGGGTTAAACACAACCCAGCGCTGGATGACATATGGACTACCCAGCTGGGTTATTTTGACCCAGTGGTTGGGTTAAATGTTTAATCCATCTTCTGGGTGGTTGTATATAACACAACTATTGTTTAAAAATCTGACACTTAATTGCTAGAGGCATCAGCAATAATCAAAAGGTGAACATTTAAGTCTAAAAAAAATATTTCATTATTTATTCAACTTAGTAATAAATGTTAATTTTCAACCCATTTTGGGTTAAAGGTGGGGTAAGCGTTTTCTGGAAGCCAATATATATATTTGAAATCACATTTAAGTCTCCTGTGTGGGAACACTTTGGTTTTCCAGTGGAGTACAGTAATGGAATTCGTGTCGTAGACAAAGCGCACACAATCTGTCGTAACTGTTTCACAAAACTTTCTTAGGGCCCGTTCACATATCGCGTCTTTTGCACACTCAAGTTCGTTATTTCAAATGTAGACGCGCGGTGTGCGCGCTCATAATGGAAGCGGTGCCACGCACTTGTTTTTTCCAGGCACGTCTGCGTCGCATCGAGATAAAAACATCTCAACTTTTCAGAATGCCGCAAGCGCACCGCAGGTTATGTGACAAGAACCAACCAATCAGCTTCCTCACCTTTTCCGTTACTTTGAAACCTCAGCAGAAAAATGGAGGAGCAGCTCATCATTGCGGTCCAGGGATTTCCTGAACTTTATGACTTGTCAAGCCCTCATTATTTTGACTCAAATAAGAGGAACAATACATGGAGACGCATAGGCTTGGAGCTTGGAATAACTGGTAAGCAGCTGATGGTTGCTTAGCAACGACAGACGCCTCCGGAGAGCAACCGCCAGAGCGCTTTGGAAAAAAGGAGAAAGCGGTGCGCCTAGCGTTTTCCACGCGTTTTGGCGCGATATGTGAACGACAGGAAACACATCTCATGGTGCGTTCACACCAGACGCGAATGAAGCGTGATAAGCGTGAGTGATTTACATGTTAAATCAATGCAAAGACGCGATTAGACATCCTCTGGCGCGATTCGCGTGAATGAGCCGACCGCATTTCAGTCAGAATGTGCTGCATGATGGTGTTTTTGAAAAAGAACTTAAAACTTAATTGAACTTCCAAATGTTTCTTAGAGTGGACAAGCCAGTGTTTATTTTTGACTAGTCTATATTGGAGGTATTTATTTCATTTTTGTTTACTCCGGTATGCTGACTGCACTAAAAATGTGAAGCCAAAGTTAATAAAGAAAAAGTTAAGTCAAGTTATTGTTATTATTGAGTTAAGTGAATCTATTGTTCCTTAGCACTGCTGGTAAGATGACATGAACCCTACCCCTACAGCAAACCGAACCGAACCGGACCGAACCGTGGCTCCAAAACCGTGAACCGAACCGAACCGAACCGTGCCACTGGTGTATCGTTACACCCCTAATTAACATATTTATGTACTTAATAAAAACACCCTGCAATTGTACTTTTGGGGCCAGTTTTACTAAACAGGGCAAATTAGCGCGAGAGCGCAATTCCAAAACAGTGCCGATGGGAGGGGAAATTTCTGCGGGTGATTTACTACCAATGCGCAAATTAAAGAAAACTGAACTTCATATTGTGCAAAAATAACTGTGTCCATGCCTTTTCAGCGCTAATACGTCACTGCGCGTTTTGGCCCTTGGTATCCTAAACTGGTATAGTTAAAATCTGCTAAATTAAACTAGGCCTAATTTTGTGCTTAATTGTGCAAAGGCCCAACTAAAGATATACTGAAGTATATTTGAGTGTGCTAAATTGGAACTATAAAGTTACTATAAGTGTATAAACTATATACACTTAAAGTATATTTTAAATATCTTGCTTTTAAAGACTTAAAAATCATATAATCCTCATCAATAGTGACATTAAAACACATATCTATCAAATAGATCAATCAATCAATCAATCCAGTACCAATCGATTTTGGCCAAAATTGCTTTGGCGGGCCAATACCACTGAAATAGTACAGTTTAATTAGCATTTTTCCGATGACGCGTTTTGATCATGTTAGCATCTATTTCTCAATATGTAAAAATTGTTCTGCTGAAAGAACTTTACTTTGACTGGTTTAATGAATCACCTGTTAACATGTACTTTTCTCTTAGTAATGTGCACCTTTCTGTCAAAGTTATATTCTGTTTATTTCTGATTGAATGAACAGCCTCAAGACAAAATAAAAAAGCAAAAAGCTTTCACACACCGAGAGAGCGAGAGAGAAAAAAAACACAATCCCACCGATGTGGAGATTGATCTGCTGCGGTGAAAGCCAAAATGAGGTCCAGTCCGCATGCCAAGTCAAATAGCTCTCCCGTCTCAACTCTGTACAGCAGCCAGAGAGTGAGGCAGCTAGCGTTTGACACCTTTTTCATTTTCAGATAAAGTATTGCTTCTCAAAGGCATGACCTATTTTTCCCCTTTACTTTTACCACTTGTTAAAGTCAGATGAGCAAGCCTCTGGCTTTCAGGCAGACATACCAAGCTGCCTGCTACAGATGTTTGCTCTAGAAACGAGCAAGGAACTTATGATGGCTATAAATGGATGACTCTCACCTTCTGTGCTATCAGGTCATTATGAGATGGCTATATGCTTCTTTTTACATTTTCTGTGGCCTGATTTACGCAATGTGATACCAGGCGGTGATGCAGCCACAATTTTGCCACAAAGTGTCTTTTGATGTCAACCTCTGAAATCATTCTGCTCTGATGACCACAAGAAAGCAATAACCTAAAGCTCCAGGCCGTTATTACAGACGAGCCTGACATCAGCAACATTCATGATACATGAACATTCATAATACGAGTCCAAGGCTCGTCTTATCTTATTAAACACAGGTTTGAGTTTAAACTAGGTCATGGATGGCTGATCTGCATGTGACGGGCCGACATATACTTCAATATTCTTGTTAAGAGTTGGTTAGTTTTCAGAGTGTACCTACGTTTGGCAAGTTAGAAACAAAACTGGACATCTATATATATGTGTATATGTATATGCATATATATATATATATATATATATATATATATATATACATATATATATATATATATATATATACATATATATATATATATATATATATATATATACATATATATATATATATATATATATATATATATACATATATATACATATATATATATATATATATATATATTTTACTAAAACCTTATTTTTACCAGATTTTAAAAATTACCAGATTTTATTTAGCAGAAAAATAAAACGTATCTAATAGGGCCTTAAAACTGTAATTTTTGTTAAACTTTTAATAAACTGCTGTTTAATATTGTAAGTTTAATGATTTCAAATAATTATACATGCTTTTGTATTAATAGAATTCAATTTAACCATTAAAACAGTCTAGAAAAAAACAGAATCTAGAAATATTAAAATTGAAAAAATGGAATTTGTGAAAAAATAAAATGAATTTAGGAAAAAATAAAACTGATTTCATAGTAGGGCCCTACATTTACTGCAAACTGAGCCACTCTGACACTATATCATGAGCTGCTTATGTGTAAAAGAACACAATGCCGTGCTTATTTCTGAAGCACACAGAGCATATATTTAATTAATTAAATCGGAGCCTTTGTGATTCATAATCACACTAAGCCATATTGTGATTTGGGTTTTATTTTGATGAATCATGCAGCCCTAGTATGTACGGTTCACAACTAGTATGAAAACAATCCATCCAGAATGATTAATGAAGTATAATTTGCATTACCTTCTCCCGGTCACACTTACTTGAAGCATTCCTCAACTCTGCTTGTCACAGAATAAGCCACCTACATGAGGAAGCTTGCATTCTTCACATATCTTGCTGTTTAAAGTTTTGGTGATAAATGCAGAGGGATAAATGCTTTAATAACACAGTGGAACTGGCATCTCATCGTTACCTAGTTACAGTAGTAAACAGCAGCCACTTGTACTCACAGAGGAACTCATAGAGATGATGCAAACGTACCGCCGTTTAGACTGAAAAGTACAATGAAAGAGACCTGTGGGGGAAGGGAAGAAGCATGGAATCAAACTTGAGTTCGGAACAAGCAACTTAACCAAGTGTGAGAAGAACTTGAAAAACAAAGTGTTTATGTGGTGTCTTATGGGTGGGTTAGCTCACATAACTACTTGGCTGCTCTCCACACAGCTGCTTCAGGTTTCACTGGTTCAGGGTCATTCAGCGAGGGGTCTCCACGCCAGACCCTCACCCTCCTCACTTGCTCATGAATCACAGCCCACTACAACACAACTGTTGGCCTTGTCCAATCCAAAATCCATTCCATGCCACTTTGTGGTTAGGCTTCTTTAACTCAGAAATACACACCACTCTTTCAAATTCTCAAGCATAATTCTCCTAAAAACGTACAGAGAATAATCATGGTACAAGCATATTCAATCAAGTGTAGAATAGTAAATATCGGTAATTATTTTCATATGAACAATAGAGTCTTAACAATATTGTTTTATGTAAACTAACATTTTGGGTGAGTATACTCTATAAAATGCTGGGTTACAAACAACCCAGCTCTGGTTGATATATGGACAAATCCAGCAACTGGGTTGCTCTGACCCAGCAGTTGGGTTAAATGTTTAAGCTGGGTAGTTTTATTTAACTCAGCTATTGCTTAGAAATGACTATATTTCTTCCTTAATTAAAGGTGGGGTATGTAATGTAAAACTGAGCCAGGGCCAAGTACCAAAACAAACTTGTAGCCAATCAGCAGTAAGGGGCGTGTCTACTCATGATATGAAGGAGAGAGTGTTCAGTGAACAGCTGAGCGGAACGACAGAAAGATAGAGATGGCGGATAAAAAAAAACAAAAGAGGAAAACGTCTGCAGATAAGGCAAGAAGTAGGACCCGTATAAACATCGGATCAGCTTTCCAGCGCTGGAGAGAACTCAAGGAGTGGAAGGCCTGCAATCAGACACAGAGGTTGCTTTGTTTCTTCTCGATAGGTGAGTAAAACAGTGTCTACACCGGACATGCTGCGCCGCAACAGCTAAAGTCTGCCTACACTGGACGCGATAAAGCGACCGTTGAAAATCATTTGAAATTTGTGTCAGCGCGTCATAAATAGAACGCGGCAGCAGTTTTCTGTTGGAGATTTGTCGCGCCGCACAGCATCCAGTGTAGACAGCATCACTGATTATAATGACTTCTATAGTATATTTTCATGACGCTCACGTCTGGTGTAGCCATGGTGTAACATTGGTTTTGCTTTGTATCACAGAGCTAATCATTGCCTGGGTTGTGTAGACTACGTATGTGTGGGGCGGAGCTATCAAAATAGGGGCAAGACCCTTTTGGGGTAAGGTGTGTTTGTTTTGGTGATTTCAAATATATATATTGGCTTCCAGAAAACGCTTACCCCACCTTTAACTCAAAATGGGTTGAAAATTAACATTTATTACTAAGTTGAATAAATAATAATGAAATATTTAGACTTAAATGTTCACCTTTTGATTATTGCTGATGCCTCTAGCAATTAAGTGTCAGATTTTTAAACAATAGTTGTGCTATATAAAACCACCCAGAAGATGGATTAAACATTTAACCCAACCACTGGGTCAAAACAACCCAGCTGGGTAGTCCATATGTCATCCAGCGCTGGGTTGTGTTTAACCCAGCTTTTTTTTTTTTTCTTTTTTTTTTTTTTTTTAAGAAGAAAACACTTTTAGCAAAGATGCATTAAACTGTTCAAAAGTAACAGTAAACCCATTCACAATTAATGTCTAATTAATTCAAATTTATCTTTCTACTCATCAAATATTCTAAATATATATATATATATATATATATATATATATATATATATATATATATATGTATGTGTATATATATATATTCTTACAGACAATAAAGAAACCTTACAACAGTATTATACACTCTTAAAAATAAAAGTTCTTGAACATCCATGGTTCTTGAACATAAAAAAAAAAAAAAGTTTAAAAGATTTTTAACTTGTTCTTCAAAACGTTTCTTTTAGGAACTGTTTACTGAAAGGTTCTTTGGGGAACCAAAAATGGTTCTTCTATGACATCACTGCAAAAACATCCTTTTGGAACCTTTATTTTTAAGAGCGTAGCACATTGTTGTTGTAGTACAGCACAGGCAGTTGCTAACATATTTGGTTATTTGGATGTACAGTAGGAGGGGAAAGTACACTAGGTTACTCCTGAACTAGTCAGTCAAGTTTAAGACAGCTAAAGTTAGAAATAAAGAGTGCATGGCATAATTATTCACACAAGAGTGGTGACTGGTGATGACAGCACACTTTGTCCCTCAGAACTTTCTTTAACGAGACCCTGATCCAGAACACCTCTTGTTCCCTACAGTATCTGTTGAAGTTAATGTGGCTTGATCATCGGCAGTGTTCCAGAGATAAATCTGAGATTTTATCGATTAATTCGAATGTGTAGTTTACGTCGATTTGTTTGAATGAAAATCGGTTTTCTCTTTAACATTCGCCGACGCTCCCTTCTGGGCTCCCGTCCATCGCCAATGGCTGATAGATAGACATCATGATGTTAAAGGCCTAACGTTACTTCATTTTTGTATGCGTACGCGCAGTCTTTCAAAGTATACTCCATTTGAAGCGGTCGGCGCACGCGCTCTAGAACGCTTCAACCATGTTCAGTGTCTGCTCTATTTTTCCCCGTTAAGTCATGACTGATAACAAATATTTTTTAAATCTTTTAAACCAAAGCTGAACTGTCTCATACCCTCTCGCTCACAAGCGTTTGTCAATGTGAGCGTCTGTTGTTGCAGTCTCAGCTATTTTGATGTCCGTCTTTTTAGTTTCGTTTTCAACTGTGAAACAACGGCCCAGAACAGTGTTGCCACTATGTGGAAAAACTGATTACTGTTAACTTCAGTGCGCATGTACGCTCGTGATTTCTCTCCCCCTTGTAATTTAAAGAAAATTACGTGTACTATAGAACTCCTTAAAGGGAATAAATACGAGATGGGAGGAAAATATATATTTCAATACTTTCTCTCACAGTTTTATCATTGGGTAATTGTACATAAAATTGCGGGCATCAGGGATTACGCCTGGCATTGAAACTGCTTTTGAATGCACGATAGGTTTTTAGTTTCACTTTCATTTTCGAGATTCGTGATGGCATGTACTGTTTATATTATGGAGTGCCAGTACTTACCACACATTTTACAAGATCAGATGTTTGTCAGTGGTGCTGAGGATCTGCAAACCATTCGTCATCGTCCCGCCAAAAAACAACCAACAGTCACTGATATTTAATGCTGTTCAATGTTTTGTTTGCACTTTATCAGAACTATCTACTGAATAGCAAGATGTTAAACTTGTGTTTCAAGAAAACTTATCAAAAAGGGTCACATAATTTTATGTTTTATGTTATGTTGCAGGGCCTGCCATCTTGTCTTTTTGGTTTGTTGTTTCCAATTGCACTTTATTCAAACGAGACAAATTGTTTCAATATTATGGATAGGGACTTATATTAGCCAGACGCAATGATTTGAAGTTAAAAACATTTTAATAATTTGTTTATTACATACATGTAGTTTTTCACTTTACAAGATGTTATTGGATGGACTGTTGTTCAATTAGTTTTGAATTATTGTTATGCTTTTATCAGCTCTCATTCTGACAGTACTCATTTACTGCAGAGAATCTATTGGTCAGCAAGTGATGTAATGTTAAATTTCTGTTAATGTTCAGTTATGTAAAGCAGGATTTTGGACCAATAGGATTTCAAAGTGGGTGGGGCTAACCAGTGTAATTCCCCAAAAGTAGAAAACCAGTAACTGACAAAGTGTCATGTTGTTTGTTGCAAAAACTCCATTTACATGGAAGAGTTTTTATTGCTAAATGCCTTTAAATATATGTTGTTAGTCTTTCATTCACAGGCCTCCAGATTTTTATTCTGTTATTGCAAGAGCAGTAATAATAATAATAATAATAATAATAATAATAATAATAATAATAATAAAAAAAAAAAAAATCAGTTTAACGGTTAGAATTTTTTTTCTCTCCTTTGTTTTGGTGTAAGGAACATACAAGCTTTAACTTAATTGACCCTTTGCTCTCAATAAAGGCAGAAAATCTCTTCTCTATGAGCAAGTAAAGCTGGTTTTTCCATAGGCAGGGTGTTCTTCTTTCACTGGCTGTTTCTCACACTTAAGACCACACAGTATCACCTGGAGCCTGGGGAATAGGCTGTATGTGAACTCTCTCCTGTTGCCTCTTAGCATAATGCAGTATTGGCTTTAAGCCGTTCCTCTGGAGGCTGCTGTGTGAATCTGGGCTCAGGTTAGAGGAATGGCTCGGATGGCTATATTTCCACAGTTGAGCCTTTTTTGTTTTGGCCAATATCTGATGCATTTTATTTATCCCTCGCTGCATACAGTGAAGAAGGCTTAGTTGGGATTAACATGGGAATCTGATGAATGTCCATATATCAGTGTGTGGGCAACCACAGTGTTTCAGTGGACGTGTGACAGGCTTAGGGTCGTATAAAATCCATTTTTTGTTATTTTTTAAAAAATGTTTCTGTTTTCATTTTGCTAGACTCTGTTTTAATGGTTAAATTAAATTTGATCAAAAAGCGTGTCTAATTTATTGAAATCATGAAACTTAATATTAAACAGCAATTTATAAAAATTTTAACAAAAATTGAGGGGCTATAATCCCCCCTTTCAAATTCAGTTTTATTTTTACCAAATTCTGTTTTCCAAATTAATTTTCTGGATTCCATTTTGAGTTTCATTAAATACTAATAATCAAAACATCTCTAATTAATTGAATTTAGAATAAAATACAAATTTATTTAATTATTTTTTTCCAGAAATACTGTCTTGTGAATTTACAATTTTCTGATTATTTTTTAATAATTTTTTTAATTATTATTTTTTTTTTTCTGGTACATATTCCTTTAAAAATAATGTTTTAATAATAATTTTAGTATTATTAGTAGTACTATCATTACATTAAGTAATATTTCTGTCACTGTTTTTTCAAGTTAAACCAAACTTTCATTTGGACTGGTGGCTGTGAAAACATTTAAGTTGCTATATGATATGATGATAGATTTTCTCAAAAGAATACAATATATTTCTGTGTATTATACAGTATATTTAATTTTTTGACTGGATTCCGTCTGCATTTTCTGCATCATGGAAATCATAGGGCCCTACATGCAGGTGTGGCTCCCTTGGAAAGGCAGGTGGGGCATGAGTCCCACCAAAATATTCACCCAAAACATTAGGGCTGGGAATCTTCAGGCACTTTACGATCCGATCCAATTCCGATTCTGGGAGTCACGGTCCGATTCCAGAACGATTCTTGATCTACATAGTTTCTCCAATTAATTCTTCTGCTGTGCAAATACATTTTTACATCTTTACATTTTAACCAAAATTGTAGTTTCTATGCTTTTTGTTTGTAGTTGGAATATCTGTATGTCAGTACTACCATCTTAAAAATAGGGGTGTGAATCTTCACAGGTTTAACGATTCAATTCATTATCATTATCATCTCAATATCACGATGCGTCACATTCTCAGTTTCCCACATGTCTCACGGCGCAAATTCTGTGCAATGAAGCCTGCCATGATTGTCTCTAGCGCGCACATGCCATATGCGGGGAAAAAACCAAGCTCAGAATCGATTCTGAAATGTTCAGAATCGTGGAAGAGAGAATCGCAATGCATTGGAGAATCAAATTTTTTCTCCCAAACCTACAAAACATAGACTATATAAAATGAATAAATAAACTGTAAATGTGTTCGCTTGCTGGTCCTAATTATTAAACTATGTATTTTTCAGGATCTCTCAAACTCGTTTATTTCCTTCAGTCAACTTGAACCCCTTTGGCAAATCAGTTATTGGACAGCAGTACTGTTGCTGCTGTCTTCAATAAAATTCTCATCTATATAGCTTATGTGGTTTCAACACAGGAGGAAGTTCATTATTCATATGCTAAGGTTATTGGATAGGATGTAGGAGAACTTGTGCCAGACGTCAACTGAGTAATGTGTTAGGGCCTTCTGCTTTTTTAATGGAAACTTCACTGTAGCACTTTGCGGTAAAGAAAAACAGATAGATGGGGTTCCAATAAAGGTGTCTTGTGTCAGTGTGGGGGGATCCAGAATGCATTCAAGTTACCTACATAGTTTAACTTGATACACAGCAGTCCCCTCTCAACTGACAGTAATTGAGAGCAGTGGCGGCTGCTGGTCTTTCAAAGAGGGGAAGCTCATTTTCGGCCTACATCATAAAAATTGTCCATTTATTTATACGTAAATGATTTTCAAGAAAATGCTCTGTGACCCTGTCGTACCAACTAGGCGTCTTTTCCAAGTGACTTGACCAGTGTCCTCTCAATGGCCAGCAGAGCTAGGCTGCTTAAACAGCCTTGGCCCATTGTGTTACGGGTGTAGGACTTGAGCCGCTTTAAACAGGAGAAGCTCCTTTCTACACCTGCAGATGTAGCTCCAATTGCTGCCACTAATGAGAACAGTTTGTAAAGCTGAGGCATTGCACTGTACAACTCCATGTCTTTAACCCTCTGGGGTCTGAGGGTGTTTTGGGGGCCTGGAGAAGTTTTGACATGCCCTGACTTTTTTCAGTTGCTTATAAATATATAAATGGCTAAAGTCTAATAACACTGTAAACAGCAAAAACAGGGCTACAATAATATGTTAGCAGCACTTATGTACTTGATTTTGTTTTTGAGAAAACAACGTTTATGCGTGGTTAGTGAAAAACTAACATTTTGAAGTCACTGAAATAAGGCCATAAAAAACATACAGAACATTTGTTCACAAGACTTCTGAGAACTGGATCTTGTAGCCTAGAATTTTTGCTTCAAAATAATGTGAAAATCATCTTGTTTATTTGCTCACAAAATACAATATATAGATTTTTTTTTTTTAGTAAAAAGGGTCTATGCGAGAAGGCGTCAACCTTCACATTCACACCTGAGAAGACAGGCCTGCATAACGAGCTTCATAATGAGCCATTTAGTCAAGTATGTGACTGAGAGGAAGAGTTACAAGAAAGAATATGAGGACAAAATAAATTAAATTTTTTTTTTTTTTTTTTTTTTGTAGTTTATTAAGTATATATTTAGCTATCACACAAAATAGCTATCACACAAAATAACTTGAGATTCACTTGTGAGTGCAGTTAAACATTTTATTAGGAACAATCAAAGCTGTCTTTTTAGCATCATTACTCCAGTCACATGATCCTTCAGAAATCATTCTAATATTGTGATTTGCTGCTAAAAAAACATTTATTATTATGTTGAAAAGAGCTAAGAAGAATTTTTTTCTTTTTGATGAATAGAAAGTTCAGAAGAACAGCATCGTTTGTAACATGATACATGTCTTTATCATCACTTGTGTGCTAAATAAAAGTTTTAATTTCTATATACAGTCAGGTACATAAATATTGGGACATCGACACAATTCTAACATTTTTGGCTTTATACACAACCACAATGGATTTCAAATGAAACGAACAAGATGTGCTTTAACTGCAGACTGTCAGCTTTAATTTGAGGGTATTTACATCCAAATCAGGTGAACGGTGTAGGAATTACAACAGTTTGCATATGTGCCTCCCACTTGTTAAGGGACCAAAAGTAATGGGACAATTGGCTTCTCAGCTGTTCCATGGCCAGGTGTGTGTTATTCCCTCATTATCCCAATTACAATGAGCAGATAAAAGGTCCAGAGTTCATTTCAAGTGTGCTATTTGCATTTGGAATCTGTTGCTGTCAACTGTCAAGATGAGATCCAAAGAGCTGTCACTATCAGTGAAGCAAGCCATCATTAGGCTGAAAAAACAAAACAAACCCATCAGAGAGATAGCAAAAACATTAGGCGTGGCCAAAACAACTGTTTGGAACATTCTTAAAAAGAAGGAACGCACCGGTGAGCTTAGCAACACCAAAAGACCCGGAAGACCACGGAAAACAACTGTGGTGGATGACCGAAGAATTCGTTCCCTGGTGAAGAAAACACCCTTCACAACAGTTGGCCAGATCAAGAACACTCTCCAGGAGGTAGGTGTATGTGTGTCAAAGTCAACAATCAAGAGAAGACTTCACCAGAGTGAATACAGAGGGTTCACCACAAGATGTAAAGATGTAAAGCCTCAAAAACAGGAAGGCCAGATTAGAGTTTGCCAAACGACATCTAAAAAAAGTCACAGTTCTGGAACAACATCCTATGGACAGATGAGACCAAGATCATCATTATGCTCAACAAGGAAAGGAACTGCTCATGATTCTAAGCATACCACCTCATCAGTGAAGCATGGTGGTGGTAGTGTCATGGCGTGGGCATGTATGGCTGCCAGTGGAACTGGTTCTCTTGTATTTATTGATGATGTGACTGCTGACAAAAGCAGCAGGATGAATTCTGAAGTGTTTCGGGCAATATTATCTGCTCATATTCAGCCAAATGCTTCAGAACTCACTGGACGGCGCTTCACAGTCCAGATGGACAATGACCCAAAGCATACTGCAAAAGCAACCAAAGAGTTTTTGAAGGGAAAGAAGTGGACTGTTATGCAGTGGCCAAGTCAATCACCTGACCTGAATCCGATTGAGCATGCATTTCACTTGCTGAAGACAAAACTGAAGGGAAAATGCCCCAAGAACAAGCAGGAACTGAAGACGGTTGCAGTAGAGGCCTGGCAGAGCATCACCAGGGATGAAACCCAGCGTCTGGTGATGTCTATGCGTTCCAGACTTCAGGCTGTAATTGACTGCAAAGGATTTGCAACCAAGTATTAAAAAGTGGAAGTTTGATTTATGATTATTATTCTGTCCCATTACTTTTGGTCCCTTAACAAGTGGGAGGCACATATGCAAACTGTTGTAATTCCTACACCGTTCACCTGATTTGGATGTAAATACCCTCAAATTAAAGCTGACAGTCTGCAGTTAAAGCACATCTTGTTCGTTTCATTTGAAATCCATTGTGATGGTGTATAGAGCCAAAAATGTTAGAATTGTGTTGATGTCCCAATATTTATGGACCTGACTGTATGCTGTCTCCAAGCTTTTGCACCTGGCATTGCCATAGTGTATATTGTTTATATGCTCTGAAGGGGAAAAAACAACAACACATTTAGAAATTCTGGGTTATTTCTCTCAGCAGATCTTCTTCCAGAAACAAGGTATCCGGGATGAACTTGTTTGTTTCCGCTGACAGCATTAGATATAATGAGTTGAGATGGGAAAACTGGACATCGCATTAGTTTCATACGGATTACTTTAACATAGAATATTTGTTTATGTATTCATGTTGCTTTATTTACGTGTCTGTGAAGAGGTGACAGAGACAGAGCACCCTGTTTATTTCTCTATTTTTTTAAAAGCACATTGTTTTGTTGTTATTATGACTATACACAAATAAAAGTAGACCCTTTGCAGTTTCAAATGATACCTTACTCTTATCTATACGATCAAAACTCGTGGAGTATTTTTAGTTTGTTTCGCGTCATAAAGAAAAACGAGACAGCCCGCACCGGTGGGTTAAGGAACACCAAGTAATCACACAGCTTTCTCCTGTTATGATGAAAATTGGCCAGCAATTTCGCCAAGAAAATACCAAGAAATAGGTTGCAGCAGTTTGTCAATCCACTATGGGACTGAGCTCTAATGGCTTCAGCATCAGCGACTTCTTATAGGACACAATCGCTGTCAATCAAAAGGAGATGCAGTCTTTCGACAGACCCTCCAATCATAACGCAGAAGCCCGGAGTCCAGCCCTGCCCACTCCTCCATTCACCCCCAGAGACGCTGAGCGTCCGTGGGCGGGACATAATCGCAGCATTTATCCAATGAGCGTCTAGTTTGGAAGCACTGAAAAAAACTGTTCAAAGCAGCCCCATTGAAGTCAATGGACGCTAGGCTTCAACAGGGAAATACACTGTGCCGCTACGGGAATATATGAGAAGGAAATCGAGTCACCTGCTATATGTAGCTGATTCTGAACGAACTCGTCTTCGAGATGAACGTGTTCTAACGCATTTTTAATCAATAAAATGTTAACACAATAGTACATATTTGACCATAAATTTTTTGACATTATAGGGGAAGCCGAGCTTCCCTTGCAGTCTTAAAGAAATCCCCACTGATTGAGAGCTCCCCTTCACCTTGCAATGTACAGTAGGTAACTAAAACTAAATGCAAAGATGTGCTTTGTCCCCCTGCACTCCCATCGTTCTTTTAGGCCGTCTGGTATAGGACCATTAAGATGCAAATGGCCATCCTTAACGAGCTGCAGATCTTTGCCGTCATTTTCTATACACCTTTATCGATTCATTGTACATTGACACCATGTCACAGTATGTGCTCTCAGAGATATACAGTAACACTTGATATTCAGTGACAAGATCAAAAAGTGAAAGTTCACAAGATATCGTTTCGGCTCGGGTCTTCAGTTTCAGCGTCGCTCTAGCTTAATTTTATTCGTCTCTCATCCGTGCATGTGGCATCTGTCTTCCAGCTTCTGTCTTAATCGGTCGCCAGGGATGACCTTTTCTTCCTCGCCAGACGAGAACATCAGCAAGTTTAAATGCCATCAGATTTGGTCTCCTGAAATTGTAACCTTTCTTAATGGGAACTGATGAAATCCGCTGGAAATGTACAAGAGACAAATCGGGGCAAATTTGAAATCCGCATGGGGAAATCTTTTGTAGAAATGCATGATTGCATAGATTCCTATTAAAATTACTAGATTTCGCAGAACAACAGTAAATGTGGCTGCACCTTAAAATCAGTGCAGACATGATTTGAACATGGCTCTTTCTGTGACAGAGTTCTGTATTTACTTCAGCTCCTTTGGCTAGGCATGGCTTTAGGTGTAACCTCATTTAGCCACAGGATTATGTTCGTAAGCCTTTTAGAGGTATAAACTGGTCACATGAAGCCTATGATTTGTCTTGCCTCACTGTCTTGTGAACATAGCTACTGAGTGCTAATCTGCAATGCTGTCTCTTTTCCCCAAGAACAAATTCTCCTTTTGGATGTGTATGGTCCATTCTGTCTCTAGACCAGCTTAAGCTTTCAAGATGCATCTTCTTTATTCTAAGGCATGAATGTCTGCTTGAGATATTGAATCTCTGGAAGACAGGCACTTTCAAGCAAGGTAAGAAACATGGGCGAGCAGAGTGCTCTTCTTATATTCGTGATCTCATGATCCAATCATCTGGAGTTTATATAGGGAATGATAGTATTGCTGAGATTATCTGTTCATATATGATGAGATAAAAACAGCTTGATATGTTCTGTTTTGGTTTGCTGTGGGCTTTTTTGTAAGTCTTAAATGACGGATTGATTTTACTTGGAAAAAGGTCTTTTTTTTTTTTTTTTTTTTTTTGTGTTTTTGAAATGTTTTCAGAAGAGTTTTACGGAATAAGGACAAGCCACTATCCTGCTTGATCCCAGTGTTAATCCTCTGGGCCCTGAGGGTGTTTTGGGGGCCTGGAGAACTTTCGACATTCCCTGACATTTGTGCTTTTTTCAGTTGCTTATAAAATATAAATGGCTAAAGTCTAATAATACTGTAAACAGCACAAACTGGGCTACAATAATATGTTAGCAGCATTTATGTACATGATTGTGTTTTTGAGAAATCAACGTTTATGCGTGGTTAGTGAAAAACTAAAATTTTGAAGTCACTGAAATAAGACCATAAAACACATACAGAGCAATGGTTCACAAGACTTTTGAGAACCGGATCTTGTAGCCTAGAATTTTTGCTTAAACAAGATGATTTTCACATAATTTGGATTTACTCACAGAAAACAATACATTGATTTAAATTTTTAAAGACATGTTTTGTGATTGAAAGCCAATATGCGAGGGAGTGTAATGGTCTTGAATATTAAGTGATTTTCACCTGAGAGACAAAGGGCCCTCCCCTAAAGCTGCTAATGGGCCATCAATGTGACTGTGACTGAGGCAGGTAAGAGAGAGTGTGAGGAGATTGAAAAAATGGGTTTTTAAAATTATTTGTATTTTATTTACAACACCGTATAATCAAAACATACATAATGAAGGTCAAAGACACATTATTGTGCACTGATCTAACCACAGAGATGTGAACAGACTTTAACTCATTTCTGCAATAGATTCTGTTCAACAAGTGAAACAGATAAATCATACCTGATATTTACGTGTTATTTAAGTGTTTCTGCTACTTTCCATGGATTCAAGAAGAAACTGTTGAACTTCTGATGTTGCTGCAGCGCTCTCAGAGGAAAACAGTTGGAAGAGACTGAAAGTCAGCAGGATTCATCATCTGTGGTGCAGGTGTCTGATTCAATAAAATACAAACAACCAAAAGAAAGAAAAAACATTTGTGAACATGTTTATATCAGGAGCATCTATATATATATATATATATATATATATATATATATATATATATATATAAGCATAGACTCATTCATGCTTTGTATTATCGTTAAAAAAAACCGAATTATTATTGTTTAGCACGCTATTAAAATCTATTTTTGAACAGAGTAGGCTATTAATAATAAACATGTTCTAAACATACTTAGACTCGTAGCATTCATCATGTTACAATGTACTCTCATATTACTTTTATTGTTTTATATAGAGCATGAAAACATCACCGCGCCGTAAGAAATTTAAATACAATGAATTTGTGTTTTTTCAAAATATGTCATATCAGTAGCTTGTGTATTTTTGAACACAAATGTCCTTCATGTAGCCACAAGTCACCTTTTCTGCTGTCAGTGTTTCTTAAGGTCTCCAAATATGAATGTCAGTTCAGATCCCACAGAGGAAGGGGCTTTATAGTGCACCACATTTTAGAGTTTTTACTGCTACAGGTGAGGATTTGCTTTCTTTTAATACAGTTTGGTGTCTGTCCAATATAAGATAGAAGCCCTGCAGCTGTCTGCAGAAATATCACAGCTTGAGTTCCCACAAGCTCCCCCTGGCCATCTCTTCTGTTGGTGCTTGCTATGGAAAGTGGGCTGTGCTCTCTCAAATGTTGGGATGAGCAGAAGGAAAGAAATTCACACACTTTCCCAAGAGGTTTTGTAAGGGAACTGTGTAATGTATGACTGTAAACACAAGGGCTGCACAATTTTTCAAGTGTTAGCAATAATTTTCCTCTGATATAATGATATTGTGAGTATAAGAGAGTCAAGGCAGAGTTGTAATAAGATTCTTATGCTCATCAAGGCTGTATCTATTTGATAAAAAAAAAATAAAAATAATTTTGTGAAACATTATTGAAATCATTACTCCAGTCTTCAGTGTCACATGATCCTTCAGATATCATTCTAAATTGCTGATTTATAATCAATGTTTGAAAAAGTTGTTCTGTTTAACATCTTTTGAGACCTATGATACTTTTTTCAGGGTTCTTTGATAAATAAAAAAGTTAAAAAGAACAATGTTTATTCAAAATTGTATTAAAGAGTGATGTATATTAGAGTTGGTAGATTTGTTTAATTTCTGTGAATTAGTTCAAACTGTCCGTTTCGGTGCATTTAATTTAAAATTTATTATTTTTGATTTGCTTTAAACATTAACATTTTGAATCTACATGTGGCTACAACAGATTAAATTAAGAAAAATCAGAGCAAATATATGAACATCAATATATTGTTTCAATATAATGTTTCAGGATTTTTTGATGAATAGAAAGTTCAAAAGAACAGAATTTATTTGAAATATTTATATTTTTTATGTAACGTTTTAAAGTCTTTTGTAATGAATCTGAATAAGCATTAACTTCTTTAAAAAAAAATCTTACTGACATCAAACTTTTGAATGGTAGAATTTCGCTAAAAGACTGAAAACTATTGAGAGAAAATTTTGTCAGCTATATCGCCCAGCCCTATTCTCAGCATCTGTTTTATTTCTTAACATTTGCCAGTTTTTCAGATCTTTGGGAAGCTGAGTAGAAATGTGTGCTCTTTGAATTGCTGAATTCAGCAGTGAAGTTGCCAAACAATACACAATACTTCCATGGATTGTGATCAGCTTCTCAGTCCTGGAACAGTGGGCTCTTGGCTGCACTTCTGTTTGCTGTGAAGCACCTTCATAATTCCACCATTCATTCAGCATCGCTAGGATCCTTGATATGATGTGAGAACTTAATTTTACATAATGGGCATTTAAGTACTCACATTGAAATTGTTTTATTTCAGCACGAAGGCCAAGCGTAGAACTTTGACATTTAAAACGTCCTCAATTAAATGTTGAAAGCCTCACATGCGTGTAGCATTTTGTGCCACTGTCATTTAATTTTCCTCTCAGATTTTAATGAGAGCTCCTTCTGAAGAACGCATTTGCTGGTTAGAGGGCTCATTAGTAGCCATGTGAGAGAAGGCCCAAAGCAGGAACATGGGCATTGTGGGACAAAAGGGAGGTGGAACAGGACAGGAAGGTGTCAGTCAGTTTGATTTAGAAAATTATAGTCATATTCAAAATAATGTAATGTCACTATATAATGGCAGTCGATGGAAATAAGAGAGAGTGGCTGTAGCTGTGAGAATTTGAGAGCTGGATTGTGTCTAATTATAATATCTTTGTAGGCTAAGGCAAGTCAGGGATTTATGCTGGTGATATGTCTCCCTGTTGTGGTTTCTTAAAAAAATTGATTAAGCAACTGTCGAGGAACCGCTATAATGCAATAGCAATGGGTTTTGGACAGGAGACCAAGAAAACATCCATGGTTCATTCTCTCAGTTTCTTTTTCATTGTGGTTTAATGTGGCAGCATAGAAATTAGCATGGTTTGAGTTACTGAGTGAGGAAATGAGGTACTGAAGGTGTGATGAATGTCATGTGTGTGGCTTTTGGTTCTATAGTTTTCATATCTGTATTTTAGAAAGTTTTGTTTTTGAAATGTAGCTGTAGAAGACTTATTTCACTCCCCACACAGACTTTGCAGCACAAATCTTCTTTTTTTTGTATTAAAATATTTAAAAAAATGTAGTATGTAATCTATACAAGAATATACACTGCTCCAAAAAAATTAAAGGAACACTCTTTAATCAGAGTATAGCATCAAGTCAGTTAAACTCCTGGGGTATTGAACTGGTCAGTTAAGTAGCAGAGGGGGTTGTAAATCACTTTCAGCTGCTTTGGCGTTAATGAAATTAACAACAGGTGCACTAGATGGGCAACAATGAGACAACCCCCAAAACAGGAATGGTTTTACAGGTGGAGGCCACTTACATTTTTCCCCTACTCATCTTTTCTGACTGTTTTTCACTAGTTTTGCATTTGGTTAGGGTCAGTGTCACTACTGGTAGCATGAGGTGATACCTGGACCCTACAGAGATTGCATAGGCAGTCCAACTCCTCCAGGATGGCACATCAATTTGTGCCATTACCAGAAGGTTTGCTGTGCCTCCCAGCATAGTCTCAAGAGCATGAAGGAGATTCCAGGATACAGGCAGTTACTCTAGGAGAGCTGGACAGGGCCGTAGAAGGTACTTAACCCATCAGCAGGACTGGTATCTGCTCCTTTGTGCAAGGAGGAACGGGATGAGTACTGCCAGAGCCCTACAAAGTGACCTCCAGCAGGCCACTGGTGTGAATGTCTCTGACCAAACAATCAGAAAGAGACTTCATGAGGGTGGCCTGAGGGCCCGACGTCCTCTAGTGGGCCTTGTGCTCACTGCCTGGCACCGTGGAGCTCAATTGGCATTTGCTATTGAACACCAGAATTAGCAGGTCCGCCACTGGTGCCCTGTGCTTTTCACAGATGAGAGCAGGTTCACCCTGAGCACGTGTGACAGTCGTGATCATGTTGTCATGGGGAGATCTCCTGTGGAGTCCTCCTGGCATTCTGATGTGTTTTTTTTCCATATCAAAAGGAAGTTTCCGGGAGCATCGTTAGCCTTGCTTTAGCGTGAACGTAAAGACATCAGCCTAATGCTGGCGAGAGAAAATGACTTTAATTGAAATTCTGTTAATCCTCACATGTTCCATTATCATGTCATGATAATAATAAGTCCCTTCCCAGTTGGCCTGTTGGGTCTCTCAATTGTCTGGATAATGAACTTAAATTAGTTTTTATGCTGCTACACAGGCGTGATCATTATTCTTCCATATAGATTCTATTCAAGTTTATTTTAGCCATTTGCTAGCAATATAGTCTCATGCTTCAATCTTAGATCATATAAATTATCACACATTTGTGCCAGCAAAGCACAGACATGAGATGCTGCAAAGCTATTTGGCACCATTGAGCATGGTGGGTGCAGCTGACAGGATATACTCAAGTACTCATTTGCCTGTGGTTGGACAGCGATGATGCAGACTATTGGGTGGTGAGGTTCACATATAGCATGATATATAAGCGGTCTGGTTTTTGGTGATTCTAGTAGTGCTAATGAATTTTTTCTTTGTCTCTTTCTTTTTTTGAGGTTTGACCTGCATTGATTAATTGACATTTGTCAGTATTGGGTATTTAATTATGCATTTTCATTACTCATTTTTACATTTGTGTACGATTGCCAAGATTAACTTTGTGTACGCCCAGTAATAACTAATCTTTAAGTCATTCATAATTTAATGCACTATTAAATTCAAATCTCAGAATTAATATCTATTTTTCAGTGCATGTTTGCATTTAGCTTTTAGCGTTTCAAATGCTTTTTATTTGTTAGTTTATTTGGACAATATATTTAGACATTAATTGGTTATCTGCCTTAAAATGATTTTTTTTTTATTATTGTCTCTAGAACATGCATGTTCATCCCATATCCCATTTGTTCATATAGCAGGGAAAAAAATATTTCAAATTCATAGGTGCTTGTAACTGTAATACATTGTAACACAAAAATAATGTGGTCATATGAAATGTAAATGAGTAATTTTGTGAATCCTTAATTTCAGTAATGTGTGGATGACCATATAGGTAAGCTAACACCAACAACCATTTTTGACCCAGAATAAACCATGCATATTTGTAATGCACCAAAAAATGAATTTTTTAAAGCAAAACTAAAACTGAACATTTTTATTTAGTCAAAAATGAAAAGCAAAAATTAGGTAACTGAACTTGTCATGTAGTTCAGGGTGTTGTGTTGACATGATATACAGTCATTGTACATTTCTTTAGCAGCAAGATGCCTATCGATCACAAAATAGACACTGACACAGTTAAAAAGTCTCATTGGAGGAGCAACAAGTGTTTCCGACAAAGATTTCACTATTGCATATGCTGTTTCTCTTCAATCCTAATGTGTCTAGTTGGTTTTAAAGTGTCTTAGTATACGGGTTGAGCTGTTTTGGCGAGACCGTTGAATGGACAGGCAGGATGCAATATTGATTAAAAGGCTCTGATGCTTTTTCTTGCAGAAAAGTAAGTAAGTAAATTTTATTTATAGAGCACATTTAAATTCAGCTTACACTGACCAAAGTGCTGTACAAAACAATCATAAAATACAGTAATGTATAAAATAAAATACAAATTAAAATCCAAGATAACAATGCTAATCCATAAATTAAAATTCAGGAAAGGCCATAGAATAAAGATGCGTTTTAAGTCTAGACTTAAAAACAGAAATAGACGAAGCACTCTTAATGTCAGGTGGCAACTGATTCCATAGCCGTGGAGCAGCTACTGCAAAGGCTCTGTCACCTTTAAACTTAAGTCGTGACCGTGGGACATATAAAAGAGCTTTATTAGCAGATCTGAGGGGCTTGGGAGTAGATTTAAACGAGATAAGATCCGAAATGTAAGATGGGGCTTGTCCATTAAGTGCCTTAAAAACAATCAACAAAATTTTGAATTGAATTCTAAAAGAGACAGGAAGCCAGTGGAGCGACGCTAAAATTGGAGAGATGTGATCATGTTTTTTTGCACCAGTTAACAATCTGGCTGCTGCATTCTGGACCATCTGCAAACGAGCCAGTAAAGATTGGGGAAGACCTAGGTATAAGGAATTACAGTAGTCTAATCGTGTTGTGATAAATGGATGAATAACTTTTTCCAAGTCTTGAAAGGAAAGTGTTGATTTAAGTTTAGAAATGATTCTCAGTTGATAATAGCTGTTTTTAACAACTGAGCTAATTTTGCTTTTCAAGGCAAAGCTCAGAGTCAAAAATAACACCTAAATTTTTTGCATGTGACGTAACATATGGAGTGAGACTGTCTAAGTTCCTAACTATAGAATTTCTGTTTTTAGAGGGACCAAAAATATTATTCGCCATCCAGAATTTAATGTCCTTCAAACAGTCCATAAGAGGCTGCAGAGAATGTCTAGATTTTAATGGAACGTATAACTGAGAATCATCAGCGTAGAAATGAAAAGAGATTTTATATTTCCTGATTATATTACCAAGTGGAAGCATGTACAGATTAAAAAGTAAGGGCCCCAGAATGGACCCTTGAGGAACCCCACAAGGGAGAGAAACTGATGATGAGGAAAACTGTCCGATAGCCACTGAAAGTGTCCTGGATTTAAGATACGACTTAAACCACAATAATGCTGCATCCTTAATACCCACCCAATGTTCAAGGCGTGACAAAAGGATGTCATGATCAACTGTGTCAAAAGCAGCACTTAAATCCAACAAAATCAAAACTGCATTTTCACCGGAGTCAACCGCAAGTAGCAAATCATTCATCACTTTTAGCAAAGCCGTTTCAGTGCTATGATAGGTTGCAAAACCTGATTGAAATGGTTCAAATATCATAGTCGAATTTAAAAACGGAAGTAACTGTGATTGGACAACTTTTTCCATAACTTTTGAAAGAAAAGGCAATTTTGAGATGGGACGATAATTATTCAAACATTTTACATCAACATTGGGTTTTTTAAGCAGTGGGTGGACAACTGCATGCTTTAAAAATGCAGGGACAGTGCCAGAGACTAAGCAGGAATTGATAATTGTTTGGATGCTAGAACCAATTATATCAAAAGAACCTTTAATGATATCAGAAGGAACAACATCCTGGGGCGAGGTTGTAGATTTCATCTGCATCACTAAGTTCCTCGGATCAAACAAAGACACTGGCTGAAAGCTATTAAATTTGGCTGTATTAACTGGGCATTCAAGCAGAATATTAGAGTAAGAAGGAACAAGGGACGATCGAATGCCATCAAGCTTTTCAACAAAAAACCAACAAGAAAAGGATGGGGATTCATGGGGAAGCAGGTTAAATGGCCTTGCATGCTCTATGAATTACATTTAACTGCTTACAGGGTTCTTCCAGTGTGACTGCATTATTGTCCAATGATGAGAATTAGGATGAATGAATGACTGAATTCAGACAGCATATTGGAATACAAGCAGAGCTCCATAACCCATTTAAATTAGTTATTTCTCATCTTCCGGTAATTTCAATAATGAGTACAATGTTATGTTTTGAAAATCATGACCAATAATGCCACACTCTGGGTTAATGCAGACGGACGTAACGGAAGAAATACCCAACTTCCAGTCAGAATTAGAGCAACAAATCATTTTTGTTATAAATTTCCTGATGAAATTGTGCACATTCAATAAGCCGTATCTCTGCATTTCTCTCTTGATTTTGAATCCAATAAAACACAGAAGCAGGCAGACCTGCTGTGCAAAAATGAGATTTAATTGAGACAGTCAGTGTGTTCTCTGCTTTCTCGTTTTCTAGCTATTTTGCTGGCAGTATTCAAAGCATCAAGTTCAGTGTTGGAGCTGAACTTGCATTGAAGCTGCTGTTTGTCAGGCTACTCATCATTTTAATGCGATTCAACTACAGTCAAACTATTCTTTTGGAAAAGTAGTTATCTATAAAACTAGCTGCTAGTACACAACCATGTAAGCTACTTTTAAAAAAAGTATTTAATCTATTTTAATATATTTATTTGATTTATATTTTTATATATTTGTGACCCTAGACCACAAAACCAGTCTTAAGTCGCTGGGGTATATTTGTAGCAATAGCCAAAAATGCATTGTATGAGTCAAAATGATTGATGTTTCTTTTATGCCAAAAATCATTAGGATATTAAGTAAAGATCATGTTCCATGAAAATATTTAGTAAATTTCCTACTGTAAATATATCAACTTAATTTTTGATTAGTTATATGCATTGCTAAGGACTTCATTTGGACCACTTTAAAGGTGATTGTCTCAATATTTTGATTTTTTTTTGCACCCTCGGATTCCAGATTTTCAAATAGTATCTCAGCCAAATATTGCCCTATCCTAACAAACCACACATCAATGGAAAGCTTATTTATTCAGCTCTGAAATGATATATAAATCTCAATTTTGAAAAATTGACTGTTATGACTGGTTTTGTGGTCCAGGGTCACATTTTATTAAATTACATCCACTCAGTAGTTATCTGAAGTAATCATTTTCTGTAGGACTTTATCAGTCTCTCACATCGTTCTGGAGGAATTGTAGCCCACTTTTCTTTACAACGCTGCTCCAGTTTATTGATGTTTGTGTGTATTTGTTTATGCACAGCTCTCGCCACAGCATTTCAGTCAGGATGAGGTCTGGACTTTGACTGGGCTATTGCAGCCCCTTGATTCTTGATTCAGCCGTTCTGTTGTAGATTTGCTGGCGTGCTTGGGATAATTGTCCTGTTGCATGACCTAGTTTTGACAAAGCTTTAGCAGTCGTATCATATGGCATCACATTTGACTCTATACTTTGGTATACAGAAGAGTTCATGGTCGACTCGATGACTGTGAGGTGCCCAGGTCCTGTGGCTGCAAAACAAGCCCAAAATCATCAGCCCTCCTCCAACATGCTTGACTTTTGGTATGAGGTGTTTGTGTGCTGATATGCTCTGTAGGATTTCACCAAATGTGGTGCTGAGCATTATAGCAAAACAGCTCTACTTTGGTCTTGTGTGTTCAAAAGACATTGTTCTAGAAGTCTTATGGTTTGATCAGATGCAACTTTGCAAACCTAAAACGTGCTACCATGTTTTTGTTTTTTTTTGGATAGAAGAGGCTTTCTTCTGGCAAGCCTTCCAAACATGCCATACTTGTCCAGTGTTCGCCAAATTTCGAAATCCCTGGTAGCCCTTCGGGCAGATACTCTTCAGATTTTGGTAGCCCGAAAATTAATTTAACTAGCCCAAATAAAATAAAGACCATAAATATCAATCAAAAACATTTTCAATACACAAATATCAACGGATATCAAGGAAAGAGTTTTATTTGACTATTTACAAGGTATCTGCAGAATTCTTAAAAATCTATTTAAGGCAATTTGAAAAATAATTTCTTGTACCATTTAACGTATTTAAAACTATCCAAGGCCTTAAAAACTCTTAAATTTAGTTGTATCAAATTTAAGGACCCGTGGGAGCAATGTTTCTTCAAATTTTTTTTCTGAGCAAAACTTTTCTCTATTGGGCGGATATTCGGGCACCTGAGCAAAAGCATTCTTTATACCAGACCTGTACAGCACGCACACACAAAAAAAGTGTGTAACTTTTAACTTTAAGGGGAGACACTTCAGGCCAAAACACAGTTTTTTTAATGCACCTGTCAAATGTGCGATTTTGGATTTTCATAAAGTATTTTTTCAGACTAACAGAAAGAAAACATCCAAAAGACACTGTTAAGTGTTTCTTCTATAGCACTTTATCGATTTGTGTCAATAGATTTCAATTACAATTTTATTTTCAATTACAATTATTTTTAAAAGCCGTTTTCTCAAAATGAGTTTTCTCTCCTGCATTGAGCCATAAATCTCCAATTCAGTAGCACTTACACACACCAAACTTTACATCTTTATCCCTGTCTATATCCTGAAGGTTTTTACAGAGGGATTTGTTCATATATAATTTGCTTGATTATATACAACATTTTATTTCCCCCAAAATTTTGAAAATGTATTGTTTTCTGTCTGTTCTAAGTATTTTCTGAATTATGGAGTGACAAAATGAGAGACCAAAAATTCCCTCTGTAAAAACTTTTAACTCTAATATGTCAATAAAATGAAATACGAATTTTGAAACCAACTTCATCTAGTGTTTAGATTTTTGTTCTAGAAATGTATGCAAATTAGTGCATATTTCATTAAATAATGCATAATTTGCATATTTAAACCTAACCTTTTAGAAAGCTTGTAATACAAAACATGTTTGCAATTATCAATGTGATCAATCAACTAGGTAAGTAAGGTGATAACTATTAGTATTTTTTTTACTCTATTCACCTGCAGTGTCTCGCCTTAATGTGCTATTTATATTTGATTTGACCCTTGATGTAACTAAATGATGTACATTTTAGGTTACCTGAAAAAACATTTTTACTGTACAATACACTGCAGTTCAAAAGTTTGGATCGATAAAGTTTTTTAAAGAAGTTTCTTATGCTCATCAAGGCTGTATCTATTTGATAAAAAATACTGAATATTATTTCACAAAATAATATTGTGAAATATTGCAATTTAAAATAAATGTTTTCTATATTAATATACTTAGTACCATTATTTTTTTTTTTGACTTTCATACTGGAGAATGTGAGATTGAAATGTAAATCCTTTGTGTTCCTTCCGATCTCACTGCTCAGTGTTAACACCTGCTTTGGCTTCTTTACCACATAGCATTAACGTAAGTATCTTATACAAAGAATAACCACATTTATAATAAATGGGCAATCATTGTTTTATTAGAGACTGCGGTTTTTCTCTCATTTACAGACCAAACATCTGCGCTGTGTATCTAACCATATAAATGGCAATTAGGCAACAAAGAGCAAGTCTTCCATGAAATATACGTGCTTAGCTTTATTTAAAGACAGTTTCCATGCATTTATCAAAATCCCAAAAGAGATTAACTTAACAGACCCCTGCCAGTCACAATGTATGGTCTGTTTTCCTTAAATGCACTTCACTGACTTTAATCAGGAATATTTTACCATTCCCCACCATATGTGTGTGAGTGTCTGTGTGCTGGATGTGTATTTTGGTGGAGCCACACATAGTGAATGTAACCTCACCCATTTATCATGCGCTTATAGTGTTGATTTTGCTGTCTCGTATGCGAAAACGATTAACTTAATTTTCCTCCATTGTTATGAAAGAAGCTAAGAGAGGACAGATGCACAAATTTATTTGTTCTTTTCCTGTATTTCATCATAACCACATCCTCTCGCCTCAGACACCTATTCTCTCATCTTATGCTCTCTTATCTCTCACTTTTATCCTCTTCCTATTATCTATATCTATCCTGTTTCTACTCATTTTACGGTCTTTACAATAAACCGGGGTTTCTATAAATACATACATTTTTGCTGACTTTGTATTCAAGCGCAGTTACACACATCAGCTGTTGTGTACCACAAAGCTTCAACCCACTAGTGTTCTGCCAAACAACAGTGTTTTTACCTTCATTAATATTTAAATTATAAATTAATATTTTAATTTATAAATTGGAATTATATTTACATTGTCAGTGGAATGCAGGCAGTGGATAATTTATTTACAGCATCATTTCATTAAACACAAAATAAATTAAAACCAACTTAATGTATCCTTGAAAGTGACACTGTAAAGAAAGGATTTTCAAAAAAGGTAAATAAAACAAAGATTATTGCAAGATGTATATAAATGATACATTTCCATAATGGAGCCATATACAACAAACAAACTTCAATTTATAAAGCAATGGATTGTTCAGTTCGAATTTCTACAAAGAAGTTTATTGATTGAAATTTCAGTAAGACTACTAATGCATCTTATTATTTAAACCGTAAAACAAATACTCTTTGAAAGCAGCAAAGCAGTAAAAAAATGTCCTAATCAAATCAAAAGCATCACAGACTTATTTGTCAGTGCATTTACTGAAACTTATACCCGGAGGGAATGGATGCAAAGTCTGATAATCTCTCATCGTACAGTTAAAATGTTAGTCTTTTAAAACATATGACGTCATCCTTCTTATATCCTTCAAGCCTTCTTTGTGTGTGTATAAATGTATGTATGTAAATGTGGTCTGTGTGTAAAATTAAGACATACATTTTAATAAGCTGCTCTTGTTAAAGGGTGGATGTGCTCAGACTTGCATGGAGTCTACGGTCCGTGTCGCTAATGCAGTTTAGCCTTTTTATTGAAATTGATGAGAATGGAAGGCAGTGGCAAGTAGGTTATTTCTTTACCCGAATGTCAGGTTTACCGGCCCAGAACATTTCTGCAAAGTTAGGATTGTGGAGTGTTCCCTGCCATGCTGAATATGCAAACTCATGTCAAACTGTCAGCCAAGAGAGCTACTCAGAGCCTGGGAACTATTACATTCTTGTTAGACCAGTATTCAGTTTCTCATAAGCTCTTGCAAGAGCCATATACAGGGCTTCTGAAGTAGATCCATGAGTATGACCTACCCATGCAAAGAGAGAAAGATATAAATGGTTTTTTGAGAATGTTCTCAGTAGCGTATTGTCCTTGATTCTTTTTAAATGAGAGCTCTGAGACTTCCAAGAACCTTTTTATAGATCACTTGTGGTAGGATCCTTTTTACAAGGCTGTACAAATCAGTGTTATGTAAAATAGGTGTTTCAGCTGTCATTCATGCATTAAATTAATTAAGTGACTTCTGCATTGTCACAAGTTTACAATTTAAAAAATTATATTTCATATAAATGCTGTTCTTTTGAACTGATTGTTCATCAAAATCTTAAAAAAAACAACATTATTTTATTTAATTATTTCCAAATGATCAGCGTGACATTGAAGACTAGAGAAATGGCTACTAATAAATTAGCTTTGCCATCACAGGCCTAAATTGTGTTGTAAAATATATTTATAGATTTTTACATTTATACACACATTCACACATATAGGCTGCGTTTACACTGGCAGAAAAAATCGGATCTTTTGCCCACATCTGACACCGATTGGAATTTTATGCGTGTAAACAAAAATCCGATTTTTTTCGTATCCGATCTGAGCCGTTTCCAAATGTGGTTTTAAATCAGATACATATCCGATATCTGGACATCCGACCTACGTCTAAACACATATCCGATTCTCCACAGAATTCCCAAAGCGAGGGCGACACGTTTGTTCATAATGCCGTTTTTATGCCGGCGCGCTGTATGCGGTCGCATTCTATTGAAATGGAAACTTTATATAGCTAAGAAATTGCACATTCAGAATTTTGAAAATACAACAGCTAAAAGCTACATTATTATATTTCTCAGCAATGTGGTGATAACTTAGCAGTTTTTATAATTAAACAGACGCTTGTTCGCAATGCTTCACAATCACTCGGTCCCTCGCACGTGGGTGCATGCATGCGTTCGTTCGTTCTCTCTCTCTTCTCTCTCTCTCTCTTCTCTCTTTCTTTCTCTCTCGTTAATTAGAATTCATTTCAATAAACATCATCTTTATTTCACTAAAGAATTCTACCTCAGCTGTAGATAAAATAGTCTAACAAATTAAAATTTCCGTTATTTTCCGGTCTTTATCCGTTCAGTCAGATTTTGTGCTGCAGATCATCCATGACAACCGTTGTCCATGCTGGCAAATAATAATGGCCATTCGACGTGAATTATATAAATAATTTTAATAGCACTGCCATTTAAAACCCGAGTGTCTACCATGTGCATAGTAAAGCGATCACTTTAGACAATCCTTTTGGGTGGGAATTAATGTAAACTGCTGCTCTTACTCTGGAAGAAATGGCAATTCTTTTTACATACTGCACTGTACTGTGTGTTTCAGTGTGGAATTTACTGATTTTCAGCATCAGTGTTGCTCCACATTAAATCCAGACTCACCTTTTGACACACACTGCCTAAATATGCTCATATATGCATAAATATTCGGTCTTCTTCCTCTATCTTTTTCTTTTATTTGTTTGTTCTGTCTAGGTTTTTTTTTTTTTTTTTTGCTCTTCACTCTCTTCCCCTTAGGAATGTTGGCTTGAGCTCAAAAATCCTAAATCAACCGCAGCTTGTCTTTGCTCCCTGGGTCCCACTGCTTTCAGGCTGTCATGCCACATGTGGACGTAGACCCCGTCTAGGACAGTGCGGATCAGTGGCCTCTGCTGACTCTTTAAGCAAACTGTCCTGAGCTCTAGTCATTTTTTTAATGGTAGCTAATACGTTTTAGCCTGTCGATATTGATAAATTAAAATTATAAAAATTGACGGTATCGTCCAACTGCAAGAATATTAAGATATTGAGCATGTCTAAGTTTTACATTTTGTCATCCAAATCTGCTTTTATATCTCAAGTAAGTACTGATCTTTTGAACTTTATTCATCTTTTACAGTTTACTTAAAAATTGTGTTTTTTATTCAAAGTAAGTTGCTAAAAAGTCGCTAACCCAGGTGAAAAAAGTGCACTTCCATAATGTACTTAGTGTTCTATTTTTGCGCACTAATTTTGTACTTAATATACTAAAAATGATTCTTTAGTCTTAAGATAAACTTACGATCATCTGTCTGTACTCAACTGTGCTATTTTGGGACAACATGAATATGAATTTAAATGTGCTACTATCTCTGCATTTAAAAAATGTATTTGGCACCACTTGTAGTACACTTAAGTACTACTTAAGATAGTTCAAGTATACTACAAGTGCTAACTAATTACTTTTTTTTTTTTTAAACGCAGAGATAGAATGTTAAAAGTAGGGATGCACCGAAATTGTTTGACCGAAAAATAGCAAAAAAACCTGTTTCGGTGTTCGACCGAATAAGCGAAAAGACTTACTTAAATTGATTTAGAAAAATAAATTGTACCGAACAATGATGTGATGCGATCAAATAGAGGCACACACTAATGCAGCAAACACGTCTGTAGTGAGAAAGTATTTAAAACTGTCAGAGAAAGAGAAATAGCACAGTTGAGTACACTTAGTTGATTTTAAGTTTATCTTAAGAAGAACTAAAGAATCATTTTTAGTATATTAAGTACAAAATTATTGCACGAAAATAGAAAACTTTTAGTATATTATGGAAGTGGACTTTCTTTTTTTTTTACCTGGGAAATAAAGACTACAACAGTTGTTCGATCTGTTAATGGCATATTCTCAGGCTCCTGTGGTTTTTATTTAGCAACTTATGCTATTTTTCTTTCTCATTGTTCCTCCACATGAGACACATATTCCTCAACTGGGCGTAATATAGTAAATATTATTAAAGGAATATGACAGTGGTTTTTTTGGCGGTGGCCCAAGGTGCGGGGTTAGCTCTCACTTCTGGCCTTCATATGTCCTTTCCTCCCACATTCAAACACACACACACTTACAGTTGCTCTACCTTCAAGCACGGAAGAGTGGATGGAGAAAATGCAAACCTAAGTGGAAAAATTTGTTATATGTCATGTGTCCAGCTTCTCCTCCTCTTCTTCCCTGTGGCCTCTTCTTCTCTTCTAATCCTCTACCTCTCCATGACCTTTTCCCATCTGATTATCTGCCTCTTTCTCATCTTTTTTGTCTCGCTCTCTCCTTCAGCACTGGCCTTTGTGTGGCTTCTTCGACTAATGGCACAGACAATTTTGGTTTGAATGTATTGAATTGCTTTGTTTATTCAGGCGCTCATTGAAATATGTAGCTCTTAACGTCGTCTTCATATTAAAGGAGTAAACCAATGTGATTTATCTTCTGGCTATCGAGGCAATGCGTCTTAATCAAAGTAAGGTGGCTGTAACCCTTTACTTTTTTTTGGGCCGAGAGTGGAGAATTCTCATAGTCGTACAGCTTTTCACTTGCTGGTTTAGCTTGAAATTGTCAAGGGTTGCTGTGAATGGTCTAGCGCAGCATGCATCTCTTTAGCTGGGACCAAGTGTTAGATTAGCTTGTAATTGTCTGCTATTGTTAATACAAGTTTTCATTTGCCCTAGAATGGCTTTTTAAATGATCAAGCAGAGTTGCAGGAAAAGCGGGCAGAAAGGGAGGCCCACGTATGTGCTACACCCACAGGAAAACGCATTGTCTGTGCTTTACACATGGCTTTTATGGCCTCAAGTAAATTCTCCACGTAAGTTTAAGAAGTATTTGATTGAACCTTTGCCCAAGGGCCAGATTGGTTTTATGTGCACATATTGAGGGTAGAAAAGGTCTCCAGACTTCTTTGAAGACTGGGCATCTGTCAGGCAAGAGAGATGCATAAGCACCAATGCTACCAATTCATAGCATTTTGGTGTTTGAAAATGGACCAGAGATGCCTTTTTATATAATTTAATTTAATTTCATTTTGTAAATTTCATTTTTCCTCTGGTATGTTTGAGTGCTCTGCTAGATGAACTTCTCATTGCAATTTGGTTAGTGCCCCAATGTAAATTTTACGACTTTGTATTTATGCGTTTTATCGTAAATAACAGTCATTTCAGACACTGCTTCTTTTATTTTTTGACCTGGCTTTCTGCTCTCTCAGCACCCCATGAACCATTGCATCAGTTCCCCACTCTAGCCCAAATGCATTTCAGATGGAATTGCTTTGATCTGATGAATTTCTGTCACCTTAAATTGGTCACTGCTATTTTTTTTTACTTACCAGCACACTTTTTAAATGCTTGGTAGGTTGGATGTAGGTCATTCGATAGCCCATCCTACAGATGCACTGTGCCTCTTCAGACTTCAGACAATTTAAATGGTGTTTAGTAATGTTTTTTTTTTCCTTTTACTTTAACACTTGAGCTCTGGTATCATTAAGTGTCTCCTTAATTTCTCTTCCCATCTAATTGTTCATTTGATGGTAGGATAAAATGAGGTTGCTGATGTTACAATACTATGATTGAATTTAATACTCAAAATTAAACACGCATCCCATGCAATATACAAATTATGAAAATGTAAAGGATAAAGGCCAGTTGTTTGTTTCTCATGCTGCTCTAATTGGTGATCATAGCCCACAGCTAAACTTGTTTCCAGAGAGTTGCTACCCACCATTCACAGCCTGTCTGAGAGTGCCAAGAAGAAGCATTCAGTAACCAAATAAACAGAGCAGTGGCTGAGAACATTTGCATTGACCAAATACCAATATATACAGTGGAAAGATTTGGATTGAATCTCAATAGCTTTTTCGTGCGCACTGAAAAGCCAAAAGCGTACAGAGAAACTAGAGAACTTGAAGTGGCTTGATATTGTGGTTGTACAACAGATTTCAAGGCCAGCAGAAAAATGCAGTCCTACATAGCTGTATTTACGGAGTTGATAACAAAGAATTGACAGATTGGCAGCCATGGTGCCTTTGCAATGCAGAACTTAATATTGACCACACAGCAGAGAGCCTCAGGGAGGCCTTTAATTAGATGTGATATATATGTACAACAATGCGACCTCCATATGGCAGACATTAAGACTGATAGCACTTCAAATAACAATGGTGGTTCTCTGATTATAATGGTATTCCCTACTTTGGACACAATCTCGATTTTGCAGGTCATAAGGGCCTCAAAGTTTGTGTAATTAATACCTCGTCGTGATGTTGTATCGAAGTGCATGATTGGTGTCAAATCATGGTAGTATCAGCATAGGCTCATTTGAAAAAAAAGTGCCTTTATCTACATTTTCACTCCCAAAATACATAGTGTCCAGCTGAATTTTAAACCTTTGCCAGTAACAACAGCAACGACTTTTATTCCTTTTCACACTAATTGATTACAGAATTTGTTTTCCACAGTTCCCTGCCTACATGTTATTACCACCCATAATGCATGTTTTTTAAACTTATACATTGACGTCGACATCACATAACCAGCTCCATCAGTTGAGATCATTTGTATATAGAAGCAAACAAAATGGCTTGGATCTCAAGATTGTTTTAGTTAATGGTATCGGTGTAGTGTAGGCGATAAGATCATTTAAAACATCATACAGCATTAACATTTTAGCGCCACTCATCAGACATTTCATTTTCGTACTGCTACTATACAGCACATATAAAAAGCAATGTAAAAAAAAATGTTTGTTCTTGTTTAAACTGAATGGGCATTTAAACAGAAGCATTGATGGTGTTCTAGAAATACTTGATTGTTTTCAACTTAAAAGGTGAAAGTTTTGAGTTTTATTTAGTAGAATTTTTAGTAGGTGGTTTAATTTTGAATCAAGAACAATAGTTAAATCTGTGAGGGTCAGACTTTTGTTCTTCTTTCAGTTTAGCCCATGTATTATGTTGAAGTTCTTTTATAAAGATAATGGCCAACTGGCGAGTAACTGATAAATGTGCACACGGCACATTTGGTCCTGGTTTGCTAACAGGACTCTTTTATTAAGTTGAAAGCCTTTTACTGTACTCATTCTGTCTTGTTTTACTTCCAGACAATCTGGCTTTTGTTTGTGACATTTAGACATCATTCTATAGGTGGTATCTGTTGCTCAAGATGGCGGTTGGTCTGGTTCACTCGAGGACGGGTCAGGTAATTCTCACTGATGCTATCCTATGTCATTACCAAAAGCCTTTGCCACATTCTGTGCTTTCGATCTCTCTCTCTTTCACCCTTTCTTCAGCCTCCAGCTTCAGTCTCCACCTCCTATTTCCTCTCTCACATTGTATGCTGGTCCCAAGAGAGCTCAGTTTAAGTTGGTCAGACTTGAGTCCCTGATCGTGGCCCTTCCTGCTCCGATAAGGAGATTTTCCCCTTCTGTTGGGGTTAATGGATAGGGTGAGAAAGGTAGTCTTGAATACAGATCCTACTGCAAGAAAAGTCTTTAAAAAACCTGGTATTAAAAATATGTGCTAAATACTTCTCTTTGTATTCATGTAGGTCTCCTATGGTTTTGGAGAGCTTTCATAACATTTCTGCAAGCAATGTTCATTAAAGTTTAAATTAAAGAGATAAGCAGTAAAGCAGTTTTGTACATTTTATTTCTAAGGCATTATAATAAATAGGTAAAATTACTTTTTCCTTTTAGGTATATAGATGTTATTCAGTATAGTTATATGGACAACAATATTCAGATTTTTACACGATTAAGACAATACACTGATTAAAGATCTACCATGTAAACAGATTTTTGATTACCTTAATCCAGCTAAAATCATACTCGAAGTAAACATAAATCAAATTACATGTTGAGTATTCCTATTTTAGTCGTATTATCGAAGTGCAGTATAAACATGTACACGCTATTGTTGTCAAAAGTACCGATTTCGCTACCAGTTGGTACTGGGATTTTAAAAAAGTCCATTTCCCGCTTTCCGTGCTGTTGAGTGGATTCTTAAACACTGCTGTTTGGCCATAATTTTCACGCGCTCAACAGATATGACTGAGCGCTCGGTGAAGTGTGAAATTATGATAATTTTAGCCAATCACTGTCATTTTCTGTTGAGTGCGTGAACACTATGGCCAATCAGCAGTGTTTAAGAATCCGGTCAAATGGTAGCGGGAAATGGACATTTTTAAAATTGCAGTACCGACTGGTAGCGAAATCGATATTTTTGACAACACTAGTACCTTAACCTTTCGCTGCATTTTGCGACAGGATACACACACGGCAGTGGTCAACCGTTTGATGGCAAACAAAAGAGCATGGCTTCAGCAAGCCATCGTCTGTTTGCACATAGCATGTAAAATTAAAAATGAAACACCCAAAACTGTATATGGCACTGTAATGAAGATGAACTGTATGTTGATACGTGAAATACTGGAGGGGACGTTGGATGGCGTTGCATGGGGACTTAATGGCTTGTTCCATTAATCAATCTATGTAATATAACAAGTAAAACGGGAACATGAAAGGAATATTCTAAATGCAACTCATGTAAACACCTTAATCATAATCTGGTTTTATTCAGAATAAGGTAAATAATTAGATTACTGATGTACATGAAAATGTAGTCAGTGTATGTATGTATGACATGTCATGTCATTGACCCATTGGCAGTGTGTGAAGTCCAACATGGTCAACATTTAGGGCTTGCTCTTGAGTTCAGAGAGCTGTTGCTAGTAATTGGCTCAGGGGACCTGTAAAGCAACACTTTTGGAGTCTTATGGCCCTCATAACTACGCTTGTATGTTAGCTTTTCTTTGCTCCCTCACCCTCTTTTTTTTCCATCACACATCTCACTGAAGTGGCTTTAACCTCTTGCTTAAAAACAAAGAGTGTTTTGTGAGTGTGTTCCATACAGACCCTCACTGTTTTTCTCTTGTACACTCACTGGTGTCGATTCTGCTCTGGACAAAGGCTCCTCACTGGTGTGTGATGTCACACAGGGCAGCAAACAGCTTGGACTATGCGGGCAGAGCCTGGTATCACAGTGTTTTACTTGACCATATAGTACACAGTGTACACACATGATCTTCAACATGCCTTGTGCCCTTTTTGTGTGTGTGTGTGTGTGTGTCATTCATACTTTATCTTCATCCTTCAGTAGTGGAAGTATCAGTGAATTTAAAAATACTGTAGCATTAAATTATTGTAACATTTGAAATTACTCATTACTCATGTGTTATTTTTTTTTTAGATAAAACTGAAAATAATAATAACATCAGCAATAATAATGGCAGCCATTTGATTGTTATAAGCCATGGCATGGAAATATTTATCAGCTCATCGAAATTGGCCAGAATTTTAATATAGCTGCATCCCTAACAACTCAGTTACGCTACAGTATTACTCGTGAATTTAGGACGTAAAAGTAGCGCTACCAAACCCTGGGAAGGATGTGTGCTATTATACCTTGCCACCTTAATAGGGACATTAATCGTGCTGCAAATCGCCGTTTGTGGAACTGAACGTTTTATATAATACACAGAGAGAAAGTGCATCTTTGAACTTCTCACAGCTTTGGAGAACACAGCGTTTCTTTCTATAGGCTGAGAGAGACCTGAAGAACCTTTTGTGTTCTAGTCGGCGAATGTTAATGAGGTGAGGACAACTTTTATTTTCCATCCTATGACGTTTGGTTTTGGTATCACAGCTGGGAGGGGGTGCACTTCCCTTATTTTTGTCACCCTCTTTCTCTGTCACTCACACTCTGGGTGTCTTTCGCACATTCTCACTGTGTGCCGATTTACTGCATGTGATTGAGCTGTCACATGGAGCAGGAGAGAGCAGGCGCATAGACGTAAGCATAGTGTGATGTACTGTCCCGCTCGCATGGATGTACACACTTTTACAGATAAATTTATGGTGGTGCCTGTCAGTGCAGCCAGGATGTATTGTCAGTGGTGTTAAAAAATTGGTGGATTGCATTTTTAGCCAGCTTGGTGTCACGACTAGTTGTGTGTTTCTGATGGGTTTCTGGGTGGTTGGTCTGTATATTTTGAAAGGAATATTTTGTGATGGGAATATATTGGTGCTTTTTCTCTCTGTCCTTATTCGTTATCTTCTCTTTGTGCTCACTTTGGTGTGCTTCTATCTGCATATAGAATGGAACGCTTTCTGGGAGGGATAGGTGAGAACTTTGGCATGGAACTTGGTGCCATCTGGTTTAATATGAATCTAAATGAACCACATTGTAGGACAGCGATAAATCATGTTAAAAGAAGAGATGTTACATGCTACCAGTCGCCAAGGACGCTGTCAGCTGTTCAGCACCAATGAAGAATGCAAAAAACACAAGATTCATCACTGTATCACTGAACACATTCCAAGAACAAGAGTTAAAGAAGCAAATAAAATGCCAGACTGAATGGATTAACGCTCATCATTCAGGCATCTAAAGGACAGTTTACAATGACAGTGACTTAAAGGAATATTTCACACAAAAATGAAAATTGTCATTATTTACTCATCATGAATTTGGAACACAAATTAGGAAATTTAGACATCTATTTTTTTAATACACATATTCAGCAAGGATGCATGAAATTTATCAGAAGTGACAGTAAAGATGCTTATAATATGACGATTAAGAGATTTCCATTTCTGTTTCAAATAAATGTTATTCTGAACTTTCTGTTCCTCAAAGATTAATTAAAAAAAACATCATAATAGTATATTAGTGAATACTGTTTCTTAAGCAGCACATTAAAATGATTTCTGAAGGATCACGTGACACAACTTTACCATCACAATTTTTTTTAAATATATTAAAATAGAAAACAGTTATTTTAAATTGCAATAATATCTCATAATATTACTGTTTTAATGTATTTTTGATCAAATAAATGTTGTCTTGTTGAGCATGAGACTTTTTCAAAAGCGTTTAAAAAATCTTACCGATCGCAAACCTTTGATAGTAGTATGCATGGTGCATTCACATTTCATTTGTCATTATTAATTCCTCTCCATTTTCTAGTATAGAGCTGTATCAAAGGGCAATGTCTTTAGACACAGGAATATCCTGGAATATAGCGCCTTTTTATATATAATATATTTATATAGTGTATTTTTACAGAATATAGTTGAGTTGGTCACACTTTAGTTTACGGGTCAATTCTCACTACTAAATAACTATTAACTATAACTATAACTTTTTCCCTAAAACAAAACCCTCCTAATTTGCTGCTTATTGATAGTTAGCAAGGTAGTTGTTAAGTTTAGGTAAGGGGTATGATTAAGGATCTAAAATATGGTCATGCAGAATAGGGCTGCATGATTAATCGAAATTAAATTGCAAAGACGATAAATCGTGATTAGGCAGAAGCTGCGATTGTCATGCGCATCTTGTCAGTGAAGCATGGTTCTGTGTTCAGTAATAAATCTCCATCCAAAGGCCAGAGGGCGCTCTCACGTGGAAAATCCAAATAAGTTAAATCTTTAACTGCTTTCATTTATTCAGCGTGACTAATAAACACACAACTACGACAATATGTGGTTTATCTGAGTTTGTCTTATTATATAATTTTAGTATAAATTATTATAAAGTGTATAATAATGCAATGCTAGTTGACATAGCCTTAGTTCACTGACAAGCTACGTAAGCAGTTTTCATAATCGCAGAACAATATATTTGATTTCATAATTGTGTGATTTAAATCATCTGCGATTATGAACGTGATTTTGCGCAGCTTGTCAATGAACTACGGCTCTGTGTAGTAAATGCTGCTCCATCTGAGAGCACGTGATGGAGATTTACTATTGATCACAGAACCGGCTTTACTGACAAGATGCACATGACTATCGCATTAGATTAATCGTGTAGCCTTAATGCAGAATAAGGCATTAATACGTGCTTCATTAGTACTAATAAACAGTCAATATGCTAGCAATATGCATACTAATGAGCAGCTAGTTAGTAGTGAAAACTGATCCTTAAAATAAAGTGTTACCATTGAGTAATATGTTGGTTTTGGCATGATAGTGAGCGAATAATGACACAATTTTCATTTTTGGTCAACTTGCTGTTGGTTGTCACATTTCAACCCTGGAATTCAAGCAGTGGGATCTGAATGCCAGTCAGTGCTGAGCAGTGTCCCCATGACTTGAACCTACACACTTGCATTCACACAAACAAGCATCCTATAGTATTGTGTGCATATGTGTCTTTGTTTTCCATGGAACAGTCAACAGATAGTCCCTCGGTCCAAAGGGAGTTCTGTTGGATCGTATTGCATGTGTGTTTACAGTAGGCGCTGACATACTTGTAAGAGTGTTCATTTGTTTTTGTGGACCCTAAGGATTGAATCTGAACTCGATGTTTACAGTGTCAATAGCACTGTGACCTTTAGTTTCCTAATACCAGTACTTATAAACTTCAAATCCTGTATCAAGATGAAAAAAATGTTGAAAATGAATAAATAATAAAAATAAGTTATCTCCAATGAAGTGGAATCATGCCAGGCCCCTTACAATCTAGAATTGGCTTTAATGACTGTTGTAATTATATAACAGTGTGACGGCCTCTATCTTTGGGTTTTTCCCTCCCGCAGGCCCCCCCCCCCCCCCCCCCATTTTTTTCATGCTCATTCTGCTGGTACCTTTCATTAACTCAATTGGTTCGTCATGGTAATCCCTCTATAGTTCAGCTTTTCCATCCCACTTCGACTTCCTTTCTTTGTTAATCATCTTTTCTTGTTCTTACTTATAATACTAACCTTCTACTGGTTAGTGGATTTTGACGTTCCACTCCGTATGGTGGCTTTGTGATGGTCACATGACCCTGTTCGCCCTCATTAGTTGATACGGATGTGTGAATGAGCATGGATTTTTATTGGGTGCTGTGATGCTTCCCAGAGGCGAGTCGTAAAAGCATACCATCTAATACAGTGGCCTAGTGAAGCAGGGTTAATGCACTCAGGGTGACAGCGTTTGTGAATTTTTTTTTACATTTTCCTTTGACAAAGGTCTGGCTGGGACAGCTATGAAGCAGATGATCCAGGGCCAGGGACATCTACTGAGAAAATTGCTTGTGTTGTCATGATCTCTGATGTGAATGTGGTTGTTTGCAGCACTGTTTGTTCTCATCACAGTGAAGGGAAGATGATTAGGCTTGACGCAGCGGCTTGAGTGAGGGGTGTGAGGAAGACTGGTCGCTCAGGGTGCTGCAAGCGTCCCAGTACACAGAGGTTAAAATATTTGGACAGGGAGGACAGACTTTAAGCGTCCCCTGGTAGTGACTAGTCTAATCAAAAATTAGCATGACAAGCAGACCAGATACTGCAGCTGTCATATTCATCAAATATTTTCTGTCTGTTTCTTTGGCCAATTAATGGGTTCCAGTCCTCCTCTTGGTTTACATTTACATTTATGCATTTAGCAGACGCTTTTATCCAAAGCGACAGTTTTTTTTTTTTTTTTTTTTACATTTTATCAGCTCTTGCTTTCCCTGGGAATCGAACCCATGACCTTGGCGTTGCTAGCGCCATGCTCTACTATTTGAGCTACAGGAAAGCTGTCTTTCTTAACTTCAACCCTAACAGAACACACCTAAACCAGCTAATCAAGGTCTTCAGGACCACCAGAAACTGGTATGTTTTAGCTAAACTATGCAGGAAATAGGTGCATTACTAAAGCAAAGGTTGTTCCAAATGGTAGATACTTAATTGGCTGCCTCCAAAGATAGCCCATTGAATAAAGTTGGATGGAATTGTATATATTTCCTCAAAGCAATTCCAGAACACACTGTGATGATTTCTGTGTTAGTCGAGCAGAGCGCAATTTGAGTTGCTGCCTGTGGAGAACACTCCAAATTGGACACTTATGAGGCTCTGTTTTACTTATGTTGCTGGTAAAGAGGACAGATGCTCTTGTAGGCACTAGGCAGCTCACGAAGTTCTGGAACAGATCCAGTTACCCTGTTCCAAAACCTGAGCTGCCTTATTGCCTAGCATCTACTATGGCTTCTGAAAGCATTCAAACTGTCATGGAACCTGAGCATAAGCCAGAATGCCACATGCCACAAAGTTGATTTTAGTAGAGCTTGAAGTTAGCATGTTGCTATGAAAAGCTGTCAATTTGCCAGTCGATCGGTTACCTCACCTATGGTCATGAGCTTCATTTACGCACAGAAAAAACAAGATCAGCTGAGATGAGCTTTCTCCACAGAGTGTCGGGGCTAACCCTGAGAGACAGGTGCAGAGCTTGAACATCTTGGAGAGGCTTCTCTGTGTCAAAAGGAGCAAGTTGAGATAGTTCGGGCACCTCTAAATATGTCCAGCTGGGAAGAGCCCCCAAGGTAAACTCAAGCTGCCTTGGGAACACCTTGGGATCCCCCAGGAGGAGCTGGGTGAAATTGCCAGGGAAGAGGACAAGTGGCGATACTGCTGCCCTTGTGACTCAGTCCCTGTTAAAGCCCGAAGTATTCTTAATTTATATACTGTATGCTAGCATATGCGTACAGTCGAACGTGTAGCCTTTCAAAGTATACTCCATTTGATAGCGTGCGCGAACTCAGGCGGTCAATACATGCACTCTAGAAAGCTTCATCTTAGTCCAGTGTCTGCGCTATATTTCTCCAGAAGTTATGACCAATAAAAATATCTTCTTACTCTTTTAAAGTAAAGTTACAGAAATCTCATAAAACTCTCAGGTCGCGAACTGAACAACAAAACTTGTTTCAGCGATGGCTCATCTGAACGCCTCTGATTGACCTTTGCTTTCATAACGCACAGAATCATGTGTGATTGGCTATAACATGTACTGTAAATTGCTTAAAAAGAAATATGATGGAACAAATAAGCCCTAATATTAATTAGATGGTATTACTAGCTAGGGCTGGGCGGTATATCGAGTTTGTACGATATATCGATATATTTTTTATAAGCAATACGGTATGAGGCAATACCGTTTATATCGATTTACAGTAGTTTGAAACGAGCACATCTGAAAAAAATATCTAGAGGAGGACTGAACTGCTGCGGAGAAAGTGCTTAATACAAATTGTTCTAAACATGTGACAAGCTTTATATTAAGAGCTTTAAAAAAAACTCGTAAGATATAGCCTATAGTTTAAAGCGGCTCACGCTCGCCCCATCAGATGCTCTGACAGAAAGGCTGCTGTTACATTCACTTTATTTGTTTAATCTAAATACAAAAGTGTAGAAAATACCGTGATATATACCGTATATATACCGCAAATCAGCCAAAAAATACAGAGATATGAATTTTTGCTCATATCGCCCAGCCCTATTACTAGCCTAATAATAATAATAATAATAGTCAGCGATGGCTCATCTGAACACCTCTGATTGGCCTTTGCATTCATAACGCACAGAATCATGTGTGATTGGCTATAACGCGTACTGTAAAATGCTTAAAAAGAAATATGATGGAACAAATAAGCCCTAATATTAATTAGATGGTATTACTAGCATAATAATAATAATAATCGTCAAAGGCATCAGCCTATGCGATATCTCTGACTATCGTCGATACACGATACTGCCATCTATTGGTAAAACCCTACACAGCACAATTGAGATGGCTAACTTTTTGAACTTCATTTGCATGAGGCCTTAAAATGCTACCTACAAAAGCAGCTTATTATGTTTTAAGGCTGGTCAAATCCTAATTTGGATCCTTCTCTTAGTCTTGGTCTAGGTCTTAATGATTATTTTCGACCACGGCATTTAAGCCCACTCTGTCTTTCCTCTACTCCTCTACAATGATACGTTATATATTTAAAGCAGACATGGTAACTGGATTAATTAACAGCTTTGTCTGTTTCTTGTACATCCATTTGGAAAAGCTAAACAAGGATTTACTATTCCAAACAGCCAGTCAGTTTTCCTGTCAATAATTCTTTAATAATGGCCTTGCTGAAGGGCTGGCGGGAGGTACTTTGAACCAGTGGATGGGATTTTATTTAGGATCGTCACTGCTTTGTTTTTTTAATTATATTTTTTTTCTAGCTGTATTTACATACAAGTAGTTTTATCTCGTGCCAGCAGAGTGGAGATTCTCGAAACTGGTCCAACCACACAAACACCAAATTCTCTCTTCCTCTCTGTCTCGCTCTCTCTTCTCCTCTCCGTCATGAGCACAATCGCCACATTTACACACATACGCATCTCTTTCTCTCTCCCATCCCCGTGCGAGAGAGCTGTAAGCCAAATTGCTGTTCACTGGACGCCTGGCCATAAATTAGACTTTTGACAAGCCTGGCTGCATTGTTTTCCCCCCTGCCCAGCCCCTGACCCTGAGCTAACCTACTCAGCGGCCTAGAGCTGCCCAGCTGTGGTTTGCTACTCAACGTGGCCTTGTCTCTTCCTTCAGACAAACATGCACACTTTCTTGGTCTGTTATGCTATCTCACTCTTGTTCTGTCTGTTCTCTCTCCTCCTCTTTGATTGCTGCTCATGATGCATTTGTTCCCTGACTGAATCGCCTCTTTGACTTGGGCCTGAGCCATGCCCTTGTAATGACACCATGCCTGAATTTTTTATACAAACAAACATGGAATTACATATGCAAGCCACACAAAGGAACATTACAATAAAAAGCTCCTAAACTTGAGCTTCTATTTGATGAATAGGGGATGATTTATTTCTATTGCATTCATGTGTATTAGGGATGTTAAATGCATTATCATTTAGTGAATGATTTGGCTGATTTAGTCCAATGCATTGTATGCAATAGACATACAGTGAATAATTTAAATCTATATATATGTCTATCTGTCTGTCTATCTGTCTGTCTGTCATGCAATAGCATGCATAATTTTTTCACATTTAAATTAGTGCTGTCCAATTGATTAAACACGATTAATCGCATCCAAAATAAGTTTTTGTTTACATAATACTGTATATGTGTGTACTGTGTATATTTATATGTAAATGTAAATATACACACATACATTTATGAATATATGTAATTTTTAATGAGTTTTAATTTTGGATATTTAATTATAGTAATAATTTACTTTGTTGTGGTATTTTATCGATCAACTATTGACAAGTTGGTATTGTGACAACTCTGCTGAGTATGTGTGTATATATATATATATATATCTATATATATATATATATATATATCTACACACATGCTCGTTGCTTTCCAGAGATGTCACATTACTTTAGCCCCTGCATGCGTGACTGTTTGTGTGGTGGATTGCGAAGGTGTTATTAGCATGTTTATGGTGTTTGTGTGTATTTGTCCTTTAAACAGAGGCAGCATGGAGGGCTTAGTGATGGCTGGTGTCAGGGTGGAAGGTCATTACGAAGTTGAATGTACCATAAGCGGAGGGGAGGGCGGACGGGAATGTCGCAGAGCGAAATACAGCAGAGGAGATCGAACCATACGTGTCCTTCCCTTTCCCCTGGTACTGCCCTTCCCTCAGACCACTGTAAACCCTCCAGATAACAGCCTCTTATACTAGCAGCATTAATCATTAAACGGTCCTCAGTGTAACGCAATGAACACATACACATGGCATGATATATCCTATTCGAAATTACCTCAAGATAGTACTTCATTGCGGAATGAAGTACTATCTTGAGGTAATTTCGAATAGGATCATGCACTTAAACTCCCATCATGCACTCTTTCGCATCCGTTCTCCAGACCAAACAAACCACAGATATTTGAAAGAGCCGTCTACAGGATGTGCGCCGTGTGCCGGTGTCCCTGTGGAGTGTCCGTGTTTGTGTTTGAATGATCTAAAAAGCTTAAGGCCCCTGGCCATGGGAGTTTGGGAGCGACCCAAAGAGGAAAGTGCAAGGTCTTGAACCAGAACAAGAGAAGCCTGTTGCTCTTCATCTCTCTTCTTTTTGATTTGTCCCTCTCTAGCTTACACCTATCACTGGAGGTAGCGCTTTTGTTATGTTCCCATTGGATTGGGTTCTGATGCGTCTCCCACGGAGTGGCGGCCCACAAAGTTTAGATCAAAACTCTAGGATCATCCTCAAAGAGCATTATTAATCAAACAATACTCATGCAAGACTTGCGTGAGCTTATTAGCTGAGTTTGCTTTGATCGGCATCTCATTTTTTATGTGAATTAGTTTCTGAAAATGAAAGGGACTTGTAGAGTTTCACTAGTATGACATAAACAAGCTTTCTGATCTCTTTTCCCCATCTCAGGGTCTGGTTTTCTCTTTTGACAACAATTCCTTCTCATAGCTCATTGACAGATGACTGTACACTATGTTCTGAAGGTTAAACTCATGCTTGAACCCTCGTTCCCACAGACTTGTGGTTCATGAGAGAGGAGACGCTGTCCAGCGGTCGTCTGTCTGTAGGGCAGACAGAATTGAGAAATCCAGTCATAAAAATGGAATTTGACAAAGTTTGGATGAATAAAGTAGGGCTTTATATGTAATCAAATCTTGATATGGACTAGTGTCTGTGAATATTAAACATGAAGAGACTGCTATTGAAATATGAAGTCATACTCAAGCATCTGTTACTTGTGGTTTTTCAGCTGTCTTACTATATGAGTATGCTAAACTAGAAATACAATTGTCTTCACTATAACCCCCCCCCAATAAAATCATGACAGAAATATATTACTATTATACTGTGCAGTTTTCTTTACAAAGTAATAATACAGTTTATTATAAAATTATTTTCAAGGAATATCAAAAAAATTTCCATCCATGTTTTAATTTAAACCGTATGTTTCTGTTAGCTTCATGTTGTTTGCCAAAAAATATTCAGATTTTATTTGATTACATTTTAAAATGTTACCTAAATAGTTTTATGCGTTCATTGTTACCACTATTTTTGAGAATAAATTTGTGTAAAATAATAAAACACAGAATCCAGACAAATTAAAACATACAACACAAAATATATTTATTAAAATGTGAAAGGTTTGAATAAATCAAAAGATTTGCTAAAATTAAATTAGACCATTGAAAGAATAATAAAAAAAAAGGAAAATACTGAATTTGGGAAAAATTGAAACTGATTCCATTGCATTTTTGAACCCTGCATCAATGCGGATGTCATTTTATCATGGCTGTGATTCAGAAGTGGAAAGAATGTTTAATAATTATTCAATTATTTTATTTTATTAATTTATTTATTTTTAATACAATGCTTATTAACATATTGAGCATCCTGTAAACAAACATCAGTAAATGTCTGACATGAGCAAACCAAACCTGCCTCTAAATATATGAAATGAAATAATTGTGAAGAACCATGTTTGCTTTCGTGTTTTTTCCTAATGTGGTGTATGTGTGATAAAGTTCATGGGCTGTGTGTGTGAGAGGCTAGTTCCATGTGGAGGTGTGGCAGCATGCCTGCGCAGCATATGTAATCACAAGTGCAAATCAAAGTAAAACAGCAGCCAAATCACTTGGATAGGGACAAACAGACTGTGTTTTATATAGAGCATTTTACAACTCCTGACTATAAATGCAGGTTTCATTGAAACGCAAGCCTCTGATTGGCTGGCCGGTCGGGAAAGTCTGGTTCTTGTCGTAATGTGTTTATGTGAAAGCTGCTGAGTGTGGTAGAAGATCACGGCACGATTTAGGTTTGATGTTGCCATGCAGATTCATTATGAAGCTCAGTGCATTCGTAGTGTATGTGAGGTTAGTATGGTTCAGATGATCAGCGACAGAGAACATCAGATATGGTGTAATCAAAATTGTATTTGTGCTGCTTTTGTTTTATTTGTGTGAAATAAAATTGCTTCATGTAAATCTATAACATCCAGTTGCTTTATATGTTGATATTTTCAGGTCTCCATTGTCCCAAAAATGAGGGAAATCACAGACTTTTAGATTCTTGCACGTTTTTTTGTTAAATTTACCTGAAGGTTTTTATTTATTTATGTGTATTTAGATTTGTCTGTGGTTTTAGTTTAGTTTGGTTTGACTCTTAAGTCACTATTAAAAATGAATGATTGCCACTACATACAATATGACAAATCAAGTGGCTTTTTGAGCCGATTTTTGCAATTTTACTCTTAGCCAGTTAGTCCCAAGTAGGGCTGTGCGAATAATCGAATCGCAATTGCGATTTGAGACATTGCGATTAGATAATCGCAAAGCCTGCGATGTGGATGCGATATTACTCTGTTCCAGAGGATATGCATGACTGCCAACCTTGAGTGGCGGTCTTACTAACCAATAGAGTGAGCGCACTTCCGTTCTCCCCGATCAGCACTGCTCTAGCCCACTATTTAAAAACGGTCAGATCGAAAGATAGGCAAATTAAAACTAAACAAAAACGTTTGTAACTACAGCTTCAAATTGACAGACAACGAACAAAAAAGGTAATTTGCAAGAGCTGCGTCACAACGCATATCAAGAGCTCCCTTATCGGTTCTGCTTTCAGTATTGGAGAATAAAAGATACATTTTTAGATGTTTTTATTAGTAGGCTACATGAACGTTATCTTACACATTTTATCTCCCCAACAGATTAATTTGAAATAAGTTTATAATGCATGTGCACCAATTCAGAAGACCTAGCCTACTTCAGTAGCCTACTTCTGCTTCCTGTAAAGCTGATTTTAAAGTGTTAGTAAAGCATAGTATTACTGTGTGGACCAGCAACATTATAATCGCATATGTTTAAGTGCTTCCAGTCATATGGCACTTGCTCTCCCAATGTGGGAGTTTAGAGTAACTCCTTTGAGCAAACAGATAGTCTGATCTCTGACCTGAGCTAATCAGGCACAAATTTGGCATGTCAGAAGCCTGTCTTCACATCCTGCGAGGCGCTATTTACATAACTGCCATTTATAACTGCTATTTACATACTCCCTGAACCTAGATTTTCCCTTTTTGTCTTTAGTCCGTGTGACATCTGAGTTTGTCCATCCTCTCTTAATTTGAAACATTATGACATCAACACCCTCCCCCCAAAAAGGTCTTGAAATCTGAAATCTGATTGCATAACAAGATTAACCTCAGAGGTTTAGCCTGTTGCTAAAAAAAAAAAAAAAAAGTTTTTGAGAGCAGTTATTTTCGCTTCAGGTCTTTACTGTTGCCTTATAATTTTGTGATGACAATGATGCATCGATTTGAAACATTTCAGGAATGTATATGTTAATACATGTTGCAGCACTGGAATTCAAGAAAATGACAGTTGCAGAAACTGTACCAACCCACACTTAAAAAGGAGAACGGTGTTTTTTTAGAAAAGGGTGCAGCGGTGATTAGCAGACAGTTATCTGTGTTTCTCTGTAAACAGCCTATTCACTGCAGGGTGGGTATAGGGATGTGGGAGATTAGCTTTCCATCAAGACTAAAGGAAAAGCTCCAATGAAGGAAGGATTTGTGGGGAGGAAGAGGAGAAGCCTAGGGCAGTTGCTTTTCTTTGTTAGACTTTATGCTGTGTGGCCTTGCCTGTTTGTTTTCCATATTCTGCATCTGAACAAACCTCTTTTGATTTCTGGCAGGACGGCGACTTACAGCTCCAGCTGACCCAAGCCTAGTCAAATCATTAACCAGAAACAAAGCACAATAGGACACTGGTAGGTTGTGTGGCCTTCTCTCTCTGTCTTATGCAGTAGCTGAATGTAACACACTCCATCAGAAGAGTCGTAAGTTGTAATGGGAAACTTATGACTGAAAACAAATGTATTCCCTTTACCTTAAATCAGATCATCAGATGCCCATTTTCCACAAGTTAGTACGATTTCTTTAGGGTCTTCATGAAAAGTCTATAACATGAACTTTGGTTAAAAGATGAAATTCAATATATAAGTGTATATATGTGTGTGTGTAATATGTAAACTCTATTAAATTTTACATTTTAATGCACACTGTCTTTCAAAAGTTTATACTTAAACAAGGATGTGTTAAATTGATAAGTTACAGTAAAGACATTTATAGGAAATTTCTATTTCAAATAAAAGCTATTTTTTTAAAAACTTTCTATTCATCAAATAAAAACGTCCATAATGTACAAAATGTTAATCTAAGAATAAACTAAGCAGCACAACCATTTTCAGTTTTGCTAATAAAAATAAATGATTTTGATCACCAAATTAGTAAATAAGAAAAGCTAAAAATTAAAAACAAAAAAGAAATACACTCTCTGCTTTCCATGAATAATAAAATAATATATTCAAATATAATATATTGAAATGTAATACAATATATTAAATTGTAATACTATTTAATGATATGCAGCCTTGGTGAACATAATACTTCTTTCAAAGGCATTAAAATATTTGAATGACCCCAAACTTTTGAAGGTGTTTTAATAAATCCCAGAAGTAAGTATATAAATAAATATCTGAGAACTTTTAGTGCTCAAGTTCTTATGACCACCACCATTAAACGCTTTGGAGTCAAAGCATAATTATACCATTAGTAAGCAGATGCTTTAATTTTTCCTTCAGCACACAAATGTGTTCTGGTTCAGAATGACACAAAATAATGTAGAATATTACATGTCTATGAGTAACATATAGCACTGACCACTTCCGTGACACTTCCCAACCAGGCTACAAAGTAGGGTGAAATGCGATGGACCAGAAGCTTCATGAAAAATATACTCTTTATTGGGAGGGGTGGACTGGTGTTCGAAAGCCTTGGTATAAATGGCATCTAGTCTAGCCATTCTTAAGGAGGAAATCGGAGACACACATTCTCGGAATTCCAGCCTACTGTATGTCTGGCTGAAAAATGTGCCCCTTCCCAGCGGCAGAAAGTTTCTAATACCTCCAAATGGAATTCAACACCCTTTGAGTCTAGATGTGCAAACTTTGCTTTGTATTCATGTTTTTCCAGCAGGTTATCCCAGTATGACAGATGTCCTGCGCTGGGGTCTCAAGATGAAAAACAATTATGGTATCATTTTGATTAGGAGGCGTTTTCTACACCTGTGTGCAGCTAGATTGTCCTCTACTGAAGCTTAGCTGTGTCAGGAAGGAAAGCAGTTTTCATCTTTCTCTCTACTGTCCCGCAGGCAGCTACTGTAGATGAAGCGTAATTGCAGTGTAATCCTGGCCCTAGTCCGAAGGCTTTAGAAAAAAGCAGCAGAATAGATAATACCAGCTGTTAACTGTTGCACAGATGTTTGAGCGAGCACCTCTAAACCTGTGTCGCACTTTCAGTTTGGTCATCAGCATGCGAGGAGGAGCACATGTTTCCAGATGGACAAAGCGATGTCTCTGCTGAATAGTGGAAAAATAGTAGCTATTATAGACTGTTTCAACTGCAACAAGATAAACAAAGGTTACTGCACATGCATGCTTTTGTGGCCCTAACTTAACTTCCGGTAGACGTCCAAATAGAATCAATAGCAACAGCTAAGTAGATTATTATCGATAACAAGCAAAATATGTTTGCTGCGTAAATCAGATGGACTTATTGAAAATGCAAATTCATTCTCTGCCAGCAGGAGGTGCTTTAAAGTGGCAGAAATAGAGGTTTCTCCGGTAACGGCTGTACACAGAGCATGCAAGATGAAATGAAAATGACATTGAGAATTTTCTAATGACAGTCTTCCTTCAGAAATACAGCGATTATAAAAACACCCGTGCCTCGTTTTTATTTTTAAACTTGCAGTATGTGCTCATGCTTATTCAACGAAGCCTTTTGGAAAACCAGTCAGTTTTGATAGTGTGGCGGGTCGCAACAAATAAATAATTGCATGGGAAACACATCCCACAGCACAACCACCCGAGCCCAACTTCATTACTCACCACTTTAACTTTAACTGCGTTTGTAACCGGCACCACTAGCCAGACCGATAAACAGTCACAGACCGGAAGTTAACTTAGGGCCAGGCGTGTGAAGAAAAACATATTTGACCACATTTATTTATTATTTGTCTTTAATCTTCAGTGGTTCCACTAGGTTTACAGCTTTGGAGGGGCACTATATAGAAAATAAAATTAACTTTATCAGTTAACTTGTTCTGGTGGATGCCAACTCATAAACAAATACTAACTCTAATGCTGAAAAGACCCTTGATATGGAAAATATAACTATAATTTGTCTATATGAAGGCAGTAGCACAGTAACTGCATTTATAATGTTATAGTTATTTCCATTTCAAATAATTGTTGTTCTTTGAATCTTTCTACTCTGGGGAAAGAGTTTCCACATAAACACCCTCATGTCGTTCCAAACCCATAAGACCATTTTTGATTAAATCCGTGAGATATCTTACAGAGAATAAGTTTCGATGAGGACCAGCTACGTATTTTCGTAGCTTCATAAAATTACCGTTGAACCACTGAAGTCTCATGGACTATTTTAATGATGTCCTTACTACCTTTCTGGGCCTTGAAAGTGTCTGTTGTGTTGCTGTCTATGCGGGGTCAGAAAGCTCTTAAATTTGATCAAAAATATCTTAATTTGTTTTCCGATGATGAACAAAGGTCGTACGGGTTTGGAACGACATGAGGGTGAGTAATCAGTGACATCATTTTCATTTTTGGGTGAACTGAACCTGAACTTTTGAATCCTTTGGAGAGCAGAAACTTTTATAGATTTATTGACTGCTTGTAACCACCGGTTCATGCGACGCACCCTATTTTTTTTTTTTGTATTATCAGACACACCAGGTGAACTGTTTTGGTTAAAGCGAAAAAACACTGCAGATTAAAAGGAGCGCATTTAGAAACACAGGGTAGCATACAAATGCAAAGTTAATGGGTAGCTGTTAAGTTTCCCTGCATAAAAAACTGACAAGACCAGAATGAATTACCATATTGGTTTATGCTGGTTTGGTCATAATAAGTCTGGCAGGTGGGAAAACCCTAACCCACAAGTGGTGAAGCTGGTTGACCAAAGAACTTGCTGGTTAAACTAGTCTGGTTAAACATATGCTTCTGAGAAGCAATGCTTGTGTTCTCTTTCTTTTTTTATTTGAAATTCTGAAATTGGTGTTGCAGAAAAAAATAAAAAACGGAGTCAAATGTGATATGCATTTTCTTTGACGGACTCTCAAGAGGTAAGAGGCCCTGTACCTGTGTTATAGGGCTTCACGCTTTGGGGTTAGAGGGGTGCTGGGAGAACTAGAGTTTACAGTATATTTTTCAGTTACAGTCTAACGTTCTTAACACCTCATAAATTACACCTGCTGCGACGCCACCAAGGCCCGATGAACTTCAAGCATGCTGAGGGGAAGTGAATTAAGCAGTGAGATCTGTGCGGGATATTGCTTTTCCATGACCCCCTCCCCCATTTTTTCTCCTTAAGCTGCCTTTTTTCAAAAAGAGAGACGCTTAAGATTGGATAAAGATTAGGGCTGGGTAAAAAATATAGATTCTCCGATTTTAATCGATCTTCAGTTTAACGCAACGATATCGATTCGGGAAATCCCCGAATCGATTCTTAATGCGCGTGCTTCATGTAAGAGGATATGAATATTCACCTCTGGTCCTGAAGGTGTCACCATCTATAGATATACTTACCTGGCAGGGGAGACACCATGATCAAGAAGGCGGTTCACCCAGGTATTATTATATTGATAGCTAATCGATATCGAATCGAATCGAATCGAAACCATAAAAATAAGAATCGAATCGAATCGCAGAATTGGTCACAATACCCAGCCCTAATAAAGATGTCACTCAAGAAGCTGGACCCAGTAAAAACAAAGTGAAAGAGTTCACTCATTCATGCAAATTAAGTTATGTATGTATACAAAAAAAAAATCATTCATGTTTAATTTGCGGTATAAGAAAAGAACTGTGGTACGTGCTGAGTTGCTACATCGATTTGTCGAAATGGCATTTATTGTTAAAATTTTTGTGATAAAATGTGCAGGATTTGAAATCTGAGACTTTGTTTCTTATCAGAAGTAACAAAGCTCAAAGCTCTGTGTGTTACAAATAGTGTTTTGTGAAGATAAACCATATGCCTGGCAACCCGGGGGTCAAACAGAACTCACGTTAATGGTGCTGCATTAATGCGTTGTTATTGCTTTAACCAGGACAGCCCAAAATTCAAAACAAGAAACATTTTGTTCATGCAAGTTGCTGTCTGACATGCTTTGCTACCATATTTTGATTGACAAGAAATAATTGGCCCTGATCATTGGCTGTTTTTAAACAATCAGCCGAAGTGCAGATAATTGCTTTTATCGGCCAATACCGATTATTGGCTGAAACATCGGTAGATCCTGATATACTGTATTTAAAAATGTTACATACAGACATGTTTTAAATTTAATATTACTTGTATTAAAAAAGTTAGTAAAAAAATTCAATTTCTAATATATATTGAAAATTGATCAAAATTATAAAATGAGTAATACATAAAATAAATAAGATAAATTAATTTAAAAAATATGAAAATAATTATGAATTCTAAAAACATTATTAAATGTACCTTATTTATCTATAGATTAGATATTATAATTCATTGCATAATTTAATAAAGAACTAAATAACATCTCCGTCAGAGCCAATATTTATACTTATAATAAATAGCACCACTTATGATAGACTATTGCTGAAAATACAGCGTAACACTTCCCTTGGTGGGGTTTTTTTTCTCAAGAATGTTTGATTCAATCTCTTTGCTCAATCGCTTTTATCTTCCTCTTTACTCTGAAGTCTCTAAACCACCAGGGTTTTGTTTTCCTTGCACTATACTGCATTATCTTTGCAGCATCTCTTCCTGTATCACTCACTTGCTCAAGAAGCCTTACGCTGCAGTGGCAGGCCGAACCTTTGTACCATCCCCCCACATGGGTAAAAAGCTAAAAATTGCCAAGCATGCAGAACAGTACAGTATGTACTGTCCTGGGGCCCTCATTTCTCGAAAGTATGCAGCAGTGCAGCGTACACATGTGCCAGAGTGTTTCTCACAGGTTTATGTGCTCAGACTTTCTACACACCTCATTGATTTTTCTAACCTCTGCAATATGCCACTCCTGCATCAATGAATGGTTTCCTGGAAGAAAAAATGATCCATAAGCTGTCTGTATAGAGCACATAGACTGAATCTTACCCCTGTACCATGGTTTCTCTACTTCACTGCAAAGCTGCTCAGGTTTTCCAACAGCCTGTTAATTTGGGACATTAGGTAAATAGAGCAAGGGGAACAGTAAGTGTCCCGTTGCTTGACACGTCCCTCCCACATTGCTGCATTAACAAATGTTTATTTGAGAGTTTTAGGACTGGCTGCTCTCATGTAGCCAGATCTTTGACCGAACGACAAAAGTAATGGTCCTCATCACAACTTATTCTGACCAAGAACGCCCACTTAGCCAGGAAGAGACCATCTAAGTGACATAAAATAACCAACCATTTGTTTTGTTTTTAAGTGATATTTAGAGTATCTGAAATGTATTATACAATTGCGAACACCAGAAAAACTGTAAAAATTATGATTAGATTTTAGTGTGTCCAAATGTAATAATTCAATTATTTGACAGACTTAACTCAAAAAGCACAGTTATGCTCGTGTAATTAATGGCTTATTTGTGTAATAATTTAAAAGAGTTTGTCACTAGAGTTAATTAAAACTAAAACCAGAAAAAAATAACTTGTTTCTTAAATTAAATTAAATAAACCTTAACTTAAATAAAAGATAGAAAGTGTATTTTATTTATCAGTTTTATTTCATTTACTACAATAATCTACATAAAAAAATAAATAAAAATTAAATACCTAATAAAAATTACTAAAACTTTAAAATTGAAATGAAAATGGAAAATACAAAAACTTTTAACTAGCCTTGTGATTATAAATCCCCAGATCCATATTTTAAATGCCATATTCTATAGCCTGTAGGTTTGTGTATATTTGTGTGTGTGAGAGAGAAATGTCAGCTCTGTGTAGTTTCTAAGTGGATTAGACATGGATGTGGAGATTCCTGAGGAGCTCCCTGCATGGGACACACAGACAGGAAGGTTAATGACAGTATATTTGCTGTGTTCATGTGCTGAATCTTGTTAATTGAACTGTTGCTGATGTTTTACACAAATTGAAAAAAAAATGCTGTGTTAACAGCTTGAGGTGATCTGTATCTTTATGGCTTTATTGGTCATTTCGAATTTACAACATAAAGAAATGTGAAACACGAAAAGTAAAAAATCTTTTTCTGCTGGTTCACATTTTCAGTGACCCTACTGAAAAAAATGTAAACTTTATTGTTAGCACAGACTATTTTTATGTGCCAGAAATATTTATATTCCGAGTTTAATGTCTGATAATGACAGATGTAAATTCATAAATGTAGAAAACCATGTGAGTCAGTCTCCTCCTTTAACTTGCACCTTAAAAGTTGTATATTTGTTTTACTACTTCATAAACATGCTTGTTGGAAGTTGATGACGTTATATGATGCAAAACATTAGTAATTAGTTTGTAATTGTTTCTTAAGAAATCATGTTTTTCTCAAATGTGAGATTTATTAAACCACACGTCTGTCAACTGGTCAAAATTCACCTCTGTGTCATTTTTTTTAATGTTGAACTGTGTTGTTCTTGTGACATTTTTAGTTTCCAGAATGACACACATCCAGATATTCAGCTTCTATTTAGAGCTGAAGAACTAATGAAGCCTGGCATGGTAAAAGTGATATCTAAATGTTGAGCTCTTATTAGGAGTATTGAGATATATTGGCCTCCTCCAAACACAACTTGGATATTGTCACCCAAAACGCATAAAGAAGACTGATGGGAATAGCTGAACATCAGAAGATATAAAATAACAGACGGATATGATTTGGCGTGCACTACATTTTGTAGCATAATGAATTAGCGGTTTTCCCCTGAGAGGTTCATTTTCATGACCTCTGTTGTTCATTTTAAAATAATACAAGAGGCTTTACAAAATTTTCATGTAGGTAGCAATGTGGCAGAAATGTCGTATAGCATCACAATTACACCATGAACAATATTCTTATCAGCTTATATATTATATATATATATATATATATATGAGGATATGGTGGATTGAAATGATCTTGTTTTTTGTTGTTAATGTGTTAAGTGTTGTTAAGGGTGCCAGATGTGCAGTGGGATTAGCATTTGCATTATTTAGGAGGAAAAATGCACTGAATGGGTGTTTGTTTTGCTACATCCTCTTTGTTGGCAGTGATGGTAGGATAGGATAAGGAGCTGAATTAGCACACAGAGCCTCTTGCTTCTCTGAAACACATTACCATGTTGTTTAATCAGTTAATTAGTTTGATTATGAATCCCTCGTGATGATGCTCCACGATACACCTGCTGCTGCCATATCTGGACCTGAGCACAGAAGCATCCTCTCCTCTAGGGTTAGGTACCGTTCACATTTTAACCGGTATTGGTACCTGAAATTCAATGCCAGTACTGTACCTTTTTCGGTGCTTTACTCTCTGTGTAATAACAAAAACATTTATTTCAGAGAAAGAAAAAAAAAAACTCACAGAAGTCCAAACCTCTCAATTTCAATATTTTGTTATTTATTTATTTAGAAATTTTACACACTAGAGAAAAATAATTGTAATTGTCACAAATAATATTCTCAAGGTTTACCTGGTTTTATATGATTCTTTGGAGTATTTTGTAGTGTTGAGTTGGGTTAAGTGTACTTAAAACAAACATTTCTCGCAGAGTAGTACTTCAAAGAATAGTACAACAGGGAGTGCGACAAGTATATCTGCTTTGCACGCTCAATCAGCGGAGGCTCGCGATGCAGAGCCAGGCGAAACTATAAACAAATGAATGTATGGGAAAAAGTGATAAATATATACATTTGACATGTACACTGAATTCAGCTTGGATTAGCCACATTGTAAATACACCTTTTTTTCTTATTTCATAGTCGCATCTAATGTAGTATAAATGGTATTGCAAAATCTCCTTTGACATTTCTACCATTGTTTGGTCATGCCACCCCATCATACCTTCTCCTATTTCTTCCTCTCAGATTCTTTTTGTTGATTATGATCGTAATCAGTGTTACCTGTACAGGTGTTTCCACCTCACCCCCACTACTATACGGATGCAGTTCCTCTAGGGAGGGGTTAGGGTCGTCGGATGGGAGCGAAGCTGAAATTCCAACCAGTTCATGATAGCTTTCAACTTTAACCCAGATGAAATACCAACAGCAGGAAGACAAGTAAGCCAGTCAGTAGTGTGTTACCCTGCTGCCTCCATTTCCTTACATGGCCTTGAGAACCGCTCTGGCTGGATTCTCAGTCAACAAATGCATTTCGTTCTCTGCTTCACATATTATTAGTTTTGCAAATGCTTAATTAACGTAAACATCCCCGTAAGAGTTGTTCAACCCTGCAAACATGTAACCAGACATGTCTCGAGAGCTATGGAGCCTGCATTCCTTCCTGAGTTATAAGTTCCTTCCTGAGCTAATATGTTAATTCTTACATTTTCGCCAAACTGGATCATATCCCAAGGTAATATCATCTCCTTGCTTAATTATACAAACCATAAATTAATTTAACCATGGAATGTGCAGCATAGTATAGTTAAATGGCTTGATGTTTTATAGGGTCTAGATCGTACACAGATAGTGTTGTGATGCAAGTAGAACAACAAGAACATTTAGGTAGTCTTAAGCTTGGGGAAAGAAGATTTGATGAAACCTCTAATGAATTAGTCAGTACAATGTACCAATGTTCCATCGGTACTACTGGTTAATTATTAAGTTAATCAACTATTAGTGAGTTAATTATGTGCTGCCAATCAAAAAGCAGCAAATAACTCTGGCAGTGAAGAAAATGCCTGGGTGTAGAACTTCTTTGGCTTCCAAATTGTGAAGTGTAGGCTACTTTTTGTTTTACTTCATGTTTTGCCCCCAAAATTGAAATTACAGAGCAAAGTAAGCATTTAAATATCATCTTAATTAAACATATCTTGGGACATTATTGGGAGATAAAGAGTGACAACTACTTTTATGCATTTTATCATTGATTTACATAAGCTATCAGAATTCCATCTTACTTTTTGGCCATATAAATAATGCATTTTTACATTACATTTTTGCCATTCATTTTACTTATGTCTGGCTTTACAAGGTAAATAGACCTGAGCTAAGTTTTGAACGGTCCCGGATATCTGACACCATGTTCTCTAGTCTTTTTCTCTTGAAAGTGGAAAAAGTTCTCTGACTCAGTACAGGACTTTGGACAGTTGACAGTTCTCAGAAACCTTCTTCTACATGCAACCTTGGTCAAAGATGAAAAGCTAAACCAAAACCGAAAGCGAACCTTCCGTTGCAGTGGCAACAAAGCAAGATATGTTACCACCATGCCGCAGGAAAGAGAGGACTTCCTCTCTGCGCACATGTAAATGTTTTAATGGGAGTGTTTCGGGAGTGTGCCGGTGCTTCAATTAAAGGCTTTTTTTCAGTTGTGCTGTGCTCCAGTTACCAGTGTGTAACAGATACTGTGCTAATAACTCCTTTTTATTGCTTCCGTATCAACTTCCATTGACTTTGAAGGGTGTGAGAGAGCGACATCTCATTTTTCACAATGACTATTGTCACGCTTTTAGTACACCTTTACCACGGTCTTACTCGAGCTGCGTTTTCCCCTGGAATATTTTTCTAAATTTAAATTGATCTAAATTTATTCTTTAAAAAATCACTTATTTGCCTGTGGTCTCTGACTGGCACACCTCTGTGGAAGTGAGAGTGGCTATACTGTATATTTGGGCTTGAGCTCCTCAGGGTTGCAGTAAGGTGCTGGTGTCCTGGGCTCATCCCCCAATAAATTTGAATTAAAAGTTAAATATAAATTGATGTAATATTAAATATTATAAAATAAATATTACATCTAAAATATATATATATATATATATATATATATATATATATATATATATATATATATATATATATATATATATATATATATATATATATATATATATATATATATATATATATATATATTTTTTTTTTTTTTAAATGATGTAAATTTATATACATGTGTCTTGTCTTATCTTATCGTATCTTAGTCTTATTTTTAGCAAGTATTGGTGTGGGATTGATTGTAATTCATTTGAATAATCAAAAAATCATCCCTTTACCTTGACTGTTATAATTTATGTGATTTGCAGTGCTTTTTATCACACTTACCTTTTGTATATATCTGTGACTTGAGTAGAGAGCATTTTATAAGTGTAATATGTTAACTCTGCTTTGTTTTACCTGTCATTCACTGTCTAGTCTTATCACAAAGACACTCTTTCACTTTATACACATACCTTGAGCTCATCAGCACCATGTGTGCAACAGAGACAAAGATAAATAAAGAAGGTGAATGATAGTGCTTTAAGGCTATAAAGAAGATAAAGAAGCTATAGATGGAGGGAGAGTGATAAGCACATCCTTGGCAGAGCATAAAGCGTGAGCGGCCGTCCTGTCTGGCTGTTCAGGTTGAGTCCGCTGGCTCAGTGCCACCTTGAAAGTTCACCCTCAATGAGATTTAATTAAATCTACAATACCCAATTAAGTGAAAATATGCCTCTGCGTTCCTCTCCTAAGGTCACTGACCTGAGCAGAGCACCTCCGGGAGGCCAAGCCTGGAGTGGCGATGGGGAGGGGGCTAAATTAATAACGTAGATATGCGTGTAACTGCGAGGCAAATCGTACGGATGTTAGTTAATCCCTAATGAGATTTGGTTAATGCGGTACATAATTACATATAATGCACAATGTGATTAGCATTGAGACGTGGAGCAGGGTCGAGGGGAAAAGGGGGATACGCTGAGAAACCTCATGCAGCCAAAACAGGTGGTTTTGTGTCTGTGTGTGTGAGACAGGATGTCTGTGTTAATATTTTCATTTACTGAGTTATGCTGCCTCAATCACCATGACAGCAGCTCAGGGAGGTTGTATTCATAAAGATGAATGAAGTGTATTCTGGGTTACTAAAGGTTGAGAAGACAGCACAGCTCATTTAGTTCACTAAAATATGAACAATTATTCAATATTGATAATAAGAAGAACTGGAGTGGTGGCTACTGAAAATTCAACTTTGTGGTTACAGGAAGAAATATATACATATACAGTGCTCCCAAAAGTATTGGAACAGTAAAGACAAAATTGCTCTGTTGGCTGTGGAGACAAGACATTTACAAATATGATTAAAATATGAATACGAGACAAAACTAGAGAATGTCACATTTTATTATTGGGTGATTTAACACATGAACTCTAAAAGTGCTGTTCTTTTTATTTGGTAAAACATGCATGTGTTGAAACGGCTAATAATAAAATGTGACATTATGTAGTTTTGTCTAATATTCATCTTTTTAATCAGCCCCTATTATGGATTTTTAAAAATGACCTTTCATGCAGTGTGTAACAAGTGACTAAAACATCCTGGGAAGTGCACGTGTATAGAGTTATTTTCTCTCAAAAGAAAAAGTTGACTTTGAATCATTGAAACTAGTCGTTTTTAAAACATATCCCAAGCCGTTACATTGTTGACGTCAACATGAAACATTAGCATATTGTCCGTCCACTTGTTGGTCTTTTCGGCGCTGTTTTTGGAGAGGTAAAAATAGTGATTTCCCCGGTAACGCTTTACACGAAGTAGCATGCTCACAAACAATGCTTTATCAGGCATTATAGGCATGATGATATAAAAATGAGACCAATCGGACCAATCACCGATCACAGATTAGCATCACGCAAAGGAGGGGTTTGGAAAAATGAATCGTTAAATGAATCGTTTGGGAGTTGTTGAGCAAATAAGGTAAAAATAAATGCTTATTACAAGACAGTAAAAATGTTTTTTGACCCTACATTCATGTCACCCTGTTGTTGGGGACTGCCAAAGCCCAAATATGACCCTTTAATTACCCATAATAGGGGAACTTTAATTCATTATGAAGAATTTTGAAAGTCTGACAACATCTGAGTCTGAGTACTACTGTAAGATTGACCCTGCCTGCTTTAAAAAATCCAAATACGCCCCGCGGGAGAAATCCAGAAAATGCTGCAGCTGAATAAAAAGATTTAACTGCTTTCATTGATTCAATGTGACTAATTAACACATGATTATGACAATATATGGTTTATCTGAGTTTGTCTTATAATTTTTTTTTATAATAAAGTATATAATAATGCAATTGACACAGCCTTTATCACTGCTTAGAATACTATGAAATATTGTATGCCTTAAGAAGCCACATCATCTCACAGAAGGATTTATTTCAAACACTCAACTAACGTTATGAAGTGAGTTTGGGGTAAAAACATGTTATTTTTTTAACATGCTTTCAGATGGAGCAGCATTTACTACACAGAGCTGTAGTTAACTGACAAGCTACGCAAACAGCTTTCATAATCGCAGACCGATATTTTCGATTTCATTATCGCATGATTATATCATCTGCGATTATGAACGCGATTTTGCATAGTTTGTCAGTGAACTATGGCTGCGTGTAGTAAATGCTGATCCATCTGAGAGCACGTGATGGAGATTTACTACTGATCACAGAACCGGCTTTACTGACAAGATGCTCATAACTATAGCATTTGATTAATCGTGCTGCCCTATATATTATATTATATTATATACAACACTTGAGCTTTTCTCAAAATGTCTTTTCAGTTTTCATTTTGGGTGAACTATCTCTTTAAGATAATGTGTAAGGTTGTTTTTTTTGGAGCTTGATGGCACATACAGTAGTCACTGTTGGCACTATATGGAAATGAGCAACTTCGACACTCCAATAAACTTTTATGTTCCGTGGAAGAAAGTCATGGATTTGGAATGGCGTGAGGGTTTATGTAAATGAGTAAATATTTATTTTTGATGAACCATTCCTTTTAATTGTTTAAATGTTTCTATAACTACACTACAGATATTATTATTCACATTAAGGACAGCTGCAGTTTCCCAGAACTATTACACAGTGCATGTTAGTGAAATGAATCTGTGACAATGAAGAGACTGTTTACAAAAGAATCGACGGCATTAGATGTATAATGATTCTATGATTAAGAAACTAGCTAACATATTAACAGCAACCAGCTGTTTGCAAAGATGTCCCTATAAGGAAAAAATCCAGTTCTAATTAAAGAAAGAACACAATGGTAGAAAACGGTTCATTAATGCAGTCTCTCAGGATGGAGATCTATACCATCTTAGTACCACTGAGAGAGATGATGATACAACTTTTACTACCTTTCATTTTCTTTGTGGGGTACTGAAATTTGCCTTATGGTACTTATACATAATGATTATTTCATGAAAAAAACAATTTCTTATTATTATTTATGAGTGATGCTTTTATTTATTGCAAATTTGTCTGTGTAATGTGTAATAACATGTGCTTTGCAGAATGATACAATGTAGTAAATAATTCAGGATTTCTCAGTCCCTGTGCAAATTAGATGGTGTTTGTCTTGTTGGCAAGTTTATTGTTTTATAATAGTAATTTAGTTTGTATACACAAGCAATTAAAGCCAGCTTTCAGAGTCCAGGTTTTCCACCTGGACTCTGAGAGTAGGATGCTTTTTTTTCACAAAACAGTTTTTGGTCTGGATTAATAAAGAATAATAAATTAATACTTTTATTCAGCAAGGATGCATTCAGTCGATAAAAAGTGACAGTAAAGTCATTTATAATGTTAAAACATATTTCTATTTCAAATAAATAGTCTTCTGTGGGGAAAAATAATGCAAAAATGTATTGCAATTTCCACAATTAAGCAGAACAACGATTTTCAACATTGATAATAATAAGAAATCAAGCATAAATCAGCATATTAGAATGACTTATGAAGGATCATGTGACACTGAAGATTGGAGTAATGATGCTGAAAATTCAGTTGTGCTATCGCAGAAATAAACTACATTTAAAAAGTACTATTTTTTTCCCCTAAATCTTAAAATATAAAATACTAATGTATACTAATAATAATGTTATATATTTACGTTTAGCTGTGTATTAATATTAAGATTATATTGAAAGTATGAGTAAGGTTTAAGATTTTGTGATAATTTAAGTGTGCGTTAATTTAAAACTGATAGCAAATGTATGTATAATATTACTAATATTTCTGAAATAAATGCTGTTCCTTTGAACTTTCTGTTCATTAGAGAATCCACTGATAATTGAAGTAACGGCTTCTAAACATTCATCGTTGCCATTGCAGGATCAAATTTTAGAAAGATTTAATTCAAACTATAATACACTATTTTTTTTCTTGATCAAATAAATGCCACCTAGATGAATATGATACATCTTTGAAAAAAAAACAGGCATCAATATCACAGAAATTTTAATTTCACTAAAATATTTTTAATGAAAAAATGTTTTATTTAATTGTTTTTTATTTACATTTAAAAATATAAAAATTAGGGCTGTCAAAGTTAAAGCGTTAATAACGCGTTAACGCAAATTCATTTTAATGGCACTAATTTTATTAGCACGCGATTAGCACAGCGACCTGTGGCCTAGCCCATAGTTGGAGAAATGGGGATGCACATGTTGCCAACTTAGTGACTTTGCAGACCCCTTTAGCGTCTTTTTTTTCCCTTCAAAAAAATTGCCCAAACCTTATTAGGTTTCTTAGATTTGCTGGTACTGCCGCGTGAAAGTGCGTATACATACATACACACACACACACACACACCCACCCACCCTCTCTGTTCAGCGTGTGATGGAGAGGAGCAGCGCTTTCAGTTAAACACAGCCAAAATCACAGCATAGCTATTGTCTTTATCTTAAGTGTATTTGATTTCATCAGACGACGGCTCGATTATCAGGATTTTTGTGCGGATCTTGGAAGGGAGAGTTGATTATGTAGTCTTAATGGGTCACGATTCAATCGCTATTTCATATTTATTCCAGTGTCTAACAACAGAAAGTCAAATATATCAATGAAAACAGTTTTATTGAGAATTTAGCTGCATCAAAATACAGTATGTGGGCACAGAGAGGGAAACAAATGTAATAATAAATAATAAATGTACATTTTGCATGTTCAGAAGAAGTGAGCTGCCCTGTCATGCAAAAATGTAAACAGGTTTGTGTCAGTAAATTGCTCAGTGCAAAGAAAGCGAAGTATTGGGAACATGGTATTTCTTTTTTCATGCGTCCAGTAGACATTAACAAGTTTTTTGAAAAACATCTATGACCTTTGAAACATGTCTAGTCTTCATGCTCTACTATGGTTTCAATAATAATAAACATACATTTGCATAAAGCATCCATATTTGTCCATGCCCATGTTGATTAGAGTATTAAAAACTTAAAGTATTAACTTAAGGTACATTTAGAACAAATAAAAATGTGCGATTTAAGTTGCGATAAATCACAAGTTAACTCATGACAAGCATGCGATTTAAATATTTTAATCGATTGACAGCCAAAATTAAAATTAAATTTTAAAAAATTTAATAATATTTAATAGTAGTGCTGTTTTTATTGTATTTTTGACCAAATAAATGCAGTCTTGGTGAGCATAAGAAAAGAAAAAAAGTTTCTCACCCCAAACAATCGAACAATAATGCACTTATTTCAACGTAGGATTCAAAGCAAATTCATCACAGATATACATTACCAAATCAATAAGGTGTTTGTTAATGAGTTGATGATGATCACACGGCGTAGAAACTTTCCTAGTTAGTTTAGTTTACAGATGTAGCAAACTCGGACGTAGCCTAGCTGATGACTTATAGTCGATGGATGTTACTTCCTCTGATGTTGCAGAATCACTGTCAGTGTAGTTTTGATCTGCCAGTTTATCACATTTCTCCAGTTATGTGTCAAGTGTTTAGCGTCATGAAGCTACCTGTCAGAGCAGACGGGGGGTGGGTTGGGGGGTGATTATAAAGCAGGATGTGGTGAAACATGAAAAGGCAAGTGTAACCACAGATTGTAAGATGTATGTAGCACTGTGGGGCATCAAAGCCGAGGCTGCTCACGGGGAACTTAGTGGCCCGCCGTGGAGTTCAGATGTTTTATTCAGTGCGTATGTTCCTTTTTATTGCTGCGCTGAAGCCGCACAGACCCACACACACACAAGGTCTGTTTATCGGCTCCCTCTTGCAATGCGTTTGCTCATAAGGTCAACATGAAATGTTAATCAACTTGGTTACTTAATGCGTGTTCCTGCTCTGGATCCGAATAATTTATCAGTTATAATTATAATTCGTTGTTCACTTATAATTCACTGATACAAATTAGTCAATAAAATATAAAAATTGTCAGTTTTGTTTTTTGATATTTTTGGACCTATATCGGCAAATATTTGCTGATATTCATTCAGTCATTCATTCATTAGTAATTAAATATTTATTTTATTATTTTATTTTAAAATGTCTATTTTTACAAACAAAAAAAATCACTTAAACAATGTCTAATATTGATACGTAATTGATATGGTACCAACATATCTTGCATCACAAAAAAATAAATAAAATAAAATAATAATAATAAATAAATATAATATATTAAAAAAATAATACAAATTTGTCTTGAGGCAAGTTTTATAAAAAATCATATGAAAATTTGAAAAGTGTTTTATTTAATTTCTACAAAAGGACATTTAAAAAGTGAGGTTAACATTTAGTGTTTCCCTATAATAAAGATACATAAAGTGAGGTTTTAATCAATCATATCTGTATCTGCATGACATTTTTCACAATTTGTTTTTATTTTTATTTATCTTTCTGTAATTTCTTTAAACATTATTTATAATAATAAATTAATAGTAAGTTAAATTACCTCAATTCATTCTGAGTACAGACTAAAAACTACAAACTAAAATTTTGTGAGCAAAATGCCAGCACGTATACCTTGTTGAGGCTATGTTCAGTAATGCATAATTTATCAGCACCTGTTTAACCTGTTTCTCAGCACACCTGGCCAGAACTGTTTATAATGTCAAGATTGCCACTATTTACATTCATGGCCTCTTCTAATGGCGCACTGCAAACACAACATGCAGAGAGTTTTGACATGAGCCTGACCACAGCTGTCAGTTCCTGTTTATGCACTCCCAGTTTGGAGCACAGACCAGGACATATGAAGTAGTAAAACATAGGTCATATATATATTTGACATTTATTTATTGAAGAGGAATAACCCCTTGAGATGAATATGTTAAGGCATGCATTTTTATTTTGTCAGGATTTAATACAAATATATTCAGGATTTAAAGGGGTCATCGGATGCCCATTTTCCATAAGTTGATATGATTCTTTAGGGTCTTAATGAAAAGTCTACATACTAAAATTTATACTAAAAAACTAAAACATACTAAAATTTCTCAATGGTAGTGTAAAACAACGCCCTTTTTACCCTGTCAAAATCAGCTCTGTTGTAGCAACCCATTTTAGTGCATGTTCCTTTAAATGCTAATGAGCTCTGCTGACCCCTTCCCTCTCTTCTGTGGGGTGACGAGCCGTTCTCATGAGACTGTTTACTTTAGCCATGGAACTTGCTAACTAGCACATTATTAGGAAAGTGATTTGCAAAGATTAATAAAAGAACCTTATATTAAATTATTTTGTAGGTGAGTCTGTATCACGAATGATTTGCGTGAACATAAATGCATTTAGGTAGATGGGGGGGGGGGCGCATTCCCTTCAAAAGCAAAGGTAATCCACTGTCTTCAGCGGCTAAGATGTCGAGAGTAAATGACGACTGCTATGTTCATTATTACATCCAATAACAGAACACCTCAATTGCTTAGGAGACTTGTCTACTCCTGCTCTGGCGTCGAAACAATGGCGGACTGATGACAGCTCACTCGGGGCGGATCTAAGGAAAAACACTAGTGTCAGTCAACAATCGTGGGAGAGGCCTGGGTCTGTGTGACGTCACACAGACAGGCATCTGAGAATGGCTTGATATGAGAAAGGGGAAATGATTTAATGAGATTAAAAATAAACCACTGGGTGGATTTTTATCATTATAGGGTGGTTGTGTACACACACTGCCAACACACATTTCAGTTCAAACAACTTGTAAAAGTGCATGACACATTCCTGGAGGGCCACAGCTCTTCAGAGTTTAGCTCCAACCAGCTCCAAATCACACCTGCTTGGAAGTTTCTAGTAATCCCGAGGACCTTGATTAGCTGGATCAAGTGTGTTTGATTAGGGTTGGAGCTAAACTGTGCAGAGCTGTGGCCCTCCAGGAAATGAGTTTGAGACCAGTGCCATAGAAAGTGGTTACCAATGAACATTCCACATGTTAACTTTAATCGTTGTTGAAAACAACATAGTAGAATATTTTGACTTTGATGAGTAGATCCACACAGACTACTTTTAGATGTATGAAGCCATCTGTTTGTCATGTTATATTCCCTTCATATTCTCCTCTGAATAACCATAAATGGATGTAGAAAGACTAAATATTAATCAAAGACAGGGGCGGAGCCAGACGATGTAAACATTCGGGGCTTAGCCCAAACCTAGGGCGGTCCGGGGGCATGCTCCCCCGTGGAGATTTTTTTCCCATTTAAGTCAGCTAAATGCACTATTTTTCAGGCTGTTTGAGATAATAGAATGCCTAAAAATCTATACACTATATGGGAAAATTATGAATGTTACTCAGTAAAATAAAAAATCACCCAGTACAGCCTATAACCTATTTTGTATTTAATTGTTCTCCAGCTGTAGTGAATCCAAAACACCAAAAATGTTAAGGATGACTCATTTTCATCCAAGTATAATTATAAACGCAGGGCTCTATACACTTATATTTTTGAAGGAGCACTTACACAGCACTTACAAATTGCATAAATAATCTTATGAGGCTAATGTATCAAATATAAAATTTGGAATACAGATGAAAAAAATTAGAATTGGCGGCAAGCCACTGCCTTAATGAGTGAGTCAGTCAGTCATTTAATCACTCGATTCGTTCGAAACAGATGATTCATTCAGAAAAAAAGTATGCAACTGTTTTAATGAATGGGTCAGTGAATCATTTACTCACGCAAATTTATTCAGTAAACACCGCTGTGTGTTGCTGCAGAGAGCACAACAACATGCTTTGTTTGGAACCATTTCCTTAGCGAAATATGTCTTTTTTTTATTATCTTGTTTATTGCTCTGTGTGTGTGTGTGTGTCCTAAAGACTGTGCTGCGCAACCGTTAACTGTTAGATGTTCAAAATGTAACGTTAAATCAGACACAATTTAAAACCGAATAAGAAATATAATACTATGATTAAAAGTTACAGATACCTGAAGCTGTTGTATTTTTGGCGTTCAAGTGTTGTTTTTTTTTTTGAAGAATTTTGAAATATCCATTTTATTTTTCAAATAAATTGATCTAGTAAAATACTACACGCCAACAAACCGCCTGGCTCCTAAAGATCTAATTTCATTGGCTGGATCTACAGACGCTCATCGATGGTTGGCCAGTTTACATGTCAGTCAGAAGCACTAGACTCAGTGGGCGGTTTTTGTCGGGTGTGAATGACAACGCGTAAATTGACAGACACTGTAGACGTGAGAGTCGACAGATATTTATTTATTTGTTTATTTATTTATTTAAATTCTAATATAAATTACTTTATTGGGCTTGGAAACTCATTGATGGCATAGTAATAAAAACATTCGGGGCTTTACTGAAAACATTCGGGGCTCCAGCCCCCTTAGCCCACCCCTAACGCCGCCCCTGATCAAAGATAACACAAGTAAACACAACATGCAGCTTTTAAATGAAGGTTTTTTTTATACGAAGGGAAAACAAAATCCAAACCCACATGGCCCTGTGTGAAAAAAGTGTTTGCCCCCCACCCCCACATCATGTTGCGATCCAAAGAAATTCAGGAACAAATGAGAAAGAAAGTAATTGAGATCTATCAGTCTGGAAAAGGTTATAAAGCCATTTCTAAAGCTTTGGGACTCCAGTGAACCACAGTGAGAGCCATTATCCACAAATGGAGAAAACATGGAACAGTGGTGAACCTTCCCAGGAGTGGCCGGCCGACCAAAATTACCCCAAGAGCGCAGTGACGACTCATCCAAGAGGTCACAAAAGACCCCACAACAACATCTAAAGAACTGCAGGCCTCACTTGTCTCAGTTAAGGTCAGTGTTCACCATAAGAAAGAAACTGGGCAAAAATGGCCTGCATGGCAGAGTTCCAAGACGAAAACCGGTGCTGAGCAAAAAGAACATAAAGGCTCGTCTCAGTTTTGCCAGGAAATATCTTGATGATCCCCAAGACTTTTGGGAAAATACTCTGTGGACTGAACTTTTTGGAAGGTGTGTGTCCCACTACATCTGGCGTAAAAGTAACACAGCATTTCAGAAAAAAACATCATACCAATGTATAATATGGTGGTGGTAGTGTGATGGTCTGGGGCTGTTTTGCTGCTTCAGGACCTGGAAGACTTGCTGTGATAAATGGAACCATGAATTCAGCTGTCTACCAAAAAATCCTGGAGGACAATGTCCGGCCATCTGTTCGTGACCTCAAGCTGAAGCGAACTTGGGTACTGCAGCAGGACAATGATCCAAAACACCAGCAAATCCACCTCTGAATGGCTGAAGAAAAACAAAATGAAGACTTTGGAGTGGCCTAGTCAAAGTCCTGACCTGAATCCTATTGAGATGCTGTGGCATGACCTTAAAAAGGTGGTTCATGCTCGAAAACCCTCCAATGTGGCTGAATTACAACAATTCAAGGGGTCTGTGGTGGGATTGTTTGGTTGTTGTGTAAATTATAGGTGTCTGTAGGTGCACAAACGGGACATGGTCAGCTCATCACAGAAAGAGACAATATCATATCAACTAAAAATTAACAAACACAAATTACAAATCAAAATGGGAGTGAGTAAACGACAACATTTTCATTTTTTTTTTGGTTTAACCCTCCTTTTGAGCCTACTGTGATTTTTTTTTTTTTTTTTTTTTTTTTTTTTTTTCTCCCCCCATAGTAAATAGTCAGATATGCATATGTTGTGTGTGTTTTCCCTGTTCTCTATGACTGTTGTTAGTCAGATTGTTCGATACAACCCAAATGAGATCTTGGGGAGAAGCCAAGGCTGGTGGCAGTCTCGCAATAAGATTGTATAACACTAACAGTGAAGTGAAGTGACATGTGGCCACCCATACTCGGAATTCGTGCTCTGCATTTAACCCATCCAACGTGCACACACACAGCAGTGAACACACATCCGGAGCAGTGGGCAGCCATTTATGCTGCGGCGCCCGGGGAGCAGTTGGGGGTTTGGTGCCTTGCTCAAGGGCACCTCAGTCGTGGTATTGAGGGTGGAGAGAGCACTGGACATTCACTCCCCCCACCTACAATCCCTGCCGGACCTGAGACTCGAACCCGTAACCTTTTGATTACGAGTCCGACTCTCTAACCATCAGGCCACGACTTCCCCAACAGTGTTGAATCTTAAGAAATGCTAATGCTGGCATTGTTTTGCCTCATTAATGAAAACTAGAAATTAGCAGTGTGTGTAGTAGTGATAGGCTTTTTGGTGCTATTTTGTAAATTGTTGGTCTGTGTATTACTGCATTCAGGTCCATTAGCTTTTTCTATCTGAAAAGAGACATGGGCAATGGAATGAGAACCATAACTCTTGAACAAAAAAAACCACCTGGTTTCTCCTGAAGCAGGATTGCCAAGTCTGCAAATTGTGCTACATTTAGACTGTTCCTGCTAATTAAAGTGACCCCCACCCCCCCCCCCCCCCCCCCCCCCAAAAAGCACGATTTCAATGGATTGGACCTCTGACATAGGGCAAAACAGCAGGAAAAAATGCTATTGTACTAGTTTTGAGCTGTTTTTGAATTGCAAATGAGTTGTTTTTGTTTCGCAGACCTTTTTGTTTCGCCGTTCATTTAAATCCATGCAGCTCATGATCTGCGTTTTTAATGTGTCGGAGTGGCTTGGTTCACAGTAAATACTGCTCCACACAAACCTTCCATCTTGTGCATTTGAAAACTCAAAATGCATCGATCATCTTTTCAGATTTTTATTGAGAATTATTCATAAATCTGTTATCAAAAAAAGAGAAGCTTTAAGGTCTTATTATAAGATAATAGTAATATAATAATAATAATAATAATAATAATAATAATAATAATATGCTTATTTTTTATTTAACAGTATTACTGTGGGAAAAATTAGTTTAGCTTTATAATTTAATTAAATTTAAATATTTATTATTTATAATAATAAGAAAAAAATGATTAATAATAATAACCGTAGTTGTTGATACAATATGATTGTAAAATATAATAATGATTATAATAATAATAATAATAATAATAATTATTATTATTATTATGTAGTAACTAGAGCCTCTTCCACACAGAGATTCCGGAAAATACATGGGTAATGTGTTCCGGGAATCATCCCGGGATCGTTTGATTTAGTTCATTCGGTGCGTGCGTTACACACAACTGGTAAAGATCCCGTAAAGACACGTGACATTTCATGTGACGTGTAAAATGCACCGCGCACCATTTCACTAAACTGGTGAACGATTTCAGCTTCAGAGCGAATAATGAGGAGCTCCCTGATCGCTGCTTCATTTCAGTTTACACATTTTTCGTCGTGTGAACTTTGATCTGCCTTCAAAACAACCGTAAATGAGTCGCATGATAATGCGCGTCATCAGCCTTTACGGCATTGGTTCTGGCTTTTGTTCACACAGAGCTCGTTACGGGACTGAACCCGGCAATGTTACTAGAGCCCCACCCCGGGATCGATCCCGGAATTAATCCCGGGACGTGTTTGCTTTCACACAGAAGGCACTCCGGCAATTTTCTGGGACCAACGTGCAGTTTGAAAGGGGCTTAAATGAGTTCAATAAACATAATATTGTGAATGTGGTTCTATTTAAAATGCTAAAATCAACTGAAACTATACATTATAAAACTATATATATATATATATTGACACAGATGCATCTGTCACTCTTTTTACCCCTAATGAGTTTGCATCTCTAAAATTGCTGTCTGACGAATAAGATAACTGAAATAATGCTGTAACCAATTAATAAAAATAAGTAAAATATGGAATTTTTATTTGAAGGTTATGAAGTTACAAAAAAAAGTCATAATTATAGTATTATAAAAGAAAATAAATATTTTACAATCTCCAGCGTTTTTACAATTCTTCTGGGAGCAATTGTGGTGTGACAGTATGTAGAAATGTGTTCATCTGTTCTATTTAAGTGCATTGTATTGCTCAACTGTAGTCATTGCGTATTACTGCAGATGTAGTAGGCCAATTGCAGCAAATAAAGGACAGGATGCAGTGTACCAGAACAAGACGATTTCTTCAGATCCTAGCTTGATCAAGTACTGACATGCCTGTTGAGGGAGATGTTGTTATCTGTTAAAGGTTTGACAACGCTTTAATCTGCTGCTCTTTCCCTCAGTGAAACGATTAAACGTATAGAGCATTTGTTTGTGTTTGGACCCCTGCAGGTGGGTCTGAGGTACTGCGCCGGTCATATGGGGATCGGGGGTGACCGACGGTCGCTGCAGGAGTGAGTTAGCTGGAGAAGGCACAGTATTAACCTCATCTGTTCAAATGATGGCGTGTTGAGAGAGGAAGGCATGGCAGCATGACGTTTATTAAAGCAGGATGGAACGAGACCCAGAGGCCTCACAGACTCTCCTAACCATGATTGTTTGTCTGAGAGAGCGCTAAGTCCCGTGAAAGATATACACTTGACAGAAAGCCACTGCCTTTTTGATGTGTTTTGTGTGTGTGTGTGTGTCTGTCTATCTGACTCTATAAACACCATTCCTCTTGTGAAACCAGAGTCATAGAGAGTGCTGAGGAAGAATGGAACCTATTCAGCCGCACCACTCCCTCAGCGTCCCTCGCCTCCTGCGACGTCTCCCTCGCCATGTGTCTCAGGTGCACAGCCCCTCCTTTATTTGCCATTCTTTACCATTTTTTTGTTTCTCTTCCAATCTGTCAATCTCTTTCTCCTCTTACTCCCTCATTCTTTTTCTCTTTCCCTCTCAGCTGTAAAATTGGACTGGGAAAGACATTGTTTTTGGGGATTCTTTGATGGATAGAAAGTCCAAAAGAAGAGCATTTATTTTAAATAGACCTACACCAGATTTAACGATTCATATCATCTTACAATTTTGCTTTTCCAATTTATCTTCTTGTTTAGATATATTAAAGAATTTTTGCATCCTTGACACATTTTTTTTTATATTGCACAACTGCCTCTGTCGTGTGAACAAGTTTGCTCACACCACAGAGCATTTAAGCATGAGATATCCCTACTGCCCTCACTTGCAGGTGTGCTGCCACAGGTGTTCTTTGTGTGTTGGTTAATTGAGGCCTTTTTGTAATGGAAATACTTGAAGTAATGCAATCTTCTAGCACCTTTTTTCCTCTTTACCTTCTAGTCTTCCTTTTTTGACTCTTTCTTTAACTCTCACCTTCCTCTTTTCTATTCAGTCCTCTGGCATCTGAGCTGTTACTGTAAGCAGCAGCAGTAAGATGTCGAAAATAAATGCACTTATTTTAATACAATTTGTTGGCGAGCAAGAGAATTGGTCAGAGACAGTCAACTCAGTTATGTTTCAGTCCACGTAAAATTCTCTGTGTGAAGAAAATGGATGGAAAAGTTGATTGTATCCACTGGGAATTGATTGGATAATGAAAAGTGGGCGTTTCATGCAGAATTTGCGGTCATGGAGCTTTAGTGATTAAAGGGAACGTCAAGATGGTTCAAGTTGTTTTTAGTTTATGAAAATGAACATGTTTTCTTTGGAATCACATGTGATGATGAATTCTACACAATTTTCATGCCACGATTTGGACTGGGCTGAGTACTGCCATAAAAGAAAGAAGAAAATGAATCATGCATGAATAAACCCTGACTCACGTCTAAATGATTCCTGTTTTTACGCATTTGTGCGTTTAAGTTGGTCACGTTTAAAGTTAATGTTTATAAAGTTAATTGAACCGAATTCAGTAAAACAATCTTGTGTTCAAAGATCAGCTACTGTATAGCGTTACAGGAAATTACAGACGACAGCTCTGTGAGGAAATCTGAGCGTTATTGAATCAATATGTATGTCAGGGCGCGAGCACCACTGTAGCTGTGTAACATTGTAACCCTCTCACTCTCTTTCTCTCACTTTCTCCACCTCTAATGCACAGAATAGTGGCGTCTTTCCCCCGCAACCCAAAGTGTCAGTTTCATCCTCGTCATCTTTAGACAAGGCTTCTGCCAGCGGCGTTCGAATCATGCCCAGAATACACTGCAGCGCTCTCCACAGGAAAAAAAAAGTACCTGATGTCTGGAAAATGAAAACCATTTGCTCAAGTGCAGTACATCTCTACAATGTTCCCTGTTGGGTGTTAACACTGTATCTACCTCAAGCCACAAGTTGCATTGTATTATTTGTTTAGCTTTGTTTTTCCCATCCATTTTTGGGTTTCGACCGACCAGTTGAGGACCATTGTTTATCCTGACTGCATATTTTTATTTCTATTTTATAAAGTACAGTTAAATTCAATCATTCTTAAGACCAAAATATAGTTCTCTTATGTGTCCACACAGACAACAGAGTGAGTGATTTGAGTGCTTCAAAAGAAAGGTCCGCTAGTTTGAGCACTCAACTCTGCACGAGACGGAGCATATCACGGAAAATGAAGCATACCTGGGCGTTTAATCTGGTCCCTACAGTAAATCCAATCATATCTTCTTCACAGGAAAGAAAGACTTGAGAAATTGAACGCTATCTGCATTAGTTATTGTCACCTTTTGTGTCATTATCTGCCAGACTCGTACCTCATTTCAGTGGTTTCACCTCTACCTGCGTTTGGCCTGGAGTACAAAGATCATGTGTAATGTATGCTTATAGCAGCCAAAGACTGCCAGCCATGTGTGTGTGTGTACGTACTCGGCCTCTACTGCTGTGTAGTAGATTTTTTTTTTTCCAGATGGTCATTTGTTCTCTCAAAGACTCTTTCAGATTCCATATGGTCGGGATGGAGTGGACAAGTTCTGATGGAGAACCACTAGTGCCACCAAGGGCGATTTGCCCAGCCAGTAGGGAATCAGTCAAATTAAGTAAAAAATTTGGTAACACTATAGTATAGGGACCAGTTCTCACTAATAACTAGTTATATCAGTGATACTCAAATCTGGCTCGTGAGATCCACTTTTCTGTAGAGTTTAGCTCCAACCCAGATCTCGCGAGCCAGATTTGAGTTATATCCCTGAGTTATATTATTAACATATTGGCTGTTTATTAATGCTTATAAAGCACATATTCTGCATGACCATATTCTACATCCCTTATCCTACCCAGTACCTAAACTTAACAACTACCTTACTAACTATTAATAAGCAGCAAATTAGGAGTTTACTGAGGCAAGATGAGAATTGGACCTTAAAGCCTCAGGGAACCACAACTCTGGCCTGAGGGGGGGCACCGTACACACCCTCATCTACCCGACCGAGGGAACCAGACGCTCGGTCAGAGGCGGGCGACTCTCCCTCACCCCCTCTGCCTGCTTAGACCTCTCTCCTCCCCGGCCTCCTCTCCTCCGAGGGCCCCCCTGGACCTCCAGGAGGGACTCCTACTCGTCCACCAGCCAAACCCGGGCATCCCACACTTAAGCCCAGGTTACTGACTCAAGAGAACCAGTCCACTGGTCACCCCGTCGGGGATTTACCACCGGTCACCCCTTATCGATTTAGTTAAAATGAAGTGTGACCAAACATTTTAGCTTGGATTTTTTGTTTTTCTCAATTTTATTTTAAGGTCACACTTTATTTTAAGGTAAAATTCTCACTATTAACTACAACTTTTTCCTTAATAAACTTCTAATTTGCTGCTTATTAATAGTTGGTAGTTGTACGGTACGTTAGTATTCATGCAGAATTAGCCGTTGCTATGTGCTTTATAAGTACCTACTTATAAAGCCTACTACTGTATATGCTAGTAATATGTGTGCTACAGTAGTTAATAATGAGAAACCTTTTTCTCTGGTTTTCTCTCTCCCTCCATCATCTCTCTGGTTCCTCCCCTGTGTGTTGTTATGATCAATGTTTATGCACCATAATGTTTCCTGACTCTCCTGAGGCGTCAGTGTGAAGGAGGGATTGACCCGTCTCATGCTATGTTAGTGGGCCACGTTGAACTGCTGTCCTGTTGATTAAGTGCCAGGGGCCAGCGCTTCTCATTACGGCTGCACATGGAGCCCGAGCTGCCAAACGTTCTGTGCATGTGCGAGAAGTCCCACCGCAAGTGCTCTGGGAATTGGGGTCCATTTCCACTGTACGCCACCGCACCATAAAAGAGTAAGAAACGCAGTATTATTGTATAAGAAAGGGGCCATTTGTACTTTAGGTTATAGTGTTCGATGGGCCCTCAGGGGCCATACTACAGCGCTGGATACTACAGATTTGGTGAAGATGCGATTCATAATGTATGTCTGAGAAAGGAGGTAGAACCCCATTACCCACAATCCACAGGCAGAGGAAGCACAGTGTTTACCTAAAAATAAATAGACAGAGTTATCCTCAGAGACTTAGTCTTATACATGCACATTTATTAAAAACAGACAGAGCTCGCTCAGCTACGCATTCCCAAAAAGCAAACATATATGCACAAACAACCGATTAAGGTACACAGACATATACAGGCGCTCTACACACAGACTTGGATGTATACAGGAAAAAATGATGAATTCCCTGCTAAAAGTTGTCAGACACCTAGTTTTTCATCTCGCTTCTATCCTTAACGTTGTGCGGAGTTAGGCCTTGGCTCTGTGAAAGGACATGAAGTGAGTGCAAAAATGTGAGGAAAGCAGAAAAAATGATTCAGTAACGGTTTCATTTCATACCTTTGGGCAATTTGCCACAAGCCCTCCATCTCGTGGCTCCCCTCCTCCACATGTATTTACCAGTCTCTTTTCCTGCATCATCTGCTCAAAATTCTCTGAGGTCCACTTGTAATGTTATCAAGATTTTACATGAAAAAACATAATTTAGAAATAATAAGCTATTTTTTGTCCTATTTTGACCCCATTACAGTCATTGCAGTCTGATCCAATATAGTCAGCACAGCATCATCTTTTAGTTTCAATTTTTATAAAAATCCTTCGTCAAATTGTGCCTTGTTTGTAAATGAATCTGCAGTAAAATGAAGTGGACAAAAAAATTAGTTTTTACTGGCACAGTCTGGAAATTCATTAAAAATAAAGTTCATCCACTCTTTCCTAATGTTGGTATCTGAAGGAAAGCAATGCAAAGACTGTGTATTTGCACAACTTGGCACTGCACAGCATCTTGTCGTCTTCGCAGACTCTTTATCGTTTGATTTTTGTGAAGACCTACGTTTTCCCCTCTCGTTATTTATACTACATGCATAAATCGGTGGGTGGGCTAAACAGGCAGTGATGTAGAAGCAGGCATTGATGTTTTTCTGCGGAGGCAGTGTTTAGCCTAGGGCTGCATGATATTTTGCATGCAATAGTCATGCGCATCTCATCAGTAAAGACGGTTCTGTGATTAGCAGTAAATCTCCATCACCTGTTTTTAAATGGAGTGGCATTTAATACACAGAGCCGTAGTTCACTGACAAACTACGCAATTCGCACTCAGAATCGCAGATGAATCGCCTGCGATATTGAACATGATATTGCGTAGCTTGTCGGTAGCCCTGGTTTAGCCACACTATTATGTTATAAAGTGGCACATCCTACAAGCTGTCTTTTTTGGCAGATTGGCTTCAATATACTGTAATCTGTTTTTAGACTGACAAGAAAGTTTTGAGTTCTGAAACCAACAGAATGTTTTGATAGTACAATGACCTCTTATATGTCAAAAGATCAAGGAAATTTGCAATGATTATATGTTGCGATTAAACGTTGCGATTGCGTTTAAGCAAAATTTGGTAGTTTTATATGTTGTTCCAGGGTTAGCATCATCTGAGGTTTTCTGGGGGTTAGCATAATCTCTTCTCAGGTGTTCGGTCATCTCGGATCTTCGTAAGGGTTGAATCCAGACTGAAGCTTGTGTAATTCCTAGTTGCCTTGGGATGCAAGACCCATGGCAGAAACAGAGAAGCAAATAGAGATGAAATTAGCGTAGCTGCTGTTCCAACCAAGCAAAGATGATGTGTTAAACCCAAGCAAAAGAATGAAAATGTGCATTTGAGCAGATATAGCTGAAGTACAAAGTTACAAGATACATTATATGAATGCTTGGCTAAAATTATGTGTCTTTAATCTAGATTTAAACAGAGAGAGTGTGTCTGAACCCCAAATATAATCATGAAGGTTATTCCTGAGTTTGGGAGACAAATGTGAAAAAACTCTACCTCCTTTAGTGGGCTTTGCTATCATGGTATTACCAAGAGTCCAGAGTTTTGCGACTTTAGGGAGCATGATGGAATGTAGCATGATAGAAGACTAGTTAGGTACGCAGGAGCTAGACTGTTAAGGGCCTTATAAGTAAGTAGTAATATTTTGTAACTGATGCAGAACTTAATAGGTAGCCAGTGCAGAGACTGTAAAATTGGGGTAATATAATCATATTTTCTTGACCTGGTAAGAACTCTAGCAGCTGCATTTTGGAGTACCTGTAGCTTGTTTATTGAAGATGCAGGACAACCACCTAGCAGTGCATTACAATAGTCCAGTCTAGAGGTCATAAATGCATGAACTAGCTTTTCTGCAACAGAAACGGGTAACATGTTAGGGTAACAGCTTGGCAATGTTTATAAGATGAAAAAAATGCTGTTTTTGTAACATGAGAAATAGGATTTTCAAAAAACAAGTGCTGTCTAATTTAACACCCAAATTTTTGACTGTAGACTAGAGGAAGTAACAATACATCTGTCTTGATGCAAATTGTAATCCAAGAGATTCTGTGTACTGTTTTTTGATCCAATATTGATCCAATATTAATTGAGATAATTCCCCATTTAAATACAAAGTAATAACGATCGGACAGGTAGGATCTAAACCATCTACATCAAGTTAGTTGCTGTGTCACAAATTGCATACTGAGTATGTTCTGCACTGGATGTAGAACTTTTTTCACGACATTAATAAAGTAAATAATGTTCTCTGCATTTGTATATTATAAATCATTGTATTTAGACACGATACTCATTTCATGTGCTGTTTTTCGAAAACTAAATAATATGGAATAGGGCATATTTGGATGCAGGGAGCATTTTTTTGTGTCGTAAGTCATTGAATCATTCATTCATTCATTCAACATGTTTTCTGAAAATGAGTTCCTCTCATTTAATCAATTATTTTAGTATTCTAAAAAAATTAAAATTAAAAGTTGTTCTTAAAATGAAAGTGTTGTAAGCAGTTTCTCAACAAATGACAAAAAAATCAGATCTATTATTTTTTTCCCTTCCATTTTCTCTTCTTCATAATTTTCATCAAGGTCTAGAAAAACAAACTAAATAAATAAATATATTTTAGAGTTTCAGTAATGCTCCTTTTCATATCCTTCATAGATGAAACTCATATGACAAACTGAACCAACTACTTTATTCTGTACATAAAACAGAACCAAACAGTCCAGAGAGGAGCATGTGCTGCTACATGTGTGACTGTGCCCTGATTTTTGATGGGGTGAGTTGTTGTTTTTGCCTCGAAATGTGGAATGCATCAAGCATGTGCATGTTTGAGGCAATGTTATGGGAATTTCCACCCAGCTTCTACATATGTGTATTATGGATTTTTAAGGTACAATATGTAAGCATACTAGGGGTGCTAATATGATCCAGGACCACACAAGCGTGGGAGGATGGATCCTGACTCTGGCACTGGGCCAAAAAAAAATCACCCCTCTACCACAGGCGCCATCATCATGGTGAGCGCCGCCACCTTCTCGGCTTTCAAGGCTGCACAACATCCGGGAGAGGGCCCCCGCTCATCCACCCGCCAGCGCCTTTTAGTCTTGGGGGTGCGTGCAGGCTCCCTCTGTATGCCACAGCACCCTACATTTATAGCTCATTACTGAGGTGACTGAGATGAGGAGGTGATGGGTGGAGGTAACAGGTGAGGTGGTGTAGGTGGGGAGAACGAGGTGATATAGGGGTGTGATTCAGGAGGAGAGCAGCTTGTGGCTGCTTCAAGGGGTGGGTCGTCCCACTAGAAGCATGTACAGGCCATTCACACCACAATCTGCATGCTGGTCTACAGTGTGCATTTTTATTTTTTTATAAATGTGGCCTTATTTATTTCTCTGGTTTTATTTGCTCTGGTGTTTATGCATTTGTCCGACAGCTGGTGTGTTTTATGCCATGCTGATGCTTGGATTTATACTGTGTGTGTACACAGCAACAACTGGACATGTTGTTCTGAGACCTATTTTATGAGAACTTACAGGACACAAATGCCGCTGCCAGTAATAAGCACAGTAGAGCCAAGTTCCTCAGATCATCTTTAACACAGTTACATCTTGCATGACTTTACTTTATGTGATGTTATTTCACATGCCTGGTGAAAGCAGATTCATAGAAAACCTAAAAAGAGTGTTGGGCAAGCAATTCTGTCATCATTTACTTACCCTCATGTCATCCCAAACATTCTGTAGAACACAAAAGAAGATATTTTAAAAAATGTCTGTTTTTTTTCCCACTCCATATACCATGTAAAACTATTAAAACTGTTATCAGTTCCAAAGAAGAAAGAGTACATGTTTGGAAATGACATGAGGGTGAGTAAATGACTGAACTTTTTATTTTTGGATTGATTAAAAAAAGTAATTGATTAAAAAAAAAAAGTTGAACGCTATTGTTACAAACGCAAAATATTTTGTTTATGTTGCTAAAAACAAACAAAAAAATTATGCATCATAGGTAATCCATTTTTAGTGTCGTCATGTAATCCATGCTTTATGATACTAATCCATACTTTATTTATTTGTATGCTACATGTATTTGTTAATTGCTGAAAATCTTCCCCTCTACTGCAGCGCTCACTGTTGTTAAATTTACTTTTTATTTTTACTTGTACATAGTTATTGTGCACTACATTCCAAACCAAAATGAGTCATATTAAAAAAAGGAAAAGGACACCTCGAGCGTTAAATGCTGGAGGAAAGAAAATAATACGGGGTTGAAACAACATGTAGGTGAGGGTTGACAGAACTTTCAATTTTAGGTGAATGATTTTTTTACACAAACAGCCCAAGGGGAGTTTGAAGTCAGTGAGACTTGCTGTCATGTCTGTTTTTTTTCCTGCTTTGCTGTTGTGTATGTGTCCAGCTTCTGAGAGACTGTGAGGGAAAGAAATAGTGTGAAAGAGAGCTAGTGATAGGCAATGCATGCAGCTGAGATTCCCCAGACCAGTGAATGCTCTGGCAGTGCATGTGCAGATCGAAGGGCCTTTGGCCAAGATACCACACCTTTCAATCTGCTTTAATTCCCATCATAACCTTACCGGGTGTCACTGAGCCACAGGGTTGTCCCAGCCTCTGCCAATACACACACACACACACACATGCATGCATTGGAATTCCCTTTGTTTCCACATGGCTTGACTTCTGCTCCATTCATAAAAATACTATACCTGTTTATCTGATTGACTGCCAAACCTCACCTGCTGTGTTTGCTCAGAAGTTTGCTGGAGCGTTCAGATATCTCATGCTCCACAAACAGCAGTTTTATCGCGTGGTATCTCAGTTCTGTACTGCTGCCCCGGGCACAGACCCTGGTGACGTATATGAAGTACACACAAACAGGTAAGGAGGAAAGGAGATAGATCTTTAACTGGGCTTCTATCCAAAAATAGTGGTGACCTTTGACCCCACTTGTCTCCCTGACCTCTGGCTTCGTTCTGTTTCAATCTCTCTCTCTCTCTACGTTTGAGTATCTCCTACTTAGTCATGCTAATTATATGTGTAAGCAGTAGGGCTGTCAGTTGAGTCAAGTATTTAATCACAATTAACTCTTTCTAAACACGGAATTTTCTGGGATTCCGGTTTCATGCTATCATACATTCAGGGGCGCTATCACACATCTCCTGAATGAGTCTAGAATGTGCCTATCAAAAACACAAATGTGGAAGACGCAGAAACGAGCGATCTCCTATGTATATATGGAAAGTAATGCGATCATCAACAATAAACAGCTTATAAATGAAAACTGCCAAATGTTACCGAGTGAAATGGCGATCCGGGAAGTGGTAAAGGACTGTGCAAGCTAGTGGAAGTGATCTACTGCATCTTTGCTTTGGTAATAATACTGAATATGATCCAGCTGTAGTATTTGATAAAAATTTGATTGAAAAATTTATTTTCTCAGCTTTTGCTCAAAATGTTGGGGGGGGGGGGGGGGCTCCTTTTGTGTTCTACAAAGGAAACTATGTCATACAGGTTTGGAACAACTTTTTAAATAATGACAGATATCAGCATTGTTTAAATTTCACAATAACTTGTATATGTACAAGACACCCGATGTGGCTCCAGTCACATTTAATCAGCTCTGAATGTTCCCATTATTTTTTTTTTTTAGAAATCACACAGAATGAAACACTTACAATGTCAAATTGAATAAGCATTTTAAATATATTTAATTAATCGCATGTGTTTAACTTTGACAGCCCTAAAAAGTTGGTCATTAGATGGAAAGCTGTGTTCAGTCCGTTTGACTTTAAGTTGCGCCAGAGGAAGAGCAGTGCGCCATCTGCCCTGATCTGAGGGGAAGTTCACAGCCTCCTCCTTGACACTGAACATGCATCTGACTGCAGTGGGATCACTTGATAAGTTGCTAGGCTCAAGCAATTCCTTTTGGTATACCGTAATAAAAAATAAATGCTGAAGCATCCATCTTCAAGTAAATCTCAGGTTATTTATGCCTGACTGACTGGCCTTGTGAAAGATTAATGGAGCATGATTTAGCTATGTACAAAGCCAGCAAACCCACAGAGAGCTCAATTCACAGAATCTTCTTTTTAACCACTTTTTGAGAACATCAAAGTTTTTTGGGTTTTTTTGATTGATCCATCTTAGAAACAGCAAAATCGTGAAGGGAAAAGCCTCTAATTTGTTTTTCAAATACAGTCACATTCTTGGCAGCGTCTTGATGTGTCTTTGCCAAAGGCATGGTGGAACGAGGGAGGAGGAAGTGCACTCTTTGAAGGGGAGTGTTTGTGTGTGTTGGGGAGGTTTCCCACAATGCCCTTCCTTTCCCCTTTTTGTTTCCCCCTAAACATCCGTCTGTGTCTAAGGGAAGTGGCTTTGTCAGACTGACCTTACGCAAGATAACCGTCGTCTTGCTGTGTAGTCTCCGTCTTGCATTTGAGCCGATCCACCTCATTAATTTTCCTTATTCTTGAGCTAGAGAAGATGCTAAACAGACACAAGCTAAATTTCTCCTCAGATAAAATGGCGATTATTCAAACGCAATAAATGTCTAGGGTGATTTAATGTTGTAAAAGCAAAGTGTTGGATAGAAGAGGCTGCGTCTGCCAAAAGAAGCTCCCATCCTGTCCGTCAGGACATATTCTACAGGTTCAGATGAACAATAGTAGATGGTTATATATCTACCTACCTGACGGATTGACTCACATTTGACTTTTTGAAATTATTGATAAATTTGTTTTTCAGATTGCACATTTTGTGACCTATATTAGATTAGATCTATACTGTATCTTTTAATTTAATATTCACACATTATTTAATACTAAAGATATATAATGTATGTGTGTGTATATATATATATATGTGTGTGTATATATATATATATATATATATATATATATATATATATATATATATATATATATATAATATATATACACTAAAGTGCATATATTTGTACAATTTTAGATAACTGTTTTGTATTTTATTATGTTTACTGTAATCTGTATGGCTCCTTTTTCATGGCTGTGCTGTATGGCTCAGGTTTTCGGTGTTACATGATCCTTAAGGAAAAAAAATATATATATAATGTCATTAAATCGCATTATAACTGTCCTTTGGCCAACCTTCCCAAAGATCTATACTGGTTGACCACTCTCGTCTTTCAGCTTCTCTTCTCTGTCCTTTTCTTAACCATTTCTCATCCACTCTTTGTAAACCTGACATGTAGTAGTAACAACTACCAAAAGGTCAACTACCGAGAGACAATAATCAGACATGTGGTGACTAACAGATGCAGTTTAAGTAGCCATCAATCAGATAGCTTTATCAGCCCACTCCACCTAATGTAAACAGCAATCGCTGGGAAGGAGGACAAGTGAGGCAGGGTCCAATATTAACACTCGCCAAGCACCAAATTAAACAAAAAAAGTGGCTTTGGTGAGTATTATTATTCTTTTGTACTAGTATTTTTTTTTTGCCCCTAAAAAGAAAACATGTGACTAGATATTTCTTGCATTTAACCACCCAGATAAAAACAATGGGTCTCAACACTTGGTTGTAAGCTAAATGTGCCACCATCTCTGATTTTAGAGGCTGTGCTCTGATATATAATTGTATTTCAGGCACACAATCACGAGGAAGGTGTTTCTTCAGTTTTATTTTAATGTGAAAGTGCTGTTCAAGAAGCATATGTGTGATTTGTGCATTAGATCTTTTAGTTAGGCTGAGATCAGCAATCAAGCAAAGTAGCATTTTTCAATCTCTTTGACATACAAAATACTCTTTTTCAAGGGTGTTCGAGTTTAGGATTTATTAAGGATCTCTTCTTGCCTTGGCTTCTTTGTGAAACATTTATTAAAGGATGGTGCACTCTAACTGGAATTCAACATGGCCTTCACTGAGATAATCTCAAATCACAGTCTGGAATCTTTATCTCCTGGATCATCAGTGCTCTGTCATTAGCTGTTCATAAGTATAGCGGCCAACCTGTCAAATCCCACTAGTTGAAAATGCTTATCTTTTAGCCATCTTATAACTTATTGTGTCATTTTATTGTACTGCGGTTGTGTTGTAAAAAATGTTTATGTAAATGTAATTGTAAAAAAGAGAGAATGAGAGAGAGGCTAATTAACAGAGGCCGTTTCGCTCTGCAACATACTATCTAATTATTCTTTTTCATGATGCTTTCAAACCAGCATTTAAAACATTGGATTAAGGGCAAGAAGAAAGTAGGAAAACGGGAAGAGAGAAACAGAGTCCACTTTCTTCTTGCCAATTAAAAAAGTTTTAGTGCCGCATTTGAGAATGCAGAAAACAGCGACAAACTTACAGCAAGAAAAATGAGGCCGAAAACCTTACTCGGCTGCACCTGCTGCAGAATTTATATATAGTGTATGCACTGTCAACATATGTCAAGCATTGCCCCTTCACACACAACAGTGTCAACGATACCTGCAATGCTCCACTTTAAAATTTATATGGCCTTTGTGCATTTTTGGCTCCAGTCTCTCACACACACACACACACACACACACTAAAACAAACAGTCATCATTAACAAGCACCACCCCTCTTTGTTTTACCCGTTTATGGCCCTATGCTGAATTAAACTTAATCTGCTGTGTTCTTTTTCTCTTTCTCCTGGTTTCCCTCCTGTCCCTGTTCTCGCTCAGTTGCATGTTTAGCAGGAACCCTGCCTTGTAAAGCTACATTTATAGATCCCGTATGTTTGATTGTATGAGGCTTTATGTCTTTGACCTTGACTGAACAGGAGAGAGAGGTAGACCTCCTACAGTAAACAGGCCTGGGCAGCGACAAGATTGTCCGTGTACATTTTAGACTTAAACGGTGCTTAAAGGGCTTAGTAGTTGACCCAAAATTCAGTGACTCTTCCTCATGGTTTTTGATAACCTTGTGACTTACTTTCTTTCGTAGAACACAAAAGAAGATATTTAGAAGAGTGTTTAGGCTGCTCTTTTCCCTAAGCCCTGTTTAGACAGTAATTGTTTCTCATAGGAGGTGTAAGGTAATTAAAAAATGTGCAGGGGCTAGTCTTTGTCAGTGATTTCATTGCAGTCTGAATACAGAATGTCTTGACTTCTGTTCTTTTATTTCTGAAATGCTGGAAACTGTTTGCAAGAATAATATTACATTACCACTCCACTACTATGGTGGCCCAGTAGTGCACAACACAACAAAATCTCCACAACACAATGAAATATCCACATTATGTTGTGCTAATTTTGTTGTGTTGCGGCTGGTTTCTGTTGCATTGTGATAATTTTGCTGTGTTGTGGCTTGTTTCCATTGTGTTGTGCTAATTTCATTGTGTTGCAACTTGTTTCCATTGTTTTATGGACATTTCATTGTGTTGCGACTTGTTTTGCTTTATTGTGGAAATTTCGCTGTGCTGCGGCTTGTTTCCATTGCGTTGTGCTAATTTTGCTATGTTGCGGCTTGTTTCCATTGTGTTTTGCTAATTTTATTGAGATGCAGCTTGATTTGTTCCATGTGGAGATTTCATTGTGTTGTGCACTACTGAGCCACTGTACACTACAACAAGTGAAAGCTGTTAAGAAGAAAAAAAAACTTAATCCTCCACAGTGAATAAATTATCATCTGAATGCATTAGTTTTATCAATGAGAAGTCAGGCAAATTAATTTTTAGTCATCACTATCTTCTGAATAGGCTGTGCTGTACAGTGGAAGTAAATGGTGTTGGTGACCAAACAAGTCAACATGTACAGCAAGATTTTATTATTTTTTTTTTTTTCATATTTCAAAACATGTTTTTTTTTTTTTTGTTGCTCCATACATGTAATGAAATGAGGGTTAAAAATTTTATACAGAAATTTCAATTATGGTTGAACAATCCCTTCAATGGCCGTCCACCAATCAGGAGTAGTGATCGACCGATATTGATTTTTTATAACCGATACCGATACCAATTATTTGCATGTCTATGTGCCCGATAACCGATATGCAGAACCGATATTTATTTACTGTTATAAAGTAAATAAATGACTGCGTGAAGTAAGTCCATACTTCACTTTGGTTTTTCCTCCTTTCAGTCATCTTAACAAAAAATGTTTTGAGAATTAGCAGTCTTTCACACAGGGCTCTAGACTCATTCTTCCCACTGATCTCACTTTTGCGCACGAGCACATAATTTGGTTGCAATTTGTTTTTTGTTTTTGCTACAACATTTGATTAATCAATGCATGCTGATGAACTTTTATCATAGTTTATAGTTATATGGTAACGAAAGTTTTCAACATTCAACTCGTTCTTTTTCATCTGTATTATTTGTGATTTAAATTTTGTGACAGGAATTTCTTTTTTCGTGCGCTTTTTACTTTCAAATTTGCGATCTTGGTGTCACATTTTACAAGAAAAGATCATTGTCTGTTTTGCTTATATCTATACACCTTTAACTTTTTAAGACTAAAACAAAAGATGGATTCATTGTTATTCTTAATTAAAAAGCGCAACAACAATAAAACAGTACGTTGACAATGACAAACTCTTACATAACATTTATCAACAAAAACGAATAAGACGAGGCATGGCAGGACACATCACATGCTGTACTATATACCTAGTATATTACAGAATGTTTAGCAAACTCTGAGGAAGCAAATAAATATTAATATATATTTTTTTTTTAATTAAGGAAAGCCTCCATAGCATAACCTGAGGTAAACAGCAAAGATAACAAGCTTCTCAAAACGAAAACAAAAAGAAAAGTAAAACTAAACTGGCTGTAGCTGACAGGAGTTTTTTCTACAAGAATACCACCACGTTCACCTTCTCTGGTTTAAGAAGCGGTCTTTTACTTTAGTTTGAAAACAAATCCATCCGTTGCGCTCCATCCGCGACGCGCACCTTCACGCTCGTGCTGACGCGGCGAGTATAAACCAGGCTCTACCCACTAAGCGCTCGGCTGAAAGCACCTCTCTTCACGTGATCAGTGAAATCTGACTCCTGCTATAATGTGCTGCGGCTGGCAGCGCGCGCTGTATGAAGCAGACGCTTTGGAGCAGCGCAGACCTGGCACTCGTACAAATGCGACCACGTCAAATTTTAACTCGCAAACAATTACCATTTTGTTCGCAGTCTAGAGCCCTGTCATGTTCAATTTAATCTTCGTATTACAACAATAAAAAACATTTTATTTATAAAAAGCTTTAGCAGCAACACTAATATTAGCAGTAAGCAAAATTAACATAGAAAGTCCAATGTTTTCAAATGGAGAAAATAAAGGAAAGGAGTCATATCAACTTCATTTTTAACTACAGTTTTAGTAGGTTTATAAGCTGTTTAATAGGATAAAGAGTGAAGAATAATTCACTGGATAATGTTAATTCACGGAATAATATTCTCTGGAATATTGGAATATAACAAGCATTGTATTTTATTGCATTTCTCAACTGGCATGCTCTAAATTATGCTGCTGACAGCGCGGTTTATCTATGCATTTACACAGAACTATAGGCTACTCAAACTGCGATCGATCGCGGAGATAATAAATAATTAATTTCCATAGAGTTGTATTAATTTAGATGTTTATAAACAAAATAATGGTTATATAGTAAGTGTTAATACAATTTAGGGTGCTTCAAAAAAGTGAATCTTGTTAAAAGTTACATGCGGTGGCCGTGCTGAGCATTTCTTGAGCATCAACCCGCTGAGTGAACTGCAATATGAAAGCGGCTTCACGAGACTAATGATGAGCATATAGACAACAGAGAGAGAATTACATTCAATGCTTTTCTTTCCAACATGCAATCATTCATGGCTGTATTATTTAATTCATGCAAAGTTACGTCTTTATTGGGAGAGGACTCGACGGATTATCTATGTGACTCCGACTTCACGAGACTAATAGACCACAGAGAGAATTCAATTCAGCGCTTTTATTTCCACCATGTGCTAATTCATGGCTGTGTTATTTCAGGCAAAGTTATAGCCTATCTTTATAGGGACAGGGCTTGACAGAGTATCTTATTTATCATATTTCTTAGAGCCAAGTTGCATTTAAACTATATATCAGGCATTTATGTAATACATCTAATTTGTGCATTAATGCTTGTAATATTAAATAGTTTACTAACTACAGCAAATCAAGTACCTGCACGCTGTTGCTGTCTCGTCTCCCCTCAGATGCGCTGCAATTGCGATCCTGCGCGCAATTCTGAAAACGTCCACAAGATGGCGGTGTTTATCGGGGAATCCGATATTACAAAACCGATATTCGATTATGGAAAAATGCTTAAATATCGGGAAAAATATCGGTAAATCGATATATCGGTCGATCTCTAATCAGGAGGCAGCGTCACCATTTAAAGTACTTTATTTCATGAGCTACTATCTCATAACACATAATCCTCTTGAATCCTTTGTTAATCATAGGAGACTAATTATTGTGATTAGTTGCAGCAGTCCTGCCAAGCGTCACCCATGTTTTGGTAATAACACGCTTAAAAACATTTACACACACATGCTTAACTCTACACACAATCGATGGGAACACAGTTGAACACACATCAGCCGGACAAGCAGATGAGAAGGCCTGTTAGGCCGGTTAATATGCGAACAGGCAAGTCTGATAAAAGATGATAGGCCAGCTGAGCATTAACTAATACAGAACAAATGCCCTCTTGGCTTCATTGTCAAAGGCTTGCGTCACATACTAGCCATGCGCTTGAATCACCAAGCACCCCCTCCGCAGTCAGAATATGGGCTGTTCGGATTCGGCGGTATGCGAGCGTATCCCCGCCGTATCAGTACATGAGTATCATGGAGTCCAGCAGCACTCGGCTCTGTGATCGTGCTTTCTCAAGGTTTGAGCTTAAGCCACCAGATCTTTTTCTTTCTCTTCACACAATAAAACGATCTAATTCCCCTCTCTGGTCTAGAGCCACCCATTCATAGATGGATTCAGAGGGCCGTACGGCATGTTCCACATCGGTTTGTTTGGGGAGTGCTCTTAGTAACTGTGAGCATAATAGATACAAAAGAAACATCATTATACACTTACCCATGCACATCTGTCAAGCAGATCGCTTTGTGAAGTTGCCTCGAGATATCAGTTTTCATTGAAAACGCCTTTGTAGAGGAGGCCAGACAACTTGAAGAAAGAATTAGGGCTGAGCGATACGGGCCAAAAATCATTTCTCTGTAATTTTTAGGCTGATGGCAAATTATGATATACATATCAGTATATTCTGCAGACTGGGCTGAATGTTCAGTACTTCCACTTTTAGATGCAACATGTTCATAACATTCTATGCAGATTTTGCTGCTTAACTGATCTTTTAAGCATGGATAATCTCCAAATTATTAAACTCGGGCTGCAATTTGATTATTTCTTGATAAATCAATTAATTTTTTTTTAAAGGCATTATACCCAATGTTATCTCCCAAACAATAAAAACTGAAGATTTTTTAAAGTGAAAATAGTGAATTTATTTGTGTCTAGACTGTACATTATGAGCAAAATAAGCAGACATTAAGATAACTAAATTAAAATGAAAATAAAAACAAAAACAAAAGCACAGACTAAATGTTAGCTCGGAGGAACACATTTTCACTCATCTAAATATAATAATTATATTAAACTAGTCCTTTACAGTTACTGCTCTCATACAGTTGCTTGTGCCATATAAAATCTATAAACAAACATTTTAGTGAAAAGTATATAAAATGTATATTTCAGTCAGAATTATTGTGCTCCCTTTCTGTTGCGCTTGTTTGACGTGAAGTCTGTGAAGTTTAGCATAGACATGCTTGTTGTCAGGACAAGCCTTTATGCAAAATGGAAATACTTATGTGACTTTCTTTCATTTAGAGGTGAAGATATACCTGTGAAACTTCAGTTAAATAACAAAATAGCTAAAGCATGTCTCAAACAGCACACCGTATCTGTTAGCACACGTATCTGTCAGAGCACCTGGCAGGGCAAGATGAGCTAAAATCTATTCTCATAAGCTAATTTGAAGTCCTTAATATAAAGCATGTCTCATGTTAAGCACAATTCAAGTCTTGCAGTTTTCCTGCAGCTGCTCACTCTCTGCCCTTGCTTTGTACAGATGCACACACAACATCAAAGCTACTGAATATCTGTATTATTTTTGATAATATAACAGTGATAATAGTCAATATAAAAAGAATCCTGGATCAGTGGCTTTTTTTGGACTCTTAGTCTGACCTTATTGACCTGTGACAACAGCAAAACAGACACTAAGTTTGGAGACCGATTTGTTGTGTTGCCAAATCCCTAATTTGCTTGTACATGTTGACTTCCTTTGTCTAATCTCATCTGTTATGTTTAGACTTGTGTGTCAATTTCAGGACAGTCTGCATACAGAATTAAGTCTAAATGCACAGTTAAAATACTGTAAGCGATGACATGTTCAGCTCATCAGAATCCATGGCCTATGCAACCCCAATCATTGTTTTTCTCAATATCCTACCACCTAATCCAGATTATCAAGGCAGTCGAGGCCTTGTGATTTACACAGGTTTTAAGACGCATTGTTTCTGCCAAAGAAGTGAAAGAGCAGCCTAGTGGTGCATGTGAGCTCCTGGGTTGCGCAGTATGTGGTAAAGGGAGAGATGGGATTACATCCCTCGTAATCTGAGTTATTTTCTGGAAAGTGTGATCACTGTCTCCAGTGAGCCAGCGATGCTCTGGAGAGCTCATGGGAAAGTCACATGGGATAGACGGCTAAAAGAGGAGGGGGATGCACAAACATCTGGCACTCAGTTTCAGAGTAGAATGTAGACCAGAGTTATTGTACTGGAGTATTTATTTATTTGTAAACTCTTAATTTTAATGACCTTATCGGTGAAATGCATTATTTTTTAATACAGTGATATAAGATTACTTTTTTAAACTCTTCATTTTATTGAACTTATTGGTGTCTTATTGGTATCTAAATTATAAATAAACATAAATCAATCAATAAGCAAGCTTATCGTTTGTAATGACCCCATAAAAATGAGATTGGAGGAGTTAATACATTGATATAAGATTAATATTATTTGTAATTTTATTACTCTCAATATTAATGACCTTAGTGGTAAAAATGCTATGAAGATCAAAACAAATAAAATATAGTAATTCAAAATAAGCATAACATTTATCAACAAGTGTACAAGTTTGTATTGAGCATTCATAAAAAATATGGGATCGGAGGAACAATTATCTCATAACTTTTGCCTCCCAGAGAACATTTTTGTTTACTTGCAAAAGTTTTGCACTCCCCTGAGAAACTTTGCATTCACTCGCAAAACTTTTGCATTTCCCCAGGAAGTTTTGTGAATGAAAAACAACACTTACTGTTTGATCTTGGTCTCTTTTTCATCACTGTCTGTTCTTGCAGCATTCTGCATTGATTAGTGCACATGCTCATTTTGATTCTCTCTTTTTTTTTCCGCAGACCTCATCACATATTACTGCATTATCACCAGCCATCTGAGTTGGAGAGTGAGGTGGGCTTGTTTGTGAGCATCGCTCCGCAGAGCCATCCGATGACTGTCTGACTCATCACAACCCGCGAATGACAGGCGTGCATTCGAAGGTGGGGCCCGCCTCAGTCTCACATGATTGGCTGCTGGATGGAAATAAGGTGAATGGAACACATGCCCAAGCAGCAAGACCCAAACCAATCAGAGGGAGAAGAGAAACGGTGAGCCTGTTAAGAACTGATCTCACAAGAGATTCCAGACTCATTAGTGAAGCTTCGACGTTAGTCATAATGCTCATAATTTGAGTTTGTACAGTATGTGTTGGTGTAAAGTTGCCCGTGCTCCTTACTTCTGTGTGTGCGTGTTTATCGAATTTTATTTCACATAGTGACGCTTCAGGAAACTCAAATTTTCTGGTCAATGCACACAGTCTCCTCAGTTTTCCCAGTAACTGGCTCCATTTGTGTGTGTACATCTCACAGTGAGTGTGGTGCTGGCTCTATGTCGTGCTTTAGAGTCTGAAGGCAGACGCTAAGAGACTAGCCTTTACCTCAGCATGGTAGGTTATCATTGCGCAAATTAACGCACTCTACATTTAAAAAAAAAAAAAAAACCGCTGCCCTGAAATTTTATCAATAAAATAGATTAATTGCTCAAGAGCTACATTATTTTTCTCAATAAGGAGCTGGGAACATCATTTTTTCTAAAGGAGTTAAAGCCACAGCTTCACAGTTAATAGATAAACTTGGGGAAAATTGTGGTAATTCATACATATACAGCCTCTCTCTCTCATAAATGAACACTTGATGAATTACACTTTTTTTTGATAATAGAATATCGAAGTGGAGATCTCTAAACTGCAAGCTAACCGGTATTTTCAGAAAGCCAGCATGTTTATCCACAGTGCAGAGAGAGCACGTGCACATGGTTGCCAGGTTGACAAAAACAAGTAAAACACTTAGCAGATATATCGGTATTGCGTAAGTGGGAAGCTGTTTCAGGGATTTCATCTCTTTGTATCAGGCAACCCAGTTGTATTCCTCTGCAGCCAGATTAAACCTTGTTGTAGCCTATATATTATGCTATATTCATTATTTTTTTTAGAAGGCTCACGCTTTTCTACTCTATTTTAAATGGAGTTCTTGTATTCAAATTAAGCACAGTCCATGCTGCACACGGGGCACAATATTGATACAGGGACAGTTGTATCGATACTCATATCGTCACATCTCTGTGACGATACATCATCGTATTGATGTACTGCATAGAACACACAGCACTAATAAATATAATTTGTGTGCGTGCGTGTGTGTGTGTGTGGAATGTATATGTATATAGGGCCGTATGAAATCTGTTTGATTTTTTTTCCCAAATTCCATTTAATTTTTTTCCATATTCAGTTTTTTCCATTTGAATTTTTCTGGATTCATTTTTTTTTTTTTTCTGTTTTAATTTTTCTAGACTCTGTTTTAATGGTTAAATAAAAAATAAAAAAAATATCCAAAAGCATGTCTAATTAATTTAAATCATGAAACTTACACAATTTAACAGCTATTTAATAAAAGTTTAAGAAAAATGTCATTTTTAACGCCCTGTGATATCTGTTTTACTATTTTTCTCAAATTCAGTTTTATATTCACCAAATTCTGTGTTTTCCATTAATTTTCTGGATTCTATTTTAATGATATCATTAAATTTTAATAATCAAAAGCATGTCCAATTAATTGATTTTATCAAAACTTATTTATTATTTTATTTCATTATTATTATTTTTCCCCTGAAATACTGTTTTGTGTATTCACATTTTTCTGGTAAATAAATTCTGGTGAACATTCCTTAAAAAAGAATGTTTTATTCATTATTTTATTAGTAATAAACTTTGATTACATTAAGTAATATATTCCTGTCATCAATTCTTTAAGTTAAACATAACTTTTATTTTGACAGGTTTGGCAAGTTTCTGTTTGTACAAAATGATATGAAGTGACTCTCAGAACAGTTCTAGAGATTGTGTTCATGTACTCATACTGTATATTAAGGAGTCAGAGGCTGAAAACACCTCTTATGTGTGCTTCAGTATGTGTGTAGTAAACGGAACCACACATCTGTGCAGGATTCATATTTAAATAGTTTTTAGGGCTTAATATTCACAGACACTAGTCCATATCGTGTTTTGACTTGTGTACTGACCTACTTTTAATTTATTCATCCAAAATTTGGCAAATTCCTTAACATTCCGCATCAATTCCATTTACCGTAAATTTCATTTTTTATGATTGGATTCCGTGATTCCATTTACGTTTTCTGCATCGCACAAATCATAGGGACTTGTGTATATATATCCTGATGTATAGCTGAAGGAATGTGTCTTGAAGTTTAATTTTTACCACTTTACACCCCACTTAAAGAGGTCATCAGATGCCCATTCTCCACAACTTGATATGATTCTTTAAGGTCTTAATGAAAAATCTATAAAATACTTTGGTTAAAATTTAGTGTAAAAAACACCATTTTTACCCTGTCAAAATCAGCTGTTTTCAGCAAGCTATTTTTTAGTCCATGTCGCTTTAAATACTAATGAGCTCTGCTGACCCCGCCCCCCTCTCTTCCGTGGGGTGACGAGCAGACTGTAAACTTCAGCCGCGAAACTGGCTAACTAGCACGTTATTAGGAAAGGCGATTTGCAAAGATTCATAAAAACCCCTTATAATCACTCCTTCTGTAGATGAAGCTGGATCACAAATGATTTGCACGAACACATTTAGGCAGATTGGGGATCGGTGCATTCCCTTAAAAACTAAAGTAACGTTAATCCTCTGTGTCTTCAGCGGCTCAGATGTCGGGAGTAAATGACGACTGCTATATTCATTATTACATCCAACATCAAAACACCTCAATCACTTAATCAGAGACGTTCTCATCTTCCCCTGCACTAGGGTGACTGATGACGGCTCACTCAGGGCGGGTCTAAGGTAAGACAGCCTTGTCAATCAACTATTGTGGGAGCGGCCTGTGCAGAACTACGTCATTCTGACTGGAACCTCAAAACAGCCTGATTCGAGAAAGGGGATTTTAAAAAACCACTCGGTGGATTTTTATCATTATAGGATGGATGTGTACACACACTGCCAACACACATTTCAGTTCAAACAACTTGTGAAGTGAATTTTGCATCCGATGACCCCTTCAATGCATTATCCTCTAATTAGTCTATAAATGTTATTCTAGATCAGGGCTGTCCAAACTCGGTCCTGGAGGGCCGGTGTCCTGCAGAGTTTAGCTCCAACCTTAATTTAACACTCCTGAAGCAGCTAATCAAGCTCTTACTAGGCATACTAGAAACTTCCATGCAGGTGTGTTGAGGCAAGTTGGAGCTAAACTCTGCGGGACGCCGGCCCTCCAGGACCGAGTTTGGACAGCCCTGTCTAGATTAATCATCATTAAATCAATGATGCTTGAGAGCAGGTGAAAGGGTTTCAGCCTGCTTAAGTGTTTTTAATGCAATTATTAGTTAAATTACATTATTTTAAATTAATTTAATTACACAGAAGCACCGTAAGGAACACAGGAGCCACCACACAAGGCCATATATCAGGACCCCAACACAACTTTAAACGATTAAACGAGGGCCCTTCATCTTAATAACACAGAGGCCACCTGCCAGTCGATTAGCTGATCACAGAGTACAGCATTCTGGGTTAAATCAAAGAGAAGGCGTAGCAATCACACGGTTCTGTTCATCTTAATTGAGCTGATTTCTTCTTCCCTTACTTTCATTACTTGCTCTCCTGCTTCCTCGCCACTTCTACTAACTGCCTTCCAATCACCTTTCCAAGCCTCATTTCCATAGGGGTTCAGATGTTTCTATTCCGAGTATGAGAATTATCTTTAAACACTCCTCTCAGATGAGATGTGTGGAGACAAAACAGGCATGATCACATTGCTCTTTTGTGTTTATGCAAACTCTACATGCCTGAGTCAGTGTGCCAAAGTGGTCAAAAGAGCCTAATGTTTGTGCATGGTATTAATCTGTTCCAGCTGACATCATGTTTCTGGATCTTCACCATTTACATTTAAAAGCTCTTAGATTTGCATAAACTCAATTGACAGGATTTTCCTGCTGTTTGCAGTACAGCATGTCTATCCGTTGGAAAGGTGTAATCCACCTTAATCAGACAGACAAGTTGCCTGCAGAGCACTGAAGCCTTCACCCTAGGGCTGTAGTCAAGTCCACCTTTGTCGAGTCCAAGACCAGGACTATCGAGTCCGAGTCAAGACCGAGTCCAAAGAGGTTCGAGTCCAAGTCAAGTCCAAGTCCAAATGAGACAGTCAAAACAGAGAAAGAAAATAAAAGCATCTTCTTCAAAACCACATACTTAACTATTGATAATTTATGTGACACGAGAGACAGCATATCTTCTATTCTAAGATAATAATTTTGCATTATTATTTGTAATGATCTAAAAGCATGTGCAGCAACACTGTAGGATAAAATTAGGCTATTTTATTTACTTTAGGTTTTTTCACTAAAGTCACATAAACTGAAGTGCAACTTCACATTTTCAGCATTTTTATTAAAGTGTAACAATCACATTCTGGGCTGCCAATGGAAAATATTGCAAAGAACAAGCAACATAAGTCTAAAAAATAAATCAACAAAAATGTTCCCATTCTTGAACTTGTTACTTGTTCTAAAGCAGGGTGTCCAAACTCAGTCCTGGAGGGCCGGTGTCCTGCAGAGTTTAGCTCCAACTTGCCTCAAAACACCTGCCTGAAAGTTTCTAGTACGCTTAGATTAGCTGTTTCAGGTGTGTTTGATAAGGGTTCTATGTAAACATGGACGCGTTTGACTGTTGCGCTCGCGTCTCTTGCAGTGTCTCGTGCATGAAACGGCTTTCTAAAAACGCGGCGCTCTAGTTATTAAAAGATGTTTAGCTCCCATCTTCTTGCATTTTTTCCTATTCCACTGCCCGCGTCGCATCTTTGTCAACACAAAAGCACATTCTGTGTGAATGGCATAGAGAGCAGTTAATCATGTGCGCTGATATGCGGTGAAAGTAAATTGCGCACGGACATTTATAAGCTATATAAAAGCAAAGGAAAGTCAGGTGGAAGAGAGGGAAAACTCCAACGAACTTTGTAAAACCAAACTGTATTATACAACTCGCCGACATTGTGTCTGTGGCCAAAATAAAAATTAATTATGCCTCTGCTCAGCGCACACACTCAGAGCCAGGCATATGACGCAGCAGTGCATTTACCAGGCGACCAATGGCAATGCCCGTTCTAGATGGATTGTAAATTAAACCATTTACATTTACCCATTTTCTGAACAAGCGAGCCAGATTAATGGTTTTGTTTTGAAAGAGATAAAAAAAGCATATATAGCTGGACTCGGTCGAGACCAACTAAACCATTTGGCGAGTCCAATTACCAAGTCCGAGACAAGTCCGAGTCCAAATACCAACGAGTCCAAGACAAGTCCAAGACGACAGAAAAACTTCTCGAGACCGGACTCGAGTACTACAGCCCTACTTCACCCTGTGAGGGAGTTCATGATGAGTTTGCTTTCCAAAATATTGTTCTCCAATATATTTAAATTTCAGTATAGTTGTAGTTTTTATTTCTTGTGCGATTTCAGGTTTTTTTTTTTTTTTGTAATTCATTTTGAGGAATCACCAAAACATTTGGGAAATGATTTATCTAAAATAACCCAGAGCGTTAAGTTTAAGATTGGCAAAACATGCAAGAGAAATGATTAAATGGTTAGTTCAGCCATGAAACTCTATTCATGCTCTGATTGGTTTGTTCAATTTAATGTTCCCAGCATTTAAAACCATGAGAATTGAGACGTCACAATTGTTCTCAGCTCCTGCATCAGCACCATCACACGAATGCGTTACACTGTCATGAACAAGCGTTGTTATTTTAGTTTTCTTTGCGCACAAAAAGTATTCTCGTAGCTTCATAAAATTAAGGTTGAACCACTGATGTCACATGGACTGTTTTAAGAATGTCCTTACTACCTTTCTGGACCTTGAAGGTGGTAGTTGAGTTGTTGTCTATGCAGGGTCAGAAAGCTCTCGGATTTCATCAAAAATATCTTAGTTTGTGTTCCGAAGATAAACAAAGGTCTTGTGGGTTTGGAACGAGGATGAGGGTGAGTAATTAATGACAGAATTTTCATTTTGGGTGAGCTATCTCTGTAAAGACTTTGTAGTTTTGTTTTTGGCCTTCAATCCATTAACTTTATACATTTTGTATATTCTTTAAAAAGTAGGCTATTGTTTTATTTAAGGTTCTTGAGATCAGAAAAATAATATAAATGTTAGAGGAATGTTGCCTGTGGTGTATTTTAACAGCGGTGGGCATTTGTCATAGAGATTGAAAATGAGATTTTACAAATAGTTTTACATTGCAAACTTTATAAAAATAACCAGGAAACATTATAAAAACATCTGAAATTGCACTCCATGACCCCTTTAATACTTGGAACATTTGCACGTCTCTATTACTAGGTTCTTCACACGTTCTGTTCTACAACATTTACAGCATAATCTGATGTGCCGGCACCAACAAACAAACTTCACAACACTAACCCAGCAGTTCTCACTGCAAAGTGCAGTGTGGCACTAATACAAACACGTTGACACATATTGGAGGAACAGCTTTAGACAACAGCGCCACCATCCCTCCAGCTATTGTCACGTGAGGCTTGCAGACTGTTTATCTCATCTACCCTCTCAAGCAGACATGCCAGCGCCCCCCCCCCCCAGACAATGCACATTTACATACATTTAGTGGCATCCCATCAGCTTCTTTTCTTCTCTGCTCTTTGCGAGCGTGCACATGGCTTTTGCTCTGACATTAGCTGGGAGCTGCCTGACCACATTTAGACAGGGTCTAAAATTAGCTCTAATAAAGCTGGCAGAGAGAAGAGAGACAGAAAGGGAGAAAGAGAGGGAAACGGTAAACACACAATGAGGGATTTAGAAGAAAGGAAATGCGAGGTGGAGTGACTCCAAAACTTCTCTTTGCATAAGACTTCTCTATGCTACTTGACAGATCCTAAGACTCTCAGCTTCCTGCCACTGAAATCACGCCGCGCACCGCTACTGATTCTTAAAAAGCAAAGCCTTGATTTCAGCACATAATTTGATGGGAATAATTAATTCAATCCCCTTACAATTGGATTTACCTGCCAAGTCTTTTAAATGTCTTTACAAACATATACAAACACACAAGTGTCTCTTTTTTTTTTTTTTTTAATAATTGTATACTTCTTTTCAACAAGGGTTCATTAAATGGATCGAAAGTGACAGTAAAGAGATTTATAACGTTCTATTCATAAGAAATTCTGAAAAGCGCCAATGTATTAAACAGCTCAACAACACTGATGATAATGACAAAAGTTTCTTGAACACCAAATCAGCATTTTAGAAGATGTGACACTGAAGAATGGAGTAATGAAGGAATGAATTACATTTTAAAATGTTAAATTGGAAAACAGTTCTTTTAACTTGTAAAACTTGAATTTTTTTATAACGTAAATCCAGCCTAGATGTACACACGAGGTTTCTGTTAAACAAAAATATGCTTGAAATCTTACCCCAACCGCTGTGCAGCTAACTTCATGGTGGAGTTTAGTTACGTTGATGGTTCTTTTTTTCCCCAAACTCCCTCCGTCATTATATTTATTTATATTATTCCCCTGAATTAACCCACAATCACTGTTTGTACTGTGTTTGCCTTGTCATAGAGGATCCATGAAACCTCACTGGATATAAATACGCCACAAAGCTACGGAGTAAATAAAGGTGAAAATAATGGAGGTGACAGAACCAGTTGGCATGTTTATGGGCGCTGGCATATCTCAGGCTCCATCTCTCCTGCTTTATCCACACCGCTCACCCAATCTCACTGTCTCTCGCTCTTAACCCTGGATTACCGCAAGAGAGATCACAACACCCAATCACAGACCACGGAAGGGATTAAGAGCGAGAGAGACAATCTCTCCCCAGGGATTCTTAGAAAAAATCGTAAGGAACAGTCGGGAAATTCCGAGTTAGAGAGACAGCGGACAGAGGGGAAAAGAGCGAGGGAGGGCTGCCAAACGTCAGCAAGAGAGAGAGAGAGAACACTTGTGCAAGAGAGACATCAAAGAGAATTCAGTCAGGCTGTGTTTATACGGCTCGCTCCGTTGATGTGGTGAAGAGTTATAATCCTAAAGAACAGCAGAGCGTTTCGTCTTCACCATGCACATCCTCCAATCCCACTGCGTTATCAGGTGAGACGCTTCTCCTACCTGTATCGCTCTACAAGCCTAGTCATGCTGCTCTCGTAACGGTGTTAACAAGGTTCCCACGATCATGGAAAGATTGCAAATGTTTGAAATTTATCAAATCTTTTTTTAAATAAACATTTCTAAATCAGTGCATAAAATTTCTGTATGGAATGCATTTTTCCACTTTTGCTAAGATTTTAATTATTCCATCATCTAGAAATCTGTGCAATCTCTATAAATGCATTGTAAATCCTAATATATATATATTTTTATCATATTAGTTATATTGTTAATTGCTTATTTTTAATATTATGTTATTATAACATTTTTGTTATAATTTGTAGTAGTAATAGTAGTAGCAGTAATTTATTATTAGTAGTGGTAGTTTATTATTGTTGTTATTTTTACAATTTGCAATATTATTAGTAGTACTAATAATTGTAGTAGTTGTACTTTATTACCATTATTGCTACTATTAATATTATTAAACATGAGCATGAATGGAAAAATCATGCAAAGCCATTAAAGATGATAATTCATAGATAAAAAGTGTGGAAAACCCAGAACGTCTCTCTTCACGGTCTGGGGAATCTACTTCAAAACCCTCAGGTTCCTATCTGTGGACGTCTTTTTTGGGGCTTCATCTTCTGTGCTGCATCGGTCGACCGATTCGGTCTCAACGTGCAGATTTCTGATTCTTCTGAATCATGTATGCTGCTGCATCTGAGAATTTAATGAGAATCTGTTTTAGTATCATCAGATCGGACCGATTACGAGTCGGTTGTTCGTCGCTCTGTGCTCAAAACGATAGAAGCTCAGTCCTGGCTCGTATCACAGTATTACTGTGCAAACTACAACCTGTCCTGTCAGATGTTACAGTGGTTGTCCTCTGTCACTTTAATGGGAAAGTTGTGTAACTCTTCCATTTGGATCCGGAATAATTGATGTTTCTGCAGAGAGCAAGCGCTAACTTGTTTATTTATTTATTTATTTGATTTACCCCTCCCATCCATTTCTGACTAGGCAGAATCCTCTGAGGTTTCTTTTTATAGTAAGTGTCAAAGTGAAAAAAAAACTTGTCTTACTTTATGCCTCTGTCTGCCCATCTTTCTATGGCACTGTATATGTTTATCTTCTTAAAGGGATATTTGCACATTGCTTTTGCCGTGATGTAAATATGATTGCATGAATCTTGTGTTCAGTATTGATTACTTGAGGTGTGTCGAAGTTGTTGCCTGTCTGAATTGTGAAATCTGCAATGCTTTCTTTGTGACGAGCAGGTTCTCACGAGGACAGCAGATGATTGACAGTTGTATTGGTAAAACCATCCACGACAGCGAATCAGAGGGATTGTGACGAAGACAACGCGGCTTTAGAGTGACATTTCCATGTGCCCAAGAGAACAAGAGAGAAAAAAAGTCTAGAGGCTTCTGCGTCCTCGCTGAACCTCAGTCAGACATATTAAATGACATTCATAAATGATGTTCCACAGCTGCAGAATCAATACAGAAAATGACAAAAACAATGTGAAAGAACACACAAGCCAGTATTGGACTTTGAACCTTTTATAATCTTTTCCCCATGGCTTTGAACAAAGATGGCCTTCTTTGTGTTTATGTGTGTGACATTGCGATGGCTTAAGGGAACGCATCACATGAACCTTGTTTTATGTTCTCTTGGTAATTTCCAGAAGATTCTATCAAATAAGAAAAGGGCAAAACAAAAAGTACCACTGGGATTCTTAGAATAGCACATAAATACATGAACTGAGGCCGTATATCAAAGTACTACAGTAATATTACCTGATACTGTCCCTCCACAGTATTTTTGTAAGCATAACAACTGTTATGTAACCTGAAAGACGTCCACCTCTACAGCTTTTGATGTTTAAATTAATTTTTATGCCTTTTAAAATCTAGCTCATGATCTTGCGTATACACTCTTATTGGTATCATGTGGAGTTAAAACAGCTCACCCTTTAGAAATCAAACTCTTTTTGATGTATATTTAAACAGGCTAGCATTAGCGTTAGCGACGGCAAAGGTGTTGAATGGTTGTTGAGAGACTAGCACCAAATGCTATCAGATTTGCCTGCATTATTTGGACACCTTGTTACATAACTCTGCTGTCTTTCTCTCAGCGTAGAGCTGAGCCACTCCAGCCCTTTAATCACAGCCAGACTCGATGTACCCAGAGACTGTGGCCTTCACACATATATGTTGCTGGAGGTCGTAGAGTGGCTGTATAAGTCGGATCACTGTCTGCAGTCTCATTGGTAGTTGCCGCATTTCATCATTTGCCCTGCCCGTCTTTGTTACATCAGCAACTCTCTCTGTCTCACATGATTCCGGAAATCGCCAGCTCTCATTGATTATTAATGATTTTCGGTCATTTTAGTGCAGAAAGTCTATGTCAATGTTCTTGCCTCTTCAGTCGGAATGGGTGTTCTTACTGCTGGATGACCTGATGTTGTTTTGGGTATTACTCAAAGACAATAATCTGTATTGTTTCACAATTTTTAAACCTCATTTTGTACAAACTTTTTCAAATATTCATAAGCTCTTAAGATTTGTATTTATTTATTTATTTTAAATTGTCAAATCACATTAAAGAGGAAATCCTTGTTATTTTGAAATTGTTTAGTGTTTTATTATTATTATTGGGAATTGTTGTAACGATTAAAATTTCTAATATTAGGGAAGAGTCTTTTTAAAGAGGAATATTTACAAAATCTTTTTATTTTAATAATTATTATTATTGTGAGTTATTGAAAATCGGCAGCTTCCGTTTGCTTTTTCGCTATATGCTAAATCGCTGTTTTTGTTCTTGTGCTTTGGGCCTTTATCATTTTAAGTAACCCCACCTCACCCCCCCCCCCCCCCCCCCCCCCAAATTTTTTTTTTTTTACAAAAACTTCAAAGGTCAAAATCCTTATTTAAACCCAAAGGTAACATTGTCTTTAAATAAAACATCCACAATGCCTATCTTTGCAGTTTTTGATGTTAAAGTGAAGTCTGTGGGTTGATTGATTAATTATAATCACCTGATATATGTAGTCTGTTGTATAATGATTGAGAAACAAAGAATTGTCAAACTGACTAAGGCAGATAACCGAAACGTATGTCTAATTTATCTTCTGTTTGAAGATGTTATGAGGGTATGTTGTTTGATTCAAATAAAAAGATTTTAGAGTGCAGACCAACCTTGATTAGATTAGGTATGTTAAAATAAATGAGAAAGTTGCAGGAAATTATTGAAAAGAGAGAAGGGGAACGAGCTTGCTCCTTTTGCAGTCGGGACATGAACGCGTCAAGAACACGTGCATCGAGGGCTCTGATGGTTGCCTGTATTTGCAATCTTCTTTTTTGTGATCCTCACTCCGTCAATTCAAAATGACAGGGTTGTCATGTTGTTGGAGCACTTGGAGCTGAATGTGTGCTGGTTAAAAATATAAAATGATACCACAGGGAATTGCAGACATCAAATCAGCACAAAGACTTCCTGTGTGCCATCTTTCTGAAATGTACTACCACCAACCTCTTTCTCTCTGTCTCTCTGCTTTTTTTCCAGGTGGCTCGATGGCCCAAAAAGAAAGAGAAAGAACAGCCAGTGTTCGGTGAAGAGCATGTCTGGTAAGATGTCTCACAGAAGACATGGATGCTCTTGCCTAGAGCCGCAGCAGTATGCTTACCCACTCCTCTGTCCTCCCAGAATTCATCACTGACTGCACATTTCTGAGAAACACACGAGGGAGAGAAGGGTTTTCAGTTGCCCCGTGATCCTCCTCACAACAACTCCAGCATCAGTTAGCTCAATAGATTTGTTGTTATGTGATGTTCTGGTGATCCTCCTTTTAGGATATCATAACTCATGTTAAAGCGATCGCTCTCCCAGGCTAAAGGGCTCTGTAAGGATTAACTTCATATTGGTGTAAGGAGTGGCTGTTCAGTTGAGGAAGTTCAATACATTTACTCACCCCATCTCTGCTTGGTGAAGACCCATCAGGCCTCCAGTAGCTGCATTTTTATGCTTGTCCCTGCTGCTCTGTCTTGGTCACCTCATGCCCACAGCAGCCAAATAAACTAGATTAGTCCCAAAATTGTCTCTAACCTTTTAGTTTTCCAAATACTGGTGCTGTCACATTCACTTGGGAAAGAAAGACGCTAAAAGCAGTGTGGTGTAAGATTTGCTATTCCACGCTAACCTACACTGCTGTTTAGTGTTTCAGTTTGTATAAAGGGTATGTTGTTAAAAAGAATGATAGCTTAAAACAAGTCTACAAAATGCATCCCGATAAAAATGTAATACTTTACATTACTTTACTTAGTCTGAATTTTTGTTTAGCCCAATTTTTGCACCACCTGCTGGTAACCTTTGCAGATGTAAATGAAAATTTTTCATTTTTCATCTTTTCGCCTATTTTAGTTTTCAGAATGGGCAATCCGGAAGACAAATAACTAGTATAACTAGTGTGCTGCTTTGTATAAACTGTATACATTTTTTTTTTTTGACAAAGTAAAATAAAATTAAAAAACCCTGTCCTGTACTGATTTAAAAACAGATATGGATGAATTGGAAAATTGATCAAACATTAGATTTCATATTCTAAATTTATTCAGTTTTACTGAACACTTGTAGTGAGTTAAACCCTCAACCCCTACAAATCACATGTTTAGTTTAGTTATATTATATATATATTTTACAGTAGTTTATGAGCTATTTTTCAAAGGTTTGTGGTCCGTTTTATCCAGCAAAGATGAATTCAGTTGATCAACAATGTTGTTAAAGACATTTATATATCAAATAAGTAGATTAGAGATTTCTGAATTAACAGAATTTTAATTTGTAGTAATATTTCATAATATTACTCTCTTTATCTACTAAATATTTACTGTATTCAAATACATTTAGCCTTAGTAAACATAAGGGACTTTTTAAAACTCCAAACTTTTGAATGGTAATGTATACAGTATTTAGTGAAATAGTGGGGAATGGGCTCTTTCCCCTTCCTGAATGCAATAGCATGTACTGCAATTAATCATTTGTTTCTTATCTATGAAATCACTTCGCAAATTTGCATGAAAGCAGTTAACTAGCTTAAGATGTCAAAAACACTGGTGGATCTAAAATGCTGTCAAGTGACACTCTCCGACTCACTCAGGGCTCTTCAGGGCTTTCACCAATCAAGGTTAACAATACTTAAATAGGCACTCAGATAGGTCTGAAGTATGTCATTTCTGCAGTATTGCAGCTCCAAACAGAATTTGAAATCATGCTTTGTAACATTTTCCCAATTTCTACCCCCAAACACAGTTGGTTGAGTTAATATACAGACACTTCAGGAAAAAAACAACAACAACCTAGAACTTACGAACAGCTTCTTTACATATGAAACTAGGAGCTTTTGGTATTTAATCTTTATTGTGGTGTTGATTTGCTGATGTCTGTACTTGTTTGTTGCTATCAGTTAACATTAGATTTGTGTATGGTAGGGTACATCCCCAGCTATCTGGAGAAGGATGAGCCGTGTGTTGTGTGTGGAGACAAAGCTACCGGCTATCACTACCGCTGCATCACCTGCGAGGGCTGTAAGGTGGGACATCTATGCTATCACTTGCGCACAGTGTTAACAGACATCTCAGCCCCACACGGTAGACGATATACAGACTTGACTGTCACCTCATATGGAGTTATGGTGTTGCGCAGGTCTGATCTGTTCAACAAAACATCCTGTTGTCATTTGTGAAACTTATACTCCTATCATTCTCAATCCTGTCAAATCACAAGCCTAAGAATAGCGTCAACCATCTTATCCACTGTCTGTCTGTCTTCATGAAGGGAGTGAATTGTGAGTGACAACTGTGTTGTGCGAGTCTTTGACTGGGACTCTTGCCTAAACAGGTTGATTTGAAGAGTTCTTGAGAGCTTGCAGATTCCATCACTGCAATAAAAAAGGGGCAAAAAAGGCTACATTTTCTAATCAGACTTTTCGCTTATTAGTCAGTAATATAGATATGCATCCTTATAGTTGGGGATGTCACCAAGCTACGTTTGTGAGCAGTGAGTATCAAGTACACAAACAAGTGTTGACTGACAGCACCTGCTTTCCAGCTCTCATGTTTGCACTTGCTCTGTTTATTTTTTTTATTTAATGTATACGTTTAGTAGTATAAGTTTAGTTTTAGTTTTTTTTTTTTAGTTTTTTTTGATTTTTTTACATTTATTTTATTTATTCTATTTATTTTAATTTTATTTTGTATTAATTTTATATCTTGTTTTGTTTTGTTTTGATAGGAATACCCTAGGAATGCATTCAAAAGCCTGTTAGTTTTTGCTGTGGTATTGAATGACTGCTGAAATGTTTTTTAGCAAATTTACTTGGGAACCAAAATAGTTTTTACTCTGTGTGTGTTTGTTTGTTTGTTTTTATTGTATTGCATTTTATTTTTGTTTTGAATTTCCTAAATAAGGGAACTCATTCAAAAGCATATTATAAAGAATTTTACCGATTAAGACTAAAGTTTTGCTTAATTTTTATTGACTACTGAAATGTTAGCACTTTTTGAACACTCTTTAACCTTTTTTGGAAGATAAAATTGCTTAAAAATAGGCTTGTGCTTAAAACAAAGTTAATTATCATACACAGGATTGCTTTTCAAAAGGATTAGATATTTTTACAGTAAAGCAAGTCAAAAAGGCTTTTGCTGTCCACTTGCTTATATGGGACAGGAAGCACAGTTTGTGACAGATTACACCTGTCTGACTCCCTGCCTCTGAATACGCTCTTTATCCTCCTCACTGTCTCTGTCTCTCAGGGATTCTTCAGGCGCACCATCCAGAAGAACCTTCACCCCTCTTACTCCTGTAAGTATGATGGCTGCTGCATCATTGACAAGATCACCCGCAACCAGTGCCAGCTGTGCCGCTTCAAGAAGTGCATCACTGTGGGCATGGCCATGGATCGTGAGTGACCTCCCACACACTCATGCAAATAAAATACAAAATCACCGAACATGCAAAACCACACACAGACAAATGAAAACATGTCAGTCTGTTCGCTGATCATCAGCAGTTGTCTTATATCTCTAAATTAATATCATTTGTAATGAAAAATTATTAAATTAGAAGATGACTCAAAACAGAAGCTACATCAGATGCTTGGACCTCACCGTACTGGATCACGAACGCAGCCCTGCTCCTTACATATACAAATACATGCTGACAGCGAATGTACATTAAACTTATGCAAACTGAAGTGCTCAGTCTGGGGTTTCCCTTACATATGTCCATATGCCTCACATATGTACAGCACATGTTCAACCTAGACCGCATTTCTTCTTCCTCTGTCACTCCCTCTCTCTCCCTCTGTTCTATAATGTTTTATGGATGTCTCGTTTCTACTTTGATCCTTTCCCGATGCTCTTACTTGTTCTGTCACCAGCATTCTGCTCCTCAGAATCACTTCGTTATTCAGTATTTGTCTTGTTTTCCAGGAAAAATGTCTAAACATCTTTAAGACGAAACGTAAATGGAAAAGCCACTTAGAGGACCATGAATAAAACTGATTTGTTGATTCATGCATCACGCGAGTGGAAGAATGAACCCATTTTTCTCCTTGGTGTAGTGGTGCTGGACGACTCCAAGCGGGTTGCGAAGCGGCGCTTGATTGAGGAGAACCGTGAGAAGCGGAAGAAGGAGGAGATGGTCAAATCCATGAAGAATCGGCCAGAACCCACCAGCTCAGAGTGGGAGCTGATCCGTATGGTGACGGAAGCTCACCGCCACACCAATGCACAGGGCTCTCACTGGAAACAGAAGCGCAAGTTCCTGGTAAGCAAGAACCTTGATATATATATATATATATATATATATATACACCTGAAATAAGTAAGTTTGAAGTATTAAATTACTAAAACTGAAATAAATAACCAAATTACTTAAAGTGCACCTATTATGCCCCTTTTTACAAGATGTAATATAAGTCTCAGGTGTTCCCAGAATGTATCTGTTTCAGTTCAAAATACCCCACAAATCATTTATTAAATCATTTTGAAAATGCCTATTTTGAGTGGAAGCAGAAACGTGCTGTTTTTGTGCATGTCTCTTTAAATGCAAATGAGCTGCCTTTACAGCTTATACCTCAGATACTCCGCTAAACAACGTTTTTTTTATTTATGTTTTTTTATTATGTCCATTGCGCTGAAATCATGTGTTTTAAAGCCATATATTAGTTTAAATGTCTGATATACGGTTATCTGAGCGCACATATCCGCTGTCACACAGCATGTGAGTACTTAACCAAGTTCTCTTTCATGTCTTATTGTGCTTAAACTGTCAAATACACATAAGCTTATGTTAAAAACACGCAGGTTACAAAAACAGCTGTAATATAAGAAAAATATAATAGCTTGAAAACAGAAGTTTCTAAAAATAAAGGAAAAACATATGTTTAGGTAGAAAGGAGAGAAAAATTCATTTTATTGTGTTTATTTGTGAGCGTACATTTCTGTGTGTCTGCTTGCTACATTTTATTTTAAGCTTAGCACATCGCTATGGCCTTTTCTGTCAGTACGGATTAGCATTTGTTTACACAGCTTGCTAATCAATGTAATGAGTGACAATACCAGTCTGCACATATCAGTTGTGACCAGGCAACAGCGTGCGTTAAAACAACTGTTAGTGACGGGTATAACAGGAATGCAGCATTTCCATGCAGGGCCTTGGTAAAAGCACCTCTGTTTATGAAGAAGAAAGGAAAGAGAGTTTAGACAGTATTAATTGCTCATTCGCTCAGACAATATACCACCCACTGTGAATAGTGGCAGGATAAAGGAAGAGAAAATGGAATGAAAGACACACAGAAACACAGGCTAAGGATATCTGAAAGACTTGTTGATCTTTAAGAGAAAGAAAATATATAAATCTGTTGGAATTTTCTCACACTCATATCTTTCCAAACATTTTCTTCTGTGGTGTCTCTCTGTTTTATTTTTTATGGGGTCCAGTGTTGATTTGGAACCCATTTACTTTCATTGCAAGAACAAAATCAGTTCTTCGAAATCTTCTTCTTACAAACATTCAAGCTAGCATATGCACAATATCCTAGCAGAAGGGCTGATTTGGAGGTTCTCTATTGTAGAATCAAAGTTATTTTTTTCAGCCCACCTAAACACTCACCACCTTCCCAGCGGTTACGAGCACTATCAAAGCCCTGACGCACAAGAATCTAAACATTCGGCTTGCGATCCCCTGTGACGATCAGCCTCAGGGGACAGAGAAACCACTTCCCCAGCCGGCTGAGAACTCCTATAAAACGGCCCATAAAGAATTCAGCCTATATAACCTTTACTACCAAGATATGCCTCCAATAACAGTGCAAGGCCGAGACCCCGAATGACCCCGATAAACTACAGCCTCTCTCTCCATGGGAACACTCACTCCGTCCTGTCGGTAGTCCAACTGTGCTGTCTTAAGATCTCTGTAGTGAGAAAACACAGCGCCAAGTTCTCAGCAGTGAGAAGGCCAGGGTGGACCAGCAGAGGGGATAGTTTACACTGGGGTCTTACAGGCAAAGGCTGCTTTGGGACGTATCCAGCACTACCCCCACCGCCTGAAGGAAGACACACACACACACACATGCACTCACACACACTTTGGTTCATGCTTGTTAAAAGTTACACAAATACACCAGTGTGGCACACAAAACACACAAATCTTAAATGGCCGGCAGAAGTTCCTCAGAGGCACATTCTGAAACCCTGAACAGATTCCTTTGTGTTTTATTTACCTCTCTGTGCGGTCTGCGCTGTTTCTGATCTGTATGTGTTACATGAAGGCTTCCTATGAGCTATAGGGTGAATTTAGGTAATATTAATTTAATTATTCAATCAGCTTGTCTGTAACAGATGAAGTGTCCTGAAACTTTTGTTCTCACAGCCTCACAATGAAACAGAATAGTGTTTGTTTGTAGGTCAGCACTGTACTTTTTTCTGCAGTCTTGTCTTGATTGCAGTGCCTTTGTTTATTGCTGTCTGTTTGCTTTATCAGAAACAAAGAAATCAATGTGATTGCTCAGTTTGAAGTCTTTAGGGACTGTCGCATTTGTGCTGCAAGGGGTGACGCCACATGGACATGTTTTAAAATGTAAATTTTTAGATGGGGTTGTTTATCCACACATGCTGGTTGTGACATTACAGAATTACTTAGGTCATGAATAGATTCATTTTATGTTGTTTGTTTGTTTGTTTACTATTTTGATAAATAAAAAAATATATATAAAATTTATGAATGCAATTGTAGTAATATATTTAGGGCTGGCACAATTATTAAATATTAAAAAAAAAAAGTCTTATGCTGCATTTATATTTGAACAAAATACAGTAAAACAGTGACATTGTGAATTAAACTTTTCAAATTTTCTATATATATTAGATATACTATATTTATTTTTATATTTAATTATTTTTATAAATGAATATACTATATATATATATATATATATATATATATATATATATATATATATATATATATATATATATATATATATATATATATATATATATATATATATATATATATAAAATTGTTGTTGTGATCTATGACCACGATATGAGAAATTTTATTAATTATATTAAATTATATAGTTATTTATATATGAGAAAATATGAGAAAAAAACTCTATACAGGGACATTTTCCCCCCAATATCTTGAATTTTAGGGCATAACTGCATTTATGGAGTTGTTGCCCTGCATCATATTTGTCAACAGTCAACTGTATGAAATGTAAGATGACGTACAGGTCTTGGGGCGGGACCAGTGCGTTAACTGCTTTAAAATATATAATTTTTATAGGTGTTGATTGCAGCAGAAACGGACTGCAGATATGCCGTCCATGACTCACAGCCATGTCTCACATTCAAAAAATATATATTCAGTGGCCAACATGTAATGCTGTAATTGTAGGCTCTGCCTCTTGGGTACTTATAATTACCTCTATTCTGGCTAATGTTACATGCTTCTTACTGCATACATAGAATGTAGCTCCAGATGCCAGGGCTACTTAGCTGTTTGTCCAGAGTTTTTACATGGCTGACCTCTATTCCACCCTGAGGATACTAAACGCTGTGGTTTTCCAAGGCTATCAGCCTACATAACTGGAAAGCCAGACCTCACACATGCATCTCATTCGGTGTATCTGTACATCCATTCATATAGTCTTCACTGGAAATACGTTGTTGCCTGTTACAAAAGCCAAAGGTTACAGTCACACTTAACTCTCTCTCTGTGTCTGCAGCCGGAGGACATCGGACAGTCTCCGGTGGCCCCCACATCAGACGGGGACAAAGTGGATTTGGAGGCCTTCAGCGAGTTTACCAAGATCATCACCCCAGCCATCACACGTGTTGTTGACTTTGCCAAAAAACTGCCCATGTTTTCAGAGGTAAGTGTGCTATTAGGTTTTGTTTTTGTTTATTTTACACCTTATCTGAGGTGTTTGTGTTCGGTAGTAATTAGTTTGTCAAATTAAGCCTTGTAATTAGAGTATATTAGTGTCCATTGGCCTAATTAGCATAAAATATGCTGCGGTCCTTCTCAAATTTGTGTTACTTTTAATAGTTGCCAAATTATTCAACTGAAAGCCCTAACACATATTTCTGGAATATGTCAGTGTGGGTGGGTTTGTATATATGTGCTATCTATCATGTTAGGATGAATTGTACAGTTGTGGCTTTGGTGAATGTGTGTGTGATATTGCCACATTACATGAGTCATAGCTATAGTGGCATTCTTTCCATATTCAGCATTCACCAACTCTCCTTTAACCGCAAGTGTGAACATTCTTGCATAGTAGACTACACAGCACCCTTGTGGCAACAAATATATTATTGTCTACACCATAAATTCACCCTGTCATCCACACGTATCCACAACCTCTTGGTTGAGCGCTATGCCTCCTGTATTTTACATATTTTGGAATAATTACCCAGAAAGACTGTAATACAAAAGCATAATACTGAACAATACTTGACTTTTTGTTGCTTTTGTAAATTATGTGAAACGTTTTGTACATCAGTGTAAATACTACTTCAGTCCTCCAATTTTTTTCCCTCTCCTCAGTTCCTTTCAGTGTTTGGGTCATCATTCTTTGCCAGTATATAATTAGGGCTGTCAAAGTTAACACATTATTGCATGCATTTAAGTAAATTTGTAAGACACTGTAATTTTTTTTTTTTTTTATGCATTTATTCAATTTGACATTAACAAACTACATTCTGTGCTGAATATTAAAGAGTGGTCAAAAATGAAAAAAAAAATTGAAAGATTATACATGCGCAACAGTCTTTATTAAAACAGTCCTTATGTTCTTATATATATTTATATATTGTAAAAAAAAAAAAAAAACAAGAGACTCACCGTGCCTTCAAAACAATCCAACTGAGGTGCGTAGACCAAAAAAGTTTCCCAAAAAGTAAAATACTTTTACTTAGAAAGCAGTGTAAGAAAAAAAAACAAGGCAAACGTTGACCATTTTCAATGCCAAGCTAACAATATTATAATTTAAAAATATGATTAATTTAATATAAATTGAAGCTTAATAACTGACACATCACCCACAATTAAAATACACCATAATTTGTTGTTATATTAATTATTTTTAATAATTTACTATTAATTTAATTATTTTATTCTGGGTGTCAATACTGAAATCCATACTGGCATATATATTTTTGGGGTTTTCCTCATAAGTCATAAAGAGTCAAAATTCTTTCAAACAGAAAAAAAATCTATTTCTATATTTTAATATTTGAAAGAGTTTACAACCATAATAATTTTTGACATGTTCATGGAGTGTTTTTCAAGGACTCAGCAGATTTAGGTGAAATAAACATGTATTATCGTGTGATTTCTAATTTCTGTAGCTGCCTTGTGAGGATCAGATCATCTTGCTGAAGGGCTGCTGTATGGAGATTATGTCCCTACGTGCTGCAGTTCGTTATGACCCAGAAAGCGAGACCTTGACCCTAAATGGAGAGATGGCTGTCAAACGAGAGCAGCTAAAGAATGGAGGGCTGGGCGTTGTGTCTGATGCCATCTTTGACTTAGGCAAGAGTCTGGCGCAGTTCAGCCTGGATGACACAGAGGTGGCCCTGCTGCAGGCTATACTGCTTATGAGCTCAGGTGAGAGAGGACACGTTACAGTAACTCTGTAAGAGTATTCTCAAAACTGGAAACGGCTGTAGGGATTTGTGAGGTCTGTTAGGTTCTGTTCCTAAAACTTGTGCGCTGCCTTACTGTCAGCTGCGTTCTGTGGTAGCATGTTGACTTGAAATAGAATGTACAGTCAGGTCCATAAATATTGGGACATCGACACAATTCTAACATTTTTGGCTCTATACACCACCACAAAGGATTGCAAATGAAACGAACAAGATGTGCTTTAACTGCAGACTGTCAGCTTTAATTTGAGGGTATTTACATCCAAATCAGGTGAACGGTGTAGGAATTACAACGGTTTGCATATGTGCCTCCCACTTGTTAACACTTTAACCTTCAACCCCATTTAGGGCCTCGCAGGTGAAAATAACCTACCTGAATTAAAATGGTAACAGTTTGTGACAAAGTGTGCTTACACAAACAAATTAGGTATCTTTGGAAAGAAGAGACTCTGGGCTTTACTATCTATCATCCAGAGTTGATAATGCTCAAAAAGATAAAAAGTTATAGACACTGACGTGCCTTGAAAAATATTTTTCCACACTGAATGTTTTTTTATTTCATATACAAATACATGAAATAAGTCCTGGAGCAATCCAGAAAAGTAATGGATCGAAAGCCATGTGTCTCATCAGTTCATATTTCAAATTTGAAGAAGATACCATGAAAAATGAGATTCCTGCAATATTTTTTCTGAAACTATTTATAGTCCCCCCACCCCCCTGTTTGAGGAAAAATAACCACCAAATGGATTGCAGAATTATACAAGCTATTTTAGTCATTATACATGTTCCTGCATAGTTTTTCAATTATAAAATAATAGACAGATTTATTTGAGCACTAAAAAATACAAAAATAATTATTTGAGTAATAAAAAAGGAAAAAAAATAGAAAAAAATGCTTTGTATATAGTATGTATACTGAAGTATTCTTCGTTATTCGTTATTACAATGATAAATATCACTGCCAGACGTGAAGTGATATTGCCAGACATGGTCATAGAGTCAGTAAACACACGCTGATGTGCTTCCATTCAGATTATAATCAAACAGATGGGCCATATAATCAATAATAGCTGATCAATGAATCACAATGATAGCCGTCATAGAGTCGCTAATAAACACGCTGATGTGCGTCCATACAGATTATAATCATGCAGACACGGCCACATTCCCCACACAATACACACACACACATATAAAAAATGTAGAAGAAAAAAAAAACAGTTTTTTATGGATAAAGCAGATCGCTAAGTTATGCCCCGCTCAGATGACAGCGTGCGTCACAGAAGCGTCACTGCCGGCAGGAGGGAGCGCCAAATTCAAATAATCTATATTCCGCTTTTCTGAGACTTTTTTTTCCGTAGACGGTCTCATTATGTTTGTAAGACCGTATTCTACAAAATCGTTTTGTTTTTTTACCACCAAGACGCTGTTTTTGAGCGTAATTTATTCCATAACGGACGCGAACAATAACTCTCTGAAGAAATGAAACGTAAACAAAGGAATATTCATCCTTATTACAACGTTATTGTTTCGCTGGACTAAAAGTGCTCGCTGGGATGTTTTTCTGTGGACCCTTACCTCTCTAACTAAACTGGGATTTCAGCAGTGGACGCGTTTGTGGCTCGTTATTACAATGATAAAGGTACGTACGGCTTTTTTACTCTGCGTGTTTGGATGTGTACTGCTTACACAAATGTAGCAAATTTGTGCCACTCATTCCTTATAAGCTTTCCATCGAAAAACAGCGATCTGTCGTCGATGCTTGAGGCTTAGACCCTCAGAATGATATAGAGTTTGACAAGATTAACTTTGTCCCGTTTCATTTATTCTATTAGAAAACAATGACACATGCAAACAAAGAGCGTTCAGTGCGAGGTCGCTCTGGTGCAGGCTAACAGGTTAAGGGACCAAAAGTAATGGGACAATTGGCTTCTCAGCTGTTCCATGGCCAGGTGAGTGTTATTCCCTCATTATCCCAATTACAATGAGCAGATAAAAGGTCCAGAGTTCATTTCAAGTGTGCTATTTGCATTTGGAATCTGTTGCTGTCAACTGTCAAGATGAGATCCAAAGAGCTGTCACTATCAGTGAAGCAAGCCATCATTAGGCTGAAAAAACAAAACAAACCCATCAGAGAGATAGCAAAAACATTAGACGTGGCCAAAACAACTGTTTGGAACATTCTTAAAAAGAAGGAACGCACCGGTGAGCTCAGCAACACCAAAAGACCCAGAAGACCATGGAAAACAACTGTGGTGGATGACCGAAGAATTCTTTCCCTGGTGAAGAAAACACCCTTCACAACAGTTGGCCAGATCAAGAACACTGTCCAGGAGGTAGGTGTATGTGTGTCAAAGTCAACAATCAAGAGAAGACTTCACCAGAGTGAATACAGAGGGTTCACCACAAGATGTAAAGATGTAAAGCCTCAAAAACAGGAAGGCCAGATTAGAGTTTGCCAAACGACATCTAAAAAAGCCTTCACAGTTCTGGAACAACATCCTATGGACAGATGAGACCAAGATCAACTTGTACCAGAGTGATGGGAAGAGAAGAGTATGGAGAAGGAAAGGAACTGCTCATGATCCTAAGCATACCACCTCATCAGTGAAGCATGGTGGTGGTAGTGTCATGGCGTGGGCATGTATGGCTGCCAGTGGAACTGGTTCTCTTGTATTTATTGATGATGTGACTGCTGACAAAAGCAGCAGGATGAATTCTGAAGTGTTTCGGGCAATATTATCTGCTCATATTCAGCCAAATGCTTCAGAACTCACTGGACGGCGCTTCACAGTCCAGATGGACAATGACCCAAAGCATACTGCAAAAGCAACCAAAGAGTTTTTGAAGGGAAAGAAGTGGACTGTCATGCAATGGCCAAGTCAATCACCTGACCTGAATCCGATTGAGCATGCATTTCACTTGCTGAAGACAAAACTGAAGGGAAAATGCCCCAAGAACAAGCAGGAACTGAAGACGGTTGCAGTAGAGGCCTGGCAGAGCATCACCAGGGATGAAACCCAGCGTCTGGTGATGTCTATGCGTTCCAGACTTCAGGCTGTAATTGACCGCAAAGGATTTGCAACCAAGTATTAAAAAGTGAAAGTTTGATTTATGATTATTATTCTGTCCCATTACTTTTGGTCCCTTAACAAGTGGGAGGCACATATGCAAACTGATGTAATTCCTACACCGTTCACCTGATTTGGATGTAAATACCCTCAAATTAAAGCTGACAGTCTGCAGTTAAAGCACATCTTGTTCGTTTCATTTGAAATCCATTGTGGTGGTGTATAGAGGCAAAAATGTTAGAATTGTGTCGATGTCCCAATATTTATGGACCTGACTGTATATGTAGGCAGCAACTTTGTTAATAATAACTGCATGACATAAACGGCACTCCTCAGTTGAAGTGTGCAAAAGAATCCAATGAACCCCATTAGAGCAACAGTTGGGTTCTGGACATTTACATTTATGCATTTAGCAGACACTTTTCTCCAAAGTGACTTACAAAAGGGGAACAAAAGCAAGTAGTTGAGGATCGATGCAAGAGAGAAATCACAGATGAGCTACATAAACAGAGTTTAGCTCCAACCCTGATCAAACTCACCTATCTGGGATTTTCTAATGATCCTGAAGACGTTGATTGGCATGCTCAGGTGTGTTGGATTAGGGTTAGAGCTAAACTCTGCAGGAAAGTGGATCTCGTGGGCCAGATTTGAGGATCCCTGGCCTAAACTTAACACATTTTTAAATGTATTCTTTTTTAATTGTGGTATTAATTCTGTAAAATAGTGATGAGGAGTACAAGAAAGCTTGAGGCTGTGGAGGTAGGTGGAAATGGTGTTTCATAATTGCACTATCCAACCCAAAACCATACAGATGTCCACCCAAATAGTATATCACCTTGTAAATGTCTCTTTTTGCTGATTTTCAGGTACTTGATGCTTCAAATCACAGTTTATAATGTTGATCAATCCTGGATCCTGGTTGATTTGGTTCTGGTTTGGCTTTTTTCAAACATGTAAAAATTGAAGTGGAAATACTTCACATCTGGAGTGTTCATTTGATGCCCAGAATTGTTGATTATTAGGGCAGCAAACTAAGTTTTGGAACAAGGTGTTTGATAAATGTTGTTGAGAGGTATTTCACCTTTATTCTGTGTGAAACCTAACTAGATGGTTTTTGAAATAATGTATTTTGTCTAATGTATAAAGTATTGACCTTGCATCTTCTCTGGTTCGTCTCTTCAGATCGAACAGGCTTGACATGTGTGGAGAAGATCGAGAAGTGCCAGGAGATGTACCTCCTAGCATTCGAACACTACATCAACTATCGCAAGCACAACATTCCTCATTTCTGGCCCAAGCTGCTGATGAAGGTGACGGACTTGCGCATGATCGGAGCCTGCCACGCCAGTCGCTTCCTGCACATGAAGGTGGAATGCCCCACTGAACTCTTCCCCCCACTTTTCCTGGAGGTCTTCGAGGATCAGGACGTGTGACGTCCCAGCGAGCTGCGGCAGGAGAATCAATATTTTGTAACCCATGTTCCTCAACCCGTCTCACCCCTCTCCACGCACCAAACTCACCAGCAGCAGCTGCATTGGCAGGGGTCATCTTCAGAAAGGCTTTTCTTATTTTTTTTTTCCTTTTCACAGAAAACTCAGCCCTCCCTCATCCACTAAATTCCTCAAGCGTGGCCCTTCTGTCTCGGCATGATGTCTTATACTGGTTTACCAACACCTTAGACACAGAATATACATCTACACACACACACACACACACTCCTTACAGATGCAGTACTCATGCGACTCAAATCCTCAGATGAGCTTGTATGCATTTGTACACGTATAGACTGCACTACTGTCACGCCACGACTGGAGGCACCCTCTGCTAAGACTAGATGGAAGCTGGCATATAGATTCCTCTGCCAGGTCGTGAAGTGGTCAGTTAATTTCGTTGATTGAAATCTCAGCGTTCTCGTGAGATTAACCGCAGGTTATCTCAAGCTTCGCGCTAACATGGATCTTCTTTAACACACCTCATGATTCTCTTCGATATTGAGCCTGTGTGTGTGGAGCGGGAGGAATTTTTGAACCAAATCAGGTGCTATATTTAAATAAAGCTACTCAAAATGAATTGGGACTTTTCGATAATATACCCCCCTCCCTTCTCTGTAGGACACGGACCGTTGCAAGCTCTAGGTCGCCATTTTAGTGCTCATTCAGGGGTGTCGCTCAGTGACTTCATGTGCGGTTCATTCTTGCCATTGTCTGGGCTTATTTGTGGGCTCCTTGAGCCCCTCTTTTTCCCAGGAAAGTCACACAGAGACATGGAAATCCAGGCGCCCCTACACCTCCAATCTGCACTGATTTGTGTGTTTTACAGGTGTCGGGAGGGAGCCAGTATTAACGTACTCCCAGACCCAGCACACACACACAACGTACTAAAACACACACCTCAAAACTCGAATGCCTCATTTTTACTGTATGCACTGCAGTGCTGTAGTTCTGGACTCCCATGCAGGGTTTTGAGAGTTCAGTCCAGCCCATCTGTGTTCCGCTCAGATGCTACTGTTGCCCGGTCTGTGCGAACACACACGCACACTCCTGACGGGCCACGGCAGACTGGCTAACGTTGATGTTTTTTCTTTGTTGTTTTTGTTTTACCTCAAATGTGGGCACACCTCTGGCTGGCTGTGCTCGCTCTTAGACTGCCTCTGTGCTGACAGGTTCTACCTCACCTCTGGACACAGGGCAGCTACCCTCAGCCACACACACACACACATTTACACACACACACTCGTATTCTCACACACTGACAGCCAGGATAGAAACACTCGCAGACACAGTTTCTTCTCAGTTACGTTTGAATACCACTGTAGACAGGAGGGCCTGCCATTCCTCATCGTAGCCTGTCAGATTTCTCTGAGGTCTCTTCACTCTGGGCTGAGAGAAAGAACTATTCTGGATGGGCTTTTTTTTGTGTCTTTTCGTGTGGGACCAAGTGTCACTTCGATTTCCATCAAAATGGAAGCTGGTTTTCAGCAGATGGCGAACTAAACTGTACATGACGCTGACTACGAAGAGGAGCCGTGGAGAGAACTACAGATGAAGGACCCGAGGTGGCCAGGCCTGAACCAAATGGGTCTATCGTTGTTTCCTTTTTTGAATACCAAGGTGTCAGCTGGTTTCTTCAGGGTGGGGCAGGGGATGCGGGAAGCCTAGCAGATGAATGAGAGCACTTAGCTTTGAAAGAGCCAAATCTTCAGAGACGATTCAACCCCTGGCACCTTTTAAGGAGTTTTTGCACTAAGGCATAATGGGTCCCACCCTCCAGCTCCGGGCGCATCCTTGGAAAACTCAATCGCATGTTTTCCAAGGATACGCCCCCAACCTCTCTGTCAAACAGAGGCCACACCTTCATGTGCTCCTGAGCACACCCTCAGAGTCAGTATTCCGTCAAGCAACATCCGCAACAAATGACGAAACACTCAAACACACATTTGCAAACAGACCTCTGTGTCCCCGCCCCCTCAAAGCCAGAAGTGGCTTGAGACGAATACCCAACAGAAACGGACCTTTCCTTTGTGAGACAAAGGAGCGGCCAAGCCATGCAAAGAATGGCGGCACCGAATGAATGTGAATGAGGAGCAGCAGAAGGACAGAGCCAGGACAAGGAGTTGCTCTATAATGAGGTTCCAAAGGAAGAGAGGAACTGTGAGCATTCTGTAAAAACCCAGCATGGAGTTCCATCTTGGAATAAGAGTGATGCAGCAGTGGTTGCGATTGGCTGATGGAGTGAACGCAAGGGTTTCGATGCTGCTTTACTTCTAATTTTATTTGAGAGATAGAAAAAAAAAAAAAAGATATAATAAGAGAATCACAAACCCAGAAAACAAATAAAAATAATTACTCCAGAACAAAGAGTTAAAATCTCAGAGCTTGAGCTATTCGTTTCTTTCTTTTTGTTTTGAACTGAAATGTGTGTTCGTTTTCAATGCTTAACTGCGCTATGTACGAGAGAAAAACAACAGCCGTAGTCACTTTTTGACAATGCGTGCAGTGTAAACTAGAGAATTTCACCTCTTTTTCACCTCACTATAGTTTGTAATAAGTCGAATGCTCTGTTTGTCTGTGCATCTGTCCTTCGTCTTTTTATCAAGAGGAATTTACAAGAAACAATATTTTTTCTTTTTTATATTTTGTTTTCTTTTTTATGAAAGAAAAAAACATGAGAAATAATGCAACAGAAACTGAAAAAAAAAACTGAAACACAATCTACTCATACCTCACACAACACAAAGCTTAAATGAACTTGGGAGGAGTGCTTATCTGTGTGGCACTTGTCGAAGTGCGTCCAGTGCATGTGTTGAACTGTACGATGGGGTGTATGTGCGCATGAGCTTTCATGCGATCTCGAAAGCACACGGTCCCCTCCTTCGACCTCGAAAGCCCATCTGTTTCAGATTTGCACCAGTTGCATGCATTAACTTCCGTTTGCGAATGGTGTCACCAGCGCTGATGCTCATGCTGATGCTGATGGACCGTGATGGAAACAGACGGGATGCGATGTGGCTGGAAAGGGAGTCGTGTGCATCCGTGACAACAGAGAGCGCTTCATGGCATTGAATGTAGCTGACAGGACTGGGCTGGAACCGAGCCCGGGAACTAGAACCTCACTTCAGGTCACCAGCAAGAGTGGACAGTGCTGTCAAAATGATGTTACACAAACAGCTTACTAAGCGTATATTGCCCGCCTTCAAGGTGCAATACTTGTGTTTTGTTTTTCTTTTTTGTACTTTTACAAGTTTTTTGGCCATACCCAAGGATGTAAATACAAAACGAAAAGATATTGAAAGATTAAATCACTATGTGTTAACCATATGCAACCGTCACATACTGGATGTCGAAGCCAGAGCGCAGCCGGCTGATCCCGACGTTTTTGTAAAGTAAATCTGCTTACGTAGCTCTGTAAATGCTTCACACATCTGTACGTGTGCTTTTGTGCACTCGCAAACGTGCATGTTCAATACAAATATGAAGAAGTGCCCCATGAAATTAACAATCCAACCCTGTGCCTCCGCAACTGTCTGCCCCACACTCAAACCACTCTTTCCGACAGGGTAGCTAGACATACATTTGTTCGCTAGGTCAGATTGCTGGTAGAGAAGTACAGTAGGTGGGTAATGTTTGGTATCCAGAAGCACTTAGTTGGCCTCGCTACTGCCAATCAGTTTCCTCAGAGGAGAACAGTAGATACTGGTTTTGTTTCGCTTCGATGGTGGTGTAGTTTTGTTTCTCGCCCCTTTTTTTTAACCAAATTTAGTGTATCTTTTTTTTTTTTTTTTAGAGAAAGACAAAAAAAATGCCCAGAAGCGAGAATGTCTATGCAATGCTAAACCCTCTGATAGCATGATGACTGTGTCATTGATCCCTGATTAGAGGACGTGCCTCTAAACACTCCCCCTCCCAGAGTCCCACCCACCGCAACTGCATGAGCCTCAGTCAGTTTGTCTGTTCATCAGTCAGTGTAATAGTCAAGGGAAGAATGGCCCAAACTGCTGCCTGAGACCTGCTTTGTCAAACCTCACGAACATTTGAGGGCGCTAGTTCAACTTTCCACTCATCTCCGATGATGTCATCCGCTGTCGAGGGACTGCATTTGTGTTTCTATGTATGTGTTTGCGTCGAATGCTCTCATGGTTCGGTGGATTGGTACTACCTGCTGCATTTCATACGTTCAGAATGAAAATGAGTTTTGTACAAACACCATTAATATTCTTTTGTCAACCAAGAAATGTTTTTGAGTTGGCCTCTCAGCTGTGTAACTGAATCTCAGACCAAACTCATTCAGTTAAAGCTGAAGTGTTTTTTTTTTTTCTTAATATGCAAAATCAACTACTATGTGTTAAAATATTTGATTACTACACAGAGATTACTGTAAGTAAGACATTTCTAGGCTGATTTCACCAAAAACACGCCTGGCAACAGCTCAACCAATGGTGTGAGTTTGAGGCGGGGCTATCAGTTTTGTCTAGCCAATAGCACAAGAGGGAAGTGTTTTGAAAACCTGCAGTTCCATTCAATGACACTAATGGAACAGAAATCGCACACTTCAGCTTTAACATAATACGTGAAACCCCAAATGAAATGGAAATAATCAAGAAGCGTGCTATTTTTGAACATTTTGAAATTGTTTGGCCGCCTTCACTACTGTGGTGTCAAAGCCCTCATTTTCTCTGTTTGCTTTGAATGTGAGTATCTTCATTTGATTAGACTCTGTTTGTGAATATGAACAAGTGCTCATGTGGAAAATGCACCCAGCCATGAGAGTATGAGCAGAGAGCGGGGATGATGTCCATGCCACAGCTGTTTTAAATGAGACTGGAAAGGAAAGCTATTGAAGGATTCTCTCAGGTATCAACAAAATAAAAAAAGATAAAAAAAGGAAATATAACACGTTTTTTTAATAAATGTTGAAAAATTCCAGCCATGCCTTCTTGTTAGCTCATCATTCTTTGCTCTCTGAGTTAAAGATGTGCTTTCAGTGTTCTTGTCCTGTGGTCTTCTTCTCTTTAATGTTCATCAGTCTCTCTCTCACACACACATTTCTCCTGCACTCTTGGGGCTGCTTCAGTGGGGCTCATAAAAGCCTGGTGAGAACACATCTATGCTTATCTAAACATTAAAGCAGAGAGCCTTCGTATTTCTGCAAAGCATAGTTTTGATGCTCAAGCATGCAGTGGAACCAGACCCAGTCAAACCTGTCCTCCTTAAAGGTGCACTCAGTATTTTTTGTTGTTGTTGTTTTCAGAAGCGCTTATAACATCCTTTTGGACTCATACTGCCACCTAGTGGTTAGGATGAAATGTCATGTTAATTTTTTATTGACTGATGCTGTTGTAGAAATGCGCTATTTGCTGTCAGACATGAAAGTTTTTCAATAATAGGTTACCAAGATAAAGTGAGTAGCATTATATCATCTCAAAATGGTGAACTCCATGAAGCGCCCCATTAAACCACTTTTTATTAGGCTACTGTACGTGGATTTAAACACATTTCATATGCCTTCTCAAAATTAAAGTGTTCTTTATATAATCATGAAAAAAGTGCACCTTTAAAATATGTGAACAAATGACAAGTACACAATACATTCATATGGGAGTGAAACATGGCAACACTCATCACCTGTTTCCATGAAAGTGAAAGACTAACTGTTTAATCATATGTTGACCATCATTTTTTGCTCCTCCTGACATTGGTTTGGACTTGTGCATTGTGTGTATTCTGTGCGCATGCTTTTGTGCTGTGAATATGTGTCTGCAGGTGGGTGTGAGCGAGTTTTGTGTGTGTTTGCTATTTAATGACCATGTGGCTGGATTTACTGACTGACCCCTTGGACACGCTTTGAGGCTCAACTGATGCAGTATAAAATCAAATATTTGAAATTAATATTTCCTCAAGGAGCATAGCAGTTCAAGCTGAGAATATGGTGTCAAGTGTGGAAGTGGAGAATAGCAGGAAGGGAAATGAGGTCAATAATTTGTTTTTAGGTCCGTCTTTAAATAGAATCACTAATGATTTTCCTTTTGCTAGTGGGAGAAGTATTCCACAATTCTTTGCTCTCTAACTCTTGCTCTTGCTCACACGTGCAACAGATTCATTAGCTGAGTCTGTTTTTTTTTTCTAGATTTTTGATTTTATTGCACGTTTAGGCTTTTTTTGAAGTTGAAGGAGTGCGAGGTGTTTAAAGTTATTATCTACGGATGTAATTATACACCAACTGTCAGTTTACTTGGAAAGTGGGTAAAAAATGGTCCTGGTTAGTTTCAGTATGCAGGTATGAATAAGTGCACATGGAGATATTGCAGTCAGATCTTTCTCTGGGGTTAGGGTGTTGTTTTATGTAGCTATTCAAGGCTAAAATGGTCGTGCATCCTGTAAATTAGCTGTCATCCAAATTTCCTTTTGCACCAGAGTATGACGGTTTAGTTTGAACATTCTGTATTTAGTCAGATTAAACGCGCTGCTGGTATTGTGTTCAGAGAGATGATTCTGTCAAGCCATGAGAGAAAACTATATGCAGAGACAGAAAGGAATGTTTGCAGACTAGTTACACACAAATGCATGTAGCCAATCACACAAAAACAGTTGTGATGGTAATATTATGCAAAGAATGCTATCTCGGGATTCTTATGCAATGCTTGTCAGGTTTCACAATGGGTGCTTTTGGTTCAGCCGTAGCTCAGGTTTGCTTTCAGGGCATTTTATGTTGGATGTTTTTAAAACGATATACTGTACATAGAATAAAATGCATCTGACAGCCAAGGTCTATATAGAAGGGTTGATGTATCAGGGCCACCTATTTCTCGCAGTTCCATCGACATTAACAGACCTACATGCACACATCTGTTTTGCTGTCATGTTAGTGTTGTTTCCTCTCAGCGGTCCACTGACCAACTGCCATAGCTTCCACATGTTTATTTCATTCAGCTTCTCTTACAGGATGTTCCTGATGCTTCATAAGACAGCAATAGATCCTCGCTTTTTTTTTTTACACTATTAGACTAGACAGTGCTGCTAAAATAATATTCGCAACATTACTAATAGTTCCCTGTCTACAAGTAGGCAGTGTAGTAGTACTGTGATCAGTCTTTTTTTAACCAAGGATGTAAATAGTAAACAAAAAGATACAAAAATCAAAATAGCAACCAAGCAAAGGATTTTTTTTTTCTTTTACTTTTTTTCAATGCACTGACATGTGGAATAGGGCTATCACAGTATTAGATTTTCAATATATGATCATCTTGGCCAAAAAAAAAGGATTATTGAGATGTTTATAATTTTTTTTTTTTAAATCACCATCAAAATATGGATCTAGGGAGACGGAGAGAAGGTTTCTTACGACTGATTTTGTGCAGCAGTAGTAGCAACACAATGCATTGTCATCTTTTTTTCCATTTTATGACGAGCGACATCCAGCTTTAGGGTGCAATACTGCCACCTACTGCGTTGGAGTGTTTCTTGAAATTCATCTTTCTTTTGCCAGTGTGGTAAAAGTTCATTTTGAACCCTGTGAGTAAGTAACCACTAATTCTTTTCCTGACAACCAGCAGGACTATTCCATTATAAACTTTACTTTTATGAGTAAGTCTCTCCACATTGAGCAGCCAGGCAGCACTTAGCCAGCGTGCATCAGGAAGTTACAGTTAACTGCTGTACTGCAATCAGTCTGAATGTTCTTTCAGTTTTCCTTGTCCTTATTATAAGCTTTAACACAGAGTGAAGAAACCTTAGAACTGCAATTCTCAAATCAGCAGCAGCACTGAAGAAATGAACTTTTAATAAAAAAAGTAAAGTAAAGTCGTGACGTATTGTCAAGTATGGTGACCCATACTCGAAATTGGTGCTCTGCGTTTAACCCATCCAAGTGCACACACACAGCAGTGAGCAGTGAACAAATACAAATATACACACACACACCGTGAGCAGTGGGCAGCCATGCTGCGGCGCCCGGGGAGCAATTGGGGGTTCGGTGCCTTGCTCAAGGGCACCTCAGTCGTGGTATTGAGGGTGGAGAGAGCGCTGGACATTCCCTCCCCCCACCTACAATTCCTGCCGGCCGGGGACTCGAACCCGCAACCTTTCGATTACGAGTCCGACTCTCTAACCATTAGGCCACGACTTCCCCACAGCAAGCTAGTTTCAGAAGCACCGCAGTGAAGTTTGATTGGCAGAAAATGAAAATCTGAAGTGTTACACTTTTGGTCAAAATTGGATCAATTTTCTGTATGTTGAGTATGAAGGCAGAAAGCAAGTCCTATTCATTTCTAAACTCTCCATTTTCTTTCTTTTAATCTAAATTGTCTCTCTTGGAGACGATATAACCAGACTTTTCCATAAGCCAGTGTAGATATTGATTGCAGTAGACAAAAGCTCATACATTTTAAGGCTTTTCATAAACTGCGTGCTGTGCATGTTTTGTGCAGTATGTTTTTGCAAGTACTTTTGTTGTTTGATGCTTCGCTTTTCTGCCTTTCTGTTCTCCTGCCTTTATCACCTTTTGAGGCCTGATTCAAAATGTGCTGTATGCGGTATTACAAAATAGATATATGTTATTAGATACAGCCAATGATATTCAGCATGGAAAATCAAAAATGTTCTGCTAAAGGTGGACAGGTCTTTTCAATTCTTTTGGAACTTACACACATTGATTAAGCTGCAGCAGTGTTTTTATTATTTATTTTGTTTGCAACCGAGAGTCTTTTGGAGTGAATTTGGCACACTTAAGAACTCCAGAGACAATATCAAGTGTCAAAATGGCAGTTTATTGAGTGCACACAGAAATCAGACCTGCAATCGGACCTGTCTCCAGGGCTTGGCTTATTGTTTAAAGTGGGTAGGGGAAACCGAAGTGATACGGTACTTGATTTCTCAGATATAACTTTAACCACAAAACCAAATGTCGCTCCAAGTACATTTTGCACTATAGAGTTTTGCAGTTTGGTTGGGTTTTGAGATTAGATGTGCTGGTGATATTGTGCTTTGAGAACACACTGTTTGTAGAGTAATTTCTTAGAGATGGTTAAAAAGGTTATGCATGTACAGCCAAGAATGTATCTCGGAATGACCTCACATAGATTATGCAATAAAACAGCTATATGTATGCGTATGCAATGTTTGTCAGGTTTTAAGGCGAGTGGTTTGAGTGTGGGCTTGCTCAGGTTTGCTCATAAGGCCTCAAAGGGTGCTTCAGTCAAACCTCCCCATTTCCTTCTTAGTTTCTTGTGAAGCTCTCCAGCATCTGTGCTGGTTCCTACAGGGCATAAACCCTGCTTGCACACTGGATGATGTCTGCCAAGATATTTCCAGTACAGTGCTTCTGGACATTCAGATGTTCTGCAAAATTAGTTTGTGATCCAGGTGCAAACAAAAGTCTTTTCTTTCTCTCTATTCCAGCTAGCGCTCCCTTTGGGCTCTAAATTACATGTGCATGTCTGTTTTTGCTAGTTTTCCGTCTCAGTGGTCCACTGGCCACATGCCACAGTTTCCATATGTTCAGCTGCTCTTGGATGATGTACCTGATACATACGCCCAAGCAGAACCTGCACATTTTCTTCACTAATTTTTGGGGGAATTATGCATGGAATAAAATATTCTAAAATATGCTAAATAGAGCTAAAATTGGCAGTTGAAAGCAAAGCATCCAAGATATTGAATACATAGACTGTGTGTGGGCCTACAGGTACAAACCAGATGTCACTAATGCAAAAATGAATCCAAATTTAAATGTTTATGCAGATGTTTTGTATTGTTTACTGTTATCACAGACATTGTGCAAATGGTGCGTTTGTGGTTCTAAAAAAATAACAATGTTGAGGAAAAAAGTAACTTGCGAATAATTCTAGCTTCACTGTGTTCAAAACTCACATCACATTTTTACAGTCTGCAGTCACTCAGGAGTCCTAACCAATCAGAGGCCAGCTATCAAATTATTGTCTGAGAGAGCTGGGAGTCTGTTAATATATGCAGAGCTATCGGACTACACCTCGTTATAATTGTACTGGGCCTTGAGGAATCTAGTCACATCGCATGGATGCAGCTAAAGATGTACGGTGAGGCTGGAGTGCAGGAAATTGATCAAATGTGAAGCAGTAGCGTTCAATACAGAGTTGGGCTGATAATGTTCTGAGAGTCTCGGCACGGCATGTTTCAACCTTCAGCTGAGTGGACCAGGTTCAGGAAGTCTTTAGGATCCAATCCCACCTAGTACAGAGGAGCAGGAAGGTTTATGCAAGTTCTGGGCCAAATGGACATGTGTAACTCAGAATATCTCAACAAGAATACACTCAAAACCTCTAAATATCTACTGTGATCTCTCACTCCACCACACCTTTGTCACGCCAACCCTATCTTCCCCTGCACCTATCAGTCCTAGATTTTTGGGTGGTGTGATGTCAGGTTTTCTTGTGGTGGGCTGTTTTCGAAAGGTCCAGACAATCAGCGTGTTTGTCAATGTCAACGTGTGATTTTCAAACTCTTTGTTTATGGTCAGGATTTTAAAGGAAGATATTTTTATGGTAATTGTCGCTGGTCTATTTTACTATATATTTATGTAATAAATATGTGAATCAATTTACATCCCGGACTCCTTGGTCTGTTTTTGCTATTATCCTGTACAGTAGCTCCTGCTTTTCCTGTTCTGGTAGTACAGGAGTTCGTCCAATGTTGCAGGTGCAGGACTCTTGATTTGCGAGAGCACCACACTGATGCATCGGTTATTTTGATATCATTCAGCATAAGCCATAACACTCTTAAAGCACTTGATGACAAATCATCCCTTTGAGGACCTGGGTAGCGATGTTCACCACATGCCAAGAGCAAACGGAGTGTAACTGCCCTTGGTTGAAGGGGAATTCTGATTATTTGTCCTCAGCACAACGGCTTGGCAACTGTTGCGGTTTGTGACTGGCGGTGTCAGAGAGCCAGTAGCCTAAGAGAGTCTCTGTGGATGTCAATTTTTACATTGACTCATTTAAAGTCTGCTCACTTCGCATAAACACTCTTCTTTCAATCTGAACTCTGTTCAACAGCTTACTGTATAGGATAGTAAAGACAGATCATTTTAAGATAAGAGAGCGAAATAATGAACTCAATCATATATATAAGTTGTGTGACTGAGTGTATCAGGCTGATTCAGTCAGAATTGTTTTCTATTTGTGCAAGCTTTCTTTGCTCGTACTTGAACTGAGTGCACTTTTTTCTTTTGTACTGCAAGTACAGTTTGATACGGAAATATGTTTCTCATTTGGTATTTTCCTAACGCTACTGCAGTTTTGATGTTGTGTATCAGTCATTGACAAAATCAGTCATTCTCGTACTCATGTTCTCTTAAATTGGACCAAAGGGGCCTTAAAGGAATAGTTTACCCACAAATTTAAATGATCTCGTCCTCATGTTGTATGACTTTAATATATTCATTATCTAGCAGATTGTCCGAGCAGTTTTGTTAAACGAGAAGAGCAACGTTTCTTTGATGACTAAATCTTTGGAAGAGAGAATTTTTCATTATCATAGAAGTTTAGAGATTCAAGGACTAGTTTAGGTCTTCACCTAAACACACAACTATGTGGATAAGACAATAAATTAGTGCTGTCAAATGATTAATCGTAATCGCATCCAAATAAAAGTTTATTTTTATTTATTAAAAGTTAAGTTTGCATAATATATGTGTGTGTGTGTGTTCTGTGTATATTTAATATGTATATATAAATACACGCACATACAGTATATATTAAAAAAAATATTTACATGTCTATATATTCATATAATTTAAATTATAAATATATTTCATATATAAAAATAACATTTTTCTAAAATATATACATGCATGTGTGTGTATTTACATATACATAGTAAATATGCACAGCACACATATTACGTAAACAAAAACTTTTATGTTGGATGCGATTAATCGCGATTAATCATTTGACAGCACTACAATAAATAAATACATAGAGTCATTCAGACTGATTAAATTAATGGGATAGTTCATCCAACAATTATTTATTCTCCCTTCTGTTGTTTCAAACCTGAATGACTTTCTTTTCTTTGTGGACACAGAAGTTTAAAGCAAAAAAAAAAGAGATTTCTCAAAATATCTTGTTTATGTTCCACAGAAGGAGGAAATCATACAGGTGGGAATTATGCCTTTCTTTCTTCCTCATAATTCCACTTTTAACTAAAGGTCCTTGCAGGATGCTGCTGACTGAAACACTAGTAGTAGGTGTTACTCATTGAGGAACGTGCTGGCTGACTGGACACAGCTTGATTCCCATTGTGGGTGGAAGCTGTTTTGGAGGCAGTGACCTCACAAAGGCAGCTTTCTGCCCAGCCAATCACCATCTTGCTCTGTACACTGAGGCTCTCCAGGAGCCTCATTCCACTTCAGCAGGATTTTTTCCACTCGGCAATAAGCAAGTGTACCATAAGAAGAAAACATCTCAAATGTTTCTCCTAGAGCGGAATGAGACTAAATGGAGATCGAAAGAAAACTTTTGCTTAAATCGTCTTTTTTTTTTTATTCCAAGTGATGTCACATCCTTTCTAGTTTCAGAAGTGATGTTGACAATGTGTCATTTGTTGGATGTTAATATTATAGTGCTGTACTTGCCATATGTCTTTGCCTGTCTTGTTTTATTTCTCATTTGTGTCTTTTAAGTTTAGAAGAAACATCTGAGACCAAGTTTATTAGGCAAGGCAAGTTTATTTATATAGCACATTTCATACACAGTGGTAATTCAAAGTGCTTTACATAAAAGAAAGTGAAATAGACATTAAAAATCAATAAAAACATGGAAATAAAAATAATAAAAACAAGGAATTTTAAAATGATATAGAAATTGATTTAAAATGAATTTAAAGAAAATGATTATACATAAAATTCATTGCAGTCAGTTCGGACATATAGCACAGTGCTCATTCAACAGTTAAACAGATGAGTTTTGAGTCTTGATTTAAATGTGGCTAATGTTTTAGCACATCTGATCTCTTCTGGAAGCTGGTTCCAACTGCAGGCCGCATAATAGCTAAAAGCAGACTCCCCTTGTTTTGTGTGAACCCTTGGTATTTCTAACTGACTCGATCCTAATGATCTGAGTGGTCTGTTCGGTTTATATTCAGTGAGCATATCAGCAATATATTTAGGTCCTGGGCCATTGAGTGAATTATAAACAAGTAAAAGTACTCCTAAATGTAACTGGAAGCCAGTGTAAGGACCTGAGGACTGGTGTGATATGCTCAGATTTTCTGGTTCTAGTCAGAATCCTGGCAGCAGCGTTCTGGATGAGCTGCAGTTGTCTAATGGTCTTCTTGGGAAGGCCGGTGAGGAGACCATTACAGTAATCCACCCTGCTGGTGATAAAGGCATGAACAAGTTTCTCCAAGTCTTGACTGGAAACAAAACATCTAATTCTTGCAATGTTTTTGAGATGATAGTATGCTGATTTAGTTACTGCTTTGACATGACTACTGAAACTAAGGTCTGTCTCCAGAATCACCCCAAGATTTCTGACTTGATTTTTAGTTGTTTGACCCCTAGAGTCAATGTATGCATTCACCTTGAGAACTTCATCTTTGTTTCCAAATGCAATGACTTCAGCTTTCTCCTTGTTTAACTGAAGGAAGTTCTGGCACATCCAACTGTTAATTTCATCAATGCATTGGCAGAGGGAGTCAATGGGGCTGTAGTCACTTGGAGATAAGGCTAGGTAAATCTGGGTATCATCAGCATAGCTGTGATAGGCAATTTGGTTCTTCCTCATTATCTGACTTAGTGGGAGCATATACAGGCTAAACAAGAGCGGTGCAAGAATTGAGCCTTGTGGGACTCCACATGTCATGGCCGTCCACTTAGACTTATGCTCTCCTATACTCACATAATAACCTCTCCCTTCTAAGTATGATCTGAACCATTTGAGCGCCATCCCAGAAAGCCCGACCCAGTTTTCCAGTCTCTCTAAGAGTATGTTATGATCGACAGTGTCAAACGCAGCACTAAGATCTAGTAGTACCAGCACTGATATTTTGCCAGAATCAGAATTGAGGCGAATATCATTTATTATCTTAATGAGTGCTGTCTCTGTGCTGTGATGTGCTCGGAAACCAGATTGGAAATTGTCCAGATATCCATTTGACTTTAAGTAGTTGTTCAGCTGATTAAAAACTACCTTTTCAATAATCTTACCTATGAAAGGAAGATTTGATATGGGTCTATAGTTGCTCAACGTGGTGTTATCAAGATTGCGCTTTTTCAGAAAGGGCTTAACAACTGCAGTTTTGAGGGAGTTTGGAAAAGTCCCAGAAAGAAGTGAGGCGTTCACCACTTCTAAGAGATAAGCTTCTAAACAGTTAAGCACATTTTTGAAAAAGGATGTGGGAAGTGTGTCAGGATAGCAGGTTGAAGATTTAAGGTGCTGTACTATTTCTTCCAAAATTTTATCAATTTTTTTTTTTTATTAATAAATTAAATGTATTATATCTGAGATCTCTAAGTCGTAAATCAATAAAACGTTCCTTGGGGGTCAGAGTCAGGCGCTGTGCAGGTGAATTGCAAAAATATCAAACTTTTCCTAACAAGTTTTGAAAACTTTTCTCATCTGCCATTTTTTAGATGACCAGGTATCCCTGCCCCAAGCTTAAAGCGAAAATCAAAATGAAAATATTGTCATTGGGAAAAATTTCGATACCTATACCTTGAGTTCGATACCGGTTTCTGAATGATACTTTTTTCCCGATAGCAATTTTATCAAATCAGTTTTAACAAATTTACTTTATCTCAAAAAAAAAAAAAAAAATTCAGCTTGTTAACATTTATACAGACTCAAAGCCTGATCTCCTCAGCCACTGCACAAAGGAAGAAAATATAGCCAACACAATAAATCAGTGCAAATAATTTTAAGTTCAAATAGTTTTCAGTTTACAGATCTGTTAGGCTACTTTAACACTAGTTCGTGCTCGTTTTAAAACGCATTGCTCAGACAAAATCATCATTTCTATTCATTTATTCTAGGTTGAAAATCTTTATCCACCCCATAATTGGGTGTTTTATTTTCTTTCACCATGTTTTATTGTTATTAAATTATGGTGTACTATGTCTAATTATTTGAATGCATAAAAACAACTTAGTTTATTGAAATTTATTCTAAAAATAGCCTTATGAAATGTTTTATTTTTCCTCAGAAATTCTGAGTTCTGTATCTGGTTTTCAAATGAAGGCATAAATAATTAATTTAATTTATCTTTAAATTATTGTATATTTATTTATTTTGGCAAACAAAGGGTGTTTACTATTAAAATTAAAACATGGAAGAAATGTTGTGTGATCATTACTAAAAAAAAAAAAGTTTTAATAATTTTAATAGTAGCCTATAGTAGCAGTATCTGCTGAACAATAGTAATATATTTCGGCCGCAGTGTCTTCCACGTTAAACCGAACTTTTATTTTGACGGGTTCAAGTTCAAGTTTCAAGTTTACTTTATTTATATAGCACATTTAAAACAGCCACAAGACTGACCAAAGTGCTTCACAAAAGATACAGCATCATAAAACTAATTAAAACAAGCAAACATTAAAACAAAGAACCCGAATAAAACACTACCAGAAAAATTATAATAAGCAGAAATATAAACCTAATAAGCCAAAGAAAACAGATGGGTTTTTAAAAGAGACTTAAAAATGGTCAAACTCGGGGCCATTCGAATTTCCACTGGCAGGTCATTCCAGAGACGAGGACCAATTACCGAGAAGGCACGGTCACCTCTACCTTTAAGTCTGGAATGTGGAATTAATAGAAGATTCTGGTCACCGGATCTTAAGCTTCTTGAGGGGATATACTGATGCATAGGTTCATATAGGATCAACTGAAGGATCAGTTCATTTTGGATCAACTGAAGACGGGCAATTTGGGCTTTAGAAATGCCACAGTATAACGAATTACAATAATCAAGGCGTGACGTGATTAAAGCATGCACCGCCATCTCCAAAGTCTTATCAGTAAGGAAATGTTTAATTTTTGCAAGTATACGGAGCTGACAAAAACTGGACCCAATTACTGTAGAAATTTGTTTGTCGAATTTTAAGGAGTCATCCAAGATGACGCCCAGATTCCGTACCTGTGGGGACCTAAAAACCGATAGGGATCCCAAGTCAAAATTAAATGCTTTCATATGTTCTGAAGGGCCAAAAACAGTTCTGTGTGTAGATGATATGACGCTAGTTTTACTCAAATCAAATGGTAAAATGCTCATGAAGTGACTCTCAGAGCAGTTCTGGAGATGTTCATGTGTTTATGTCCTCATTTAGTGAGACGGCAGACGCTGAAATCAAGGACGCTGTGTGATAAGCAAAACGGCGCGATATAGAGAGCAGACTGCCCCGAACGCTTTCGAATCGCTCTCGCGGATGTCAAACACTGATCAATCTGCGCGTCCGCCGCGTCGCCGTGTCTAGTCGAACACACCTATGCTGCAGGCTTATTGGCTCACTGACATTGATGAGATTAACTCCTTAGGTATCGAAATTTGGTACCGAACGACAAGATGTTTTTCGACACTTGGTGGTATCGAGGCAATGTGGTCAGTGCCTAAAAAGTATCGAACTCGATACCCAGCCCTATTATTTACTCACCCTCAAGATGATCCAAACCTGTAAGTGTTTCTTTCATTTGTTAAACATTAAAAAAGATAGTTTGAAGAATGTGTAACCAAATAGTTGCTGATACCACTGACGTCCATACTATGGAAAATCTAATATGATAAATTGGAGCTCAATTATTATCAGTTATTATTTGAGCACATCTCTTCAATATATATATATATGAGGTGCCAAACAGGAAATAATTATATAAAAATCTGAATATATTGTTGTAAATTGTGAATATATAGAAGTAAATCTGAATATATAGTTATAATTCTGAATATAGAAATGTAAATCTGAATAGTTATAAGTCTGAATATATAGAAGCAGTGGCAGAGCCAGAGGGGTGTCCAGAGGGGTGGCACTGGACACCCCTGACATCGGATCGGGCACCCTGGGTGCCACCCCAAAAATGTATATGCTACGATTTAATTTTCTTTGTTTAATCGTACTGAAATAAGCGTTTATTTTAGCCTCGAACTCAAGGATGTGACGCGTTTGGTGTTCCGCATCGCGCTTTGTCTTGTCTATTTCCAGCCTCTCACGCGCACCGCGCCACAGAGACAAACATCCAGAGCAGAGAGGACATAGACAACGAGCTGACGGACACGACAGAACAGGTCACTTATAATAACATGAAACAGTCTCAGCGTTCAAATTCTGTTAGTTTTATTAAGAATTTAAAACGATAAAAACAGTTTTGGGGCTGTTTAGTGGCTTTAGTGGATGCGCGCTCCCGCTTTTTAAGTTCAAGTGAAGCAGGAGTGCATTCTTATCAGCATGAAGTCAACACTGAATCAACATCCGATCCATGCTGAAAGATATTCAACCGCGGAAAGACAGCAGCTAGAAAACATTGTCACATAAAAGAAAATCCACACAGTGTCCATAAACTTGTGAGAAAAATAGAGAGAATTTTGCAAAAATTACATTAAAATATTTACTCAATTGTTCTTTTTTTATTATAATTAATAAAAATGAATAGCTATATCATTATTATAAAAATAGTCTAATATGAACTTGTATACAAACCAATTGTTACTTTAACCTTAACAATAGTTTAGAAAAAATGACAAAAAAAAAAAGTGTACATTACCAGTCAAAAGTTTTTGAACAATAAGATTTTTAATGTTTTTAAAGAATTCTCTTCTGCTCACCAAGCCTACATTTATTGGATCCAAATGCAGCAAAAGCAGTAATATTGTGAAATATGTTTACTATTTAAAATAACTGCTTTATTTGAATATCTGTTAAACTGTATTTGATCACAACTGTATTTTCAGCATCATTACTCCAGTCTTCAGTGTCACATGATCCTTCAGAAATCATTCTAATATGCAGATTTCCTGCTCAAAAAACATTTTTTTTAATCATTATTATTATTATTATAAATATTCAAAACCGTTGAGTCATTTTTTTCAGGATTATTTTAATGAATACAAAGATCAAAAGATTAGCATTTATCTGAAATAAGTTTTTTTTAGCTTGGCGTCAGTATAATTATTTATTTATTTTTATTTATTAATTTTTTTTTTTTGGGGGGGGGTATTATAGAAATTAATACTTTTATTTAGCAATGATGATAAAGACATTCATAATGTTACAAAAGATTTCTATTTCAGATAAATGCTGTTCTTCTGAACCTTCTATGCATTAATGAAACCTGAAAAATTCTACTCGACTGTTTTCAATAATAATAATAATAATAATAATAATAAATGTTTTTTGACCTAAAAATTCAGCTTTGAAATCACAGGAATAAATTACATTTTAAAATATATTCAAATAGAAAGCAGTTATTTAAATAGTAAAAATATTTCACAATGTTACTGCTTTTGCTGTATTTTGGATCAAATAAATGCAGGCTTGGTGAGCGGAAGAGAATTAAAAAACATAAAACTTACTGTTCTAAAACTTTTGACTGGTAATGTTAATCACAGGCTTGTTAATTATTCATGAATAATTCTCACTCCAGGCTGCTCCAGCCACTGGTTAATGAGGTGATAGAATTAAGAGAAACAAGTTTCAATAGACTAACATTTGAAGTTACAGTAGGAATGTATAGCTAATGTGTGGTAATGTGAAGTAATTAGCAATTGTAGGATTTATTCATGCTTTTTTTTATGCCAGGTTGGAGTTATAAACTGATTTTCTGTCATGGTCCATGGACCCCCTGAATTAGCCTTGACCACCCTTTCAGCGCAGCCTCTTTCAGTTGTTGTTTGTTTTGGGGGGGTTACCCCCTGCAGTCTCCTCTTTAGCAGGTAAAAGGCATGCTCTATAGGGTTTAAGTCTGGAGACTGACTTGGCCAGAATAAAACGTTCCACTTCTTGCCCCTGATGAAGTCCTTTGTTCTTTTGGCAGTGTGTTTTGGGTCATTATCTTGCTGCATGATGAAGGATCTCCCAATAAGTTTGGTTGCATCTTTCTTTAAATTGGCAGACAAAATGTTTCTGTAGACTTCTGAGTTCATTTTGCTGCTGCCATCATGTGTTATACCATCAATGAAGATTAATGAGCCCGTCCCAGAAGAAGCCATGCAAGCCCAAGCCATGACATTACCTCCACTATGTTTCACAGATGAGCTTGTATGTTTGGGATCATGAGCAGATCCTTTCTTTCTCCAAACTTTAGCCTTTCCGTCACTTTGGTAAAGGTTAATCTTTGTCTCATCAGTCAATAAAACTTTGTTCCAGAATTTTTGAGGCTCATCTCTGTACTTTTTGGCAAATTCCAGCCTGGCCGTCCTATTCTTCTTGCAAATGAGTGGTTTGCATCTTCTGGTGTAGCCTCTGTACTTGTGATCATGAAGTCTTCTTCAAACAGTAGATTGTGATACCTTCATTCCTGCCCTCTGGAGGTTGTTGCTGATCTCACTTACAGTTGTTTTAGGGTCTTTCCTGACAGCTCTCACAATGTTTCTGTCATCAACTGCAGTTGTTTTCCTTGGTCTACCTGTTCGATGTCTGTTACTTAGTACACCAGTGGCTTCTTTCTTCCTCCGGACATCCCAAATGGTTGAAATGGCTATGGCCAATGTGTGTGCAATGGCTCTGATTGATTTTCCTTCTCTCAGCTTCACAATTGCTTGTTTTTCACCCATAGACAGCTCTCTTGTTTTCATGTTGGTTACACCTCTTAACTATAAATGCAGTTTGAACAGACAAAACCCAAATCTGAAACTGAGCGTAGACATTGAGTGCTAATTATTGTTTCAACACACACTACCGAACACTGAAAAAACACAGCATGTTTTTGAAAGGCTGTCATGGTCACCGAGTCTACTTTTATTTGATCAAAAATACAGTAAAAATTGCAATACATTTAATTTCAGAACTCATCCTAATATGCTGATTTGGTGACCAATTATTATCAATTATTGCTGGTGCCCATTTGTTAATAATGGTTCTTAGTGTTCGCTGCTTAGTAGTTTTTCTTCTTCATGATTCTTTGACGAATAGTTCAATGATCAACATTTATTTTAAATGGATATTAATATAAATTAATTATATTAGATTAAATTACATTACTATAATGTCACAATATTACTGTTTCTACAGTAGTTTTGATCAAATAAATCATTCCAAACTTTAAGTATATGTACACTGTTGTTCAAAAGTTTGGGATCAGTAAGATTTTAAAGATTTTTTTTTTAAAGGAGTCTCTTATGCTGCATTTATTTGTTTAAAAATACAGAATAAACATTAAAATTGTGAAATATTATTCCAATTTCTAATGTTGGTTTCCTATTTTAATATACTTTAAAATGTACTTTATTTCTGTGATGCAGCACTGAATTTTTAGCAGGCATTACTCCAGTCTTCAGTGTCACATGATCCTTCGGAAACTGTTGTGCTGCTCAATATTGTTTTGGAACCTATTAGTGATACCGACTATAACGTCACAGTCGGTGTTATGTTCTGATTCGCCTATTTTTCAGTGGTCTTTTGCATTCACGAGATGTACATCAGAAGGAGGAAATGGTGTTTGAGGCTCACGGTATGTCATTTCCATGTACAGAACTGTTATTATTCAACTATGCCAAGGTAAATACAGTTTTCCATTCTATGGCACCTTTAAAATATAAACCTTTTCTAACAATATAAGTCTTTACTATCACTTTTTATCCATTTAACACACCCTTACTGAATAAAAGTATTAATTTCTTTAAAAAAAAACAAAAAAGAATGACTCCAAACTTTTGAAAAGAAGTGTTGCAACTCAAAATTTCTATTTTGAATAAATACTGTTCTTTTTAATATTTTATTCTTCAAAGTATCCTGAAAAAAAAAAATCACATGCCCCCAAAAAATATTGAGCAGCACAACTTTTTTTGAACGCTGATTATAAATTAGCAATTTAGAATCATTTCTGAAGGATCATGTGGCACTGAAGATTGGAGTAATTGTGCTGAACATTCAGCTTTTCTTCACAGGAATAAATTATATTTTAAAGTATATTCAAATAGAAAACTGTTATTTTAAATTGGAGTAATACTTCACAAAATAATTTTTTTCCCAATAATTTTGATCAAATAAATAGTCTTAATAAGCAAAAGAAACTTCTTTAAAAAGCATTAAAAACCTTGCTGAACTTTTAAACAACGGTGAATATACAGTACACATTATTATTACTTATTACATTATTTAAAGGTGCACTTAGTATTTTTGTAATGTTGTATTTAAATTGGGTATATTATAAAAAAATGAAAAGCATCCGACAACTGATCACATCCTACATGTCCTGTCCTTACAATGAAAAACCGACAAGTATCTCTGGCCATGACCTCCCAGCTTTCATACTTCCTTGCTCCTAACACACACAGAAACTGACTGTGACACATCCCCACTCTCTCTCTCTCTGTGTGTGTGTGTGTGTGTGTGTCTGTCTCTTTCCCTCCTCCCTCCCACACACACGTGTTTATAACTGCACACGTATAAACCCATTATGTAAGAACCTCCTTCTCTCTCCCCACATTTCCTCAACTCCACTCACGAGGGTCAAGTGAGGACATGCACAGAGAGGGAGAGGGAAAGAACGAGGGAAATGGGGCCTCCAAATCCTTCCATCTTCTACTTACCTCTTCACCACAAAAAAAAATCTATAAGGAATGTTGCCTTGTTTCCAGTAAAAATATTCAAAATTCCTCAAAATGATATGCATGACAAGAAAAATTACATTTAAATGTTATTGTTTTGCAATATATGATCAAATATCATAAGAAAAGTTTTTATTAGGTATATTTTCATTTTTACTGGAAAACATGATTAAAAATACTAAAGAATAGATTTTTTTCTCTTCACTTGATGTGCCATATTTAGAGAGCAAAATGTGTTCCAGAGATAGGCTTTGATTTCAAAAGAGGCCAACTAGGCTGTGACTGCTGGAGAGGTGAAGTTTTTCTGCTCCCTCAAATAAAAATACAAACCTAATTTGAACAAAATATGAATAAAACTGCCTGACCACACCGAAAAACCTATAAAACCGGCCCAGTCTCTACTTTTAGAAGCACTTCCTGACCCTCAGAGTGTTTGAGTGGCTGGATGGGAATATTCCGAACAATAAGTAGCTTAGGCGCAACAGGGTGGCCAACGTAAGGGGGAACTTGTAGGGATGTTGAGAGGCAGACGGACTGCAGGAGGCAGGGGGACTTGGGACTGGGTCAAGCCTTTGGGGATGCAAAGGCTGTTTACACGAGGAAGGGCAGACTGTGGACTGTGTCAGGTTACGTCATGCATGCATGCGCTGGGTTATGCCTCTTATATAATATGAAGGGAAAGAGAGAAAAGGGACTTTGTATGGACTGTTCTCTTTCTGATGCTCATTCTTAAATCTGCTTAGTGCATCTGTTTCTGGGTCACGAAAGACACGTTTTATGTGTGTTCACATTCATCCTGAAGCATTCTGTAATCAGTGCTGATTTATTTTACAACCAAACCAGATGCTACTGGGCCGCATGCATGATCAATAAGCCTTGAAACAGGAAGCATCCACATGGTTCGCTTTCTAGACGTTTGACCATGATACTTCTGAAATTATCTTTTGGGATCAACCAGTATTTGAATACAAAAATAGGTTTCAGCGAAGGCACACTGCTTACTGTAATAGTCTGCTCTAAAAGTGTATATGAGGACATACCAGCCTCATAAAACCCCTTAAGCTGAGAAAACCCTTTCGCAATAATTGTACGGCTTGCTAAGGGATTTCTTAGCTTAAGCAGTTTGTTGCAACTGGCTCCTGATCTTAAAATCTTGATCTTCAGTCTGAAATCGGGACTTGGAAGGCAAAGTCTGTTTGCGCTTCCCAGAATATTAGTTTGATGTTAGAGCCATCTAGTGGTTGCATTAGGGATCTTCTGTGCTGAGAATACATATGCCTCAACAGACCATTAGTATTTAATTAGTCTTTTTTTTACTTGTTTTCTATTAAATATCTCATATTCCTTAAAGGGGCCATGAACTGCCTTTATTTTTCATTTTGTACTGTTCTCTGAGGTCCTTTTATAATGTTATCAAGATTTTAAAATCAAAATACATCATAATTTAGAAATGGGTTAGTAATAGGCTATTTTCCTACGGTGGCCGAGAGAGCTCAACGCGCTGCAACTTCAGAAAACACAGCAAATCAAGAAAACATCTTCATCAGTTTGACAGCAGGTGGTGCAAATGCTCACAACACAACCAAATCAATTTTATTTGCAGTGCGTTTCTTTGTTTGGTTTTGTTGTGAGCATTTGCAGCGTGTGCGTTGTAAAATTGAGGAAGTTGTTTTCTTTATTTGCAGCTCGTTGAGCTCTCTCGGCCACCGTAATTTTCTGTCCTGTTTTGACCCACATCATCGGTGCGCTCTGTTTGAATAGGCCTGGCGGATTATCGATTTGTAGATGTAGCTGTAGAAATACTCACTGCTATAATTGGCTAATAGTCGTGTATGTTTGACAGCCTACTTCCTTTTGATTTAGGTTAAAAAAGCATAAATACTCTTTACATATCAAATCATCTGCAATACCAGGCAAAGCAATAGTGATCACGTAATGAAAACAGTTACTCACACTTGTGTGGTGCGACATTACTGTCGGATCCAATAGTTGACACAGCATCGTCTTTTAGTTTCAATCTTGCTGAAAATCCTGCGATGAATTGTGTATTGTTTGTAAACGAATTTGTGGTAAAATGAAGTGAACAATGGAAAAAGTTCCCTAACACTCTTTCCAAATGTTGGGATCAGAAGGAAGGCAATGCAAAAACTATTTTTTCTACAAGCTGAACAACCATAAAGTGGCATTTTCTACAAACTGTCATTTTGGCAGATTTGCTTCAATATAAGCTGTTTTTAGACAAGTAAGTTTTGAGTTCTGAAGCTTACAGGATATAGGTATTTATAGTACAGTGATCTCTTATATGTCAAAAGATCAAGGGAATTTTTATTTCTCATTCATGACCTCTTTAAATCAAGATAAATTAACATTGTCATTTAGCAGACACTCTTATCCAAAATGACTTATACATGACCAATTTGAAAAGTCTAAAAAAGATGGTTCACCCCAAAATTTATTTCAAACTTGTTTCTTTCTTCTGTCGAACATAAAGTTAGATATTCTGAGAAATGTCTCAGGGGGTATATATAATTAGGAGAATACATTTTTGAATTGCTATATATAGGATTGAAAGTTTAATTAATCTTCAATTTAAGATTGAATTTGTTGGGAGGGAAAAATGATACAATGAAGTTTGTTTCACTCAAATTTACATATTCAGAAAATAACGTAATCTATAAAGAGTTTTTTTATTTGCTCAAATATGGCAGCAGCTCACAATATAGATTAATCTTGCTAATTTCTACTGACCTTAACTCTTTAAGATGTTTTAAATGATAAACACAAATGCTGATGTTTAAGCCACAGTTTGGATGGCCATGTCATTTTATTGGCAAAAATAAAACCGATTTGATTAATATACAAGAAGATACATGTCCCAGAAGAGAGATTGTGGTGAAATCAAAGGCAAACAAACATGAAAAGCAGTGTAAATAGGTAGAAACACCATTTACAAAATCTAAAGCAGTTTTGACTAACACACTGTGTATTCACTGTGTCAAAAAATTATTATTCACACTTAATAGCATATTTGAAACTCTTATTCAGTGTGCCATGCCCGTCTCTTAATCGGCATGTTGTCACATACATGCTCTCGGTCTCCGTCTTCACTCTGGGGTCTTGCTGGCAAGGCCACAGTGCTGTGAGATACAGGTAACCTCTGAGCGGTGTCAGCAGAATGGCAGGTGACTGAATTCCAGGCTCTGCGTCTTGGGACACCCCATTTTCTCTGGTTTGGGCTGTTCATCCTTCCATCCAATGCAGAAAGTATTCTCTTACCTAACTGAGCAGCCGGCCCCATCAGGGAGGACTCTGAGTGTGTAGCACGACAATGTGGAAGGGTATTAATGACACCTTGGAGAGAAGCTGGAGCGGGGTTCCATTCCAAAACAGAGGTAGATGGATGTCGAGGGAGCGGTGGTGGCTCTGGTGTTGGTTCTTGTTCCTTAAAGGTCACTTGCTGAGGCGGAGACTTTCTTCTCAGGTAAATTCTGCTCTGGATATGCTGTAGTTGGAGCTCAAAGTTATAGACTTCTTCGGTCAGCTGGTTGATGCGGTCAAAACCAGCCAGGAGGCTGTCAACACAGGGCACCAGGCGGTCCACATAATGCTGGAAGTCAAAACTGCCTGAAATGACAGATGAATCGGAGGCCAAAGAAGAGGCAGATGATCCCTGGCGAGGACTGATGGGACTGAGCAGGACGGAGAAGCTGGAGGCGTCAGAGCCCTGGGAGGATCTGGAGGGTGGAGGAACCATTCCCTCAAATTTGACCCTGTGCCGAAACTACAAAGAAATTAAAAGGAACACGTTTATATGTGTGTGTGTGTGTGTGTGTGTATATATATAATACTTTATAAATCATTGGCTGTCTGGATAAGAAATTTCAGTTAAATATATCATATTGGAGACAAACACAGTGATATTTGAGAAGTGAAATAAAGTTTATATGATTTATGGAAACTGTGCAAGAATTATTTCAACAAAATTAGGCATGTGCATAAATTGAGGCACCACAAAAGAAAAGTTAACTCAATATTTTGTGCATCCTCCTTTTGCAGAAATAACAGCCTCTGAACGCTTTCTATAGCTTCCAATTTGAGTCTGGGTTCTGGCAGAAGGTATTTTGGACCATTCTTCTTTACAAAACATCTCCAGTTCAGTCAGGTTTGATGGTTTCCGAGCATGGACAGTCCGCTTTAAATCACACCACATATTTTCAATAATATTCAGGTCTGGGGACTGAGATGGCCATTCCAGAACATTGTACTTGTTCCTCTGCATGAATGCCTTAGTAGATTTTGAGCAGTGTTTAGGGTCGTTGTCTTGTTGAAAGATCCAGCCCCGGCGCAACTTCAACTTTGTCACTGATTCCTGGACATTGTTCTCCAAAATCTGCTGATATTGAGTGGAATCCATGCGACCCTCAACTTTAACAAGATTCCCAGTCCCTGCACTGGCCACACAGCCCCACAGCATGATGGAACCGCCACCAAATTTTACTGTAGGTAGCAAGTGTTTTTCTTGGAATGCTGTGTTCTTTTTCCGCCATGCATAACGCCCCTTGTTTTGCCCAAATAACTCTATTTTAGTTTCATCAGTCCACAGCACCTTATTCCAAAATGAAGCTGGCTTGTCCAAATGTGCTTTAGCATACCTCAAGCGACACCGTTTGTGGCGTGTGCAGAGAAAAGGCTTTTTCCACATTACTCGTCCATACAGCATCTCCTTGTGTAAAGTGTGCTGAATAGTTGAACGATGCACAGTGACACCATCTGCAGCAAGATGATGTTGTAGGTCTTTGGAGCTGGTCTGTGGGTTGACTGTGACTGTTCTCACCATTTCTCTTGGTCTGCCACTTCGGGCCTGAACTAGAACTGTGCCTCTGGTCTTCCAATTCCTCACAATGTTCCTCACAGTTGAAACTGAGAGCTTAAATCTCTGAGACAGCTTTCTGTATCCTTCCCCTAAAATATGATGTTGAACAATCATTGTTTTCAGGTCATCTGAGAGTTGTTTTGAGGATCCCATGTTGCCACTCTTTAGAGAAGATGCAAAGAGGAGAAACACTTACAATTGGCCTCCTTTAAATTTCTCATGATTGGATTCACCTGTGTATGGAGGTCAAGGGTCACTGAGGTTACCAAACCAATTTTGAGTTCTAATAATTAGTGCTAAAGGTATTGAAATCAATAAAATGACAAGGGTGCCTCAATTTATGCACATGCCTAATTTTGTTGAAATAATTCTTGCACACTTTCCATAAATCATATAAACTTTATTTCACTTCTCAAATATCACTGTGTTTGTCTCCTATATGATATGTTTAACTGAAATTTCTTATCCAGACAGCCAATGATTTATAAAGGAAAATCATGAAAATTTACAGGGGTGCCCAAACTTTTCCAAAACACAGTGTATATATATATAGACATATCCATATACATATAGATAGATATCCATATTTAGAATTTTGCATTGCATTATTTTGTGTATTAGAGTTAAAGGTGATGTCCATAAACTTACGAAGTTTGGATTCAGTGAATTTTTTTTTTTTTTGTAAGAAGTTTGCATTTATTTGATCAATAATATAGTAAAACAGTAACATTAAAATAACTCTTTTCACTTACACTATTTTGATAGTCCACTTTAGACATGTTACTAACTATATGTAACTTTGCAACTACATGTCAACTAATGCTCATTAATTTGCAACTACATGTCGTCTAACTCTAGTAGACTGTTAAGGTAGGTTTAGGGTTAGTAGAATAAGTTGGCATATACTTGCAAAGTTTCTCATTTATTTCTGTGATGACAAAACTGCCATTACTTCAGTGTCACATGATCCTTCAGAAATAATTCTTATTTGCTGATTTGGTGCTCATGACACATTTTTATCATCCTTTCCAAATAATATTTTTTTACCGAAACTTTTGTAAGGTTGTAAATATTCGGCTGTTGTAAATATCCAACATGCACTACCATACATGTCCCATTCAAAAGTTTAGTTTTTTTTTTTTAATATGTAATTATTATTTCTAAATAGGATTTATCTATATTTTCTAATTAACTTTAAACTAATTCATTCAATTTATTAATTTAATTGAATTTATTAAATGTCATTTATTTTTTATTTATTTAAAAAAAAAAGTTACAATTTTTTTAGGATTAATTCCTTTTTTTGGGGGGGGGGGGGGGATTAAAGTGTCAATTGAACAAAATACATGTAAAAATAGATGTAAATGAACGCAAATGTTGCTTTATCAAAGCACCCTTATTGGCTTTTGTAGTTGAAAAAACATGGACATTTGGAAAGAAAAAAGAAATCTAGTCAGTTATGATATTTGTACCTCTTTGGTCTTGCTAAGCCCCATCCATAGCTTGAGCCGTTTAATGAGAAGCTGTACCATCTCAAAGTCCTGTGGTTCCATGGATGGTCTGTAAATGTCTGCCTGCACCATTCGGTAAGTTCGAATCAATACAGCAGCACATAGGCGCCCCAGTACCCAAAATCCTATGCCCACGGCAGACAGGCAGTAGAGAGTTCCCACCACTGGATGATGTTCACAAAGTCGACGCAACCCCATGTGCCCCCTTAGCAAACATAGCAGAGAGGAACTCGCCTGCCCTAAGGTCCTAAAGCCCTCCACTGAACCCGAGAATAGCTGAAAGAGACGAAAGAATGATGTGGAATGATTGTGCAAAAACACAATGGAAAGTAAAATTTTAGAAATAAAAAGCATTGTACCATGATGCCTATGTGAGAGAACAGAAGCAACAGAAGGAGCAGCAGGAACACTACGCCACAGATCTGAGGGAATACCTGTCGAATAACCCGACCAATCACCAACCATCGCCTAACAAACCTCAGGATCCCCACCATCTGTAAAAACACACCTCTCAATAGCTAAACTACATTTTGACTGACAAAATTAAGGATTGTTTGTTTATAGAGCTTGACTTTAACACATATTTTATTACAGTGCTTGCAAGCCATTTTAAGCCCATTTAATACAAATTCTGCAATTAATTCAACTCAAAAATCACAGATGACTTTTAAACTTTGGCTTTTTAGATAATTTCTTAGATCATATGTGTGCAAAAATAAAAATCCTTTGCTTGGGACCAATACCTTTAGAACCAAGAGGGTTAATAAAATTGCTGAGAGCTGACTGGATTTTCTGGCCAGTCTGGCAGAACTATGGAAGTCAGCAAAGGAGGAAGCCCGGGAGCGATCTCTGGAGATATAGGCTGTAGACGTAGAGAGGAAATACAGACGAAGAACAGCAGTTGCTAGCGTCAGTAGAGCTAACAACAGCTGAAACCAGCACCAGGCTTGCCTCAGGTGCTGACTTGGCTTCGTGATCAAGGCCCATACTTCAGCACTCACAAAGCACAGGCCAAACAGCAGTAACAGAACCTAGTGAGAAAAAAGCAGTTAATATGACTATAAGAAACCCACAAATCCATTTTAACTCTGTTCAAACTGTGAAATTAGTTTCTATTTAGTCTTGTAGAAGAGCAAGTACCGTCAATGTGACGTGTAAGTCTGGACTAGATAATGGAGAGATGTGAAAAGGCTGGATGGAGATGAAAGAAAGGACTCTGCCTGTCTTTGTTTGATCCAGGAGAATAGAAACCGGTGCCAAGATGCCCGTCTGTTTATGATAGTGAGTGAACTCTATCAATACTGCCTGTGTCCTGTCGTAGAAATCATAAGAATCACTGAGTTGATGAGTATGCTGGGTCTCTGATACTAATAACTTCCATACTTACAGTATGTGTGAAGAAAGTACAAGCCTGGACATGTAGAGAACAAGATATTTTATTCTACAGTAATATTTTGTGTATAATGGTGTGACATCATACCCTGTTGTCATCCACTTTGCCGTCTGTATGTCCGACAGGATCTGACGTGTGGATTCAATGTTGTTCCCAAGCATTACTTCCTCTGTCTGACTACATACACATGATGCACCCATAGTCTTCAACCTTGAGAGAGGACATTGTGATCATTTTCCAAAAGACAAGTGTACTATGGAAAATATTGTAATATTCTCAGCTGTTCAGGCTGCATAACATCATATTCGCATGCTGCGGCTGACAATCTCTCTCTTTGTGTACTGTTATCTCTCACCACGTTGAAAGTGCTGCAGTGTTCTTGCTGTGTGCTGAGGAGCTCTGCTGTCCAGGCTTGGCATGTGATGAAACATGAGCATACGTCAGCATCAAAGGAACTCGACCAGATTGGAACTTATCTCTGATGTTTTGACTGCATACTTTGAGGAGAAAAAAAAAACACTTTTACAAAGGTTATGATTTTATGGAAGCCCGTTTTCCCCACGGAATAAAAAATAAAAAAGGTAATTGCGACATTTTCTCTCACAATTCTGACTTTTTTCTCGCAATTCTGACTTTTCTTCTTGCAATTTCGACTTTACATGTCACAATTCTGACTTTATAACTCGCAATTGTGAGTTTCTCACACTTCTGAGAAAAAAAGTCAGAATTGTGAGATGTAAACTCTCAACTGCAAGAAAAAAAGTCAGAATTGTGAGATAAAAAGTCGCAATTACCTTTTTTATTTTTGGCGGAAACAGGGTTTCATATGATTTCATGTTATTATAACATTTTAACAATATATTTTTAGACCTATAGAAGTCCTTACAGTCTTGAAAATGAATTCTCTGTAGTCTTGCAGGGCCAGTTAAAGAAAGAGAAGGGTTTTCATACAGGTGTGATATTAATCTCTCATCTACCCACTGTTCAGCATTCATCCATCTATAATAAAAAATTAAAGTTAAAATAAAATTACTGATTCATGACAAGTTGCAATTTCGAAACCATCGACTAGGTTGTTTTGACCCTGCGGTCGAGTTAAATGTTTAATACAACCTTCTGGGTAGTTTTATTTATCTCAACTATAGTTTAAAAATTGCTGTATGGCTGGCTTAAAATGTGGGGGTCCCACTCCCACACCTTTTTTTCTTGAATTATCTTGGACATTTACTGTTTTTCTAATATATTCTGCATCTCTAACCAATGCATCACTGTTTCTATTAATATGGATTAATATGAGGTCTCGCAGACCCCAAAATTCAGCAGCATTACTATACTGAAGTAAAATTTCTGAATTGCATTTTGTGATACAATGGAGGGTTAAAGTTTTGATTAGGTCAGAGGAACATATTAAAAGAGGTTGACTTCAAATTCCTATTATTATTTTTATACAAATTACTGAGCTCTCAGGGACCTCAAAAAAGAAAAATCAGTTTCAGTGCCTTACCCTGATAATGCAGTGAGACTGGGCTGGCCTGGTGAAGCTGTGATCAGCATGTGTTTAATAGCTGAGTGAAGCCGTCTGCTGTTAGCCTCATGCACATGTTCCTGGTAGTTCACCATCAGAACCACCAACAGGAAAAGCATATAGACTAAGTATCTCTGATTATCAGCATAAAACATGAAACAAAAGACCATTAAAATTAATATTAATATCCATTAGAGTCAGAATACAACTGTTATAGGTCTCTGAGGACTAAATGAGTGCTGAATGGATTCATCTGTGGGTCTGAGCTCACCCTCATTAAGCCTCTAAGCGTTCTCAGCTTCCGCGCTTCCTCTTTAGCCTGCAGCAGGCCGTATCCACAGAGAGGATGCACCTTATCCCCAAGATCCTCTTCTGTTCTTTTGACTTCTGTCTCCTGAGCCAAACGGTCCTCCACCTCTGGGTCCACCGGTCTCGCCACAGCAGCCAGATATAGTGCCTGAATACAGATCTACAGAAACGTGATAACATAAAAATGTACATCTTTCTGTTTGTTTTTTTTTTATCTAAAGAGCAGTGCAAAATAGGTTTTTAGCTTACTGCAAATGGTTCCAACAGCAAGGCAGAAGTGAGGAAAGCTGACAGGGCAGACACCAACCACATGAGAACCACAGAGCTGGAAAACCTGCTTCCATATAGTCCCACCAGAGCCAGGCTTGTTCCCAAGAAAACAGCCACCAGCAGGTGAACCACACGCAGAACCCATGATGGAAGAAACAAGCCAGGTACACCACGAACAACACCTGAACAACAGTCCATACAGTTGTAGTACAGTTGGTATTCATTTTTATTTCCATGTCAGCATCTAAGACTATCTTCATGGCAAAAACTGAGTTGGAATAATACAAAAGTTGGATCAACACAAGGTAATTATGGGAATAAAGTGAAAAAAGGGTGAAAATGGGATCAAGAAATGGCCACGTGTTCACTCATGCACAACACCCCAGAGCATGTTCCTCGCTACCTTTCAGTATCTCAATTGAAATTATCAATTCTTTCCCTGTGGATGTGTGGGCTCACCAATGCGTGTGTTGGAGATGGTGCTTATAGAGTCGGGTGGGAGACTAGGGAGAAATGTGCTGGCATCACTGAGCACTGAGAGTGAGGAGGAGGACTTGTGAAAGCCAGGTTCAGATGTAGGCGTATCCACGCTCAGATCAGACCACTCACTGCACAAGCTGTCCTGGCTGAAAGAAAAAAGTACGTGACCATGTATCCTGGTAAACTGTGCATGGGCCAGTGTGAAACATTCTTTGCAGAACTCACATGTCAGACAGGATGGTGTCGTCGGGTGTGAAATGGCCACTGTCAGATGCTTCTGGCTCCAAGGAAAGTGTATTTGCAGGATCCAGGTCTGCAGATATAGATCTAAGATCTTCCTCTAAAAAAGAGCAAAGTGTTCCGTATAAGAAATAATTAAACCCCAACAAGTTGTATAGATGACTTTAATGTTGCTCTTTTGTCCTTTTGGAGAGTGATTGTGTTTCTTCAAACCTGAAGACCTGATTGGTTCTAAGGTGTCATGGTCAGAGGTCGGAGTTGACAAATGTAGTTGTAGAATGGCTTTTTTTCTCTTCAGAAGGTGATTGGTTCCTGTCAGCTCAGGCACACCAAATATACTGTCACATGATGGCCACTGATCCATTCTGTAAAATGTGTAACAACACTGTATGATTAACTTTTTAAAGACATGTAGTAGCCTACTGCAATTCCATGTAGAATAGACTTGGTACCGGTCATTCCCAGGATCTGGAGTATTCCAAAACTCTGAATCTAGTTTCTGCAGGGAATTCTTTTAGGGGGGAAAAGAAGATGCACAGAGAATATGCTGTAAAAGTATTCATTTAGGAAATTATGCTTGATGATTCTCTATAAAATCAATTAATTAACCATGAGAATGGACTTTTTCTCACAGTGAAAGGAGACGGTCCATCATAGATGGAAGAGTCGGGGCCTATCGGCAGTGACAGAAAAGATGAACAGGAGAGATCTGGGTAACTGAGGAAAACATCCATCTCCACGGTATGAGACACCGGAGAGGGAGGCAGAGATGCCTCCAATGTCACCTACAACACAATACATCAGCTTTGCACTATGGGTGGATTTTTCATGAATGCACTCTACCATTCAGTTTAATTCTCACTATTAACTAGTTGTTTATTAGCATGCCTATTAATATATTGTGTTTATTAGGCTAGAACATTTAAGGCACACATTCTACATGACCATATTCTGCATCCTTAATCCTACCCAATACCTAAACTTAACAACTACCTTACTAACTATTAATAAGCAACAAAAAGTGTTTATTGAGGCACAAGTCATAGTTCATGGCTCTTTAATAGCGAAAATGAATACAATAAAGTCTGACCTTAAAATCTTACCAACCCCAAACTTCTAAACAGTAGTTAGAAGTAAAAATGTGATATCTAAAGTATGGTTTCAGAAGGACTGACATATATACCTTGCTCTTGATGTTTTGGAAGAGAAATCTGAGAATGGTTTGGAAAGGAAACATCAAAGCTGCAACTGTTATTCCAACCAATATGTTCTCTGCATTCATCTCCATCTGGGTAGAGACTGGACCGCTGCATTCGGAACGGTAACAAATGTGAAGAATAACCCATTTGTATTGAGAGGAATGAGAGGAAATTCATTAATTTGTCTAGTGATGAATATTATTCTCTTGTACTTTCTTGTTCTTCTGTAGCTCGGAGAAGAACAGAAATTGCTTTGTTTTACAAGATGTAATTACCTGCACCTACAGTGTAAGCTATGCAATCTCAATCTGTTATCCATGGCCTTTGTAGGTCAAGTCTATTACCTGCTGCCCTTTCTGCCCACTGCTCCATACCAAACTGCCCCAGCTGCCAGATAAAGATGTAATAAGAGGGCACAGCAGGTGACCCTCTGGGCTCGGCTAAAGCGGCTGTGGGCCGGCCGTTCCCATAATGAAATCCACAGATGATGCTCTTGAAGGCCAAATAGTAACTGGGAATGTAGGATCCTCTTAAACTGCTGCAGCTCCTGAGGACCTACGGGGATCACAAGGTTATGAAAAGCAAATATGATTTACGCTGTACTGTATGTGTATACTTACAAGATGCTAAAATAACTTTCTCCACCCTTCCAGAATTCTTCTCATTCTCCACAGATAGCCAGTCTTCCACCAAAAAGAAGAACATGTTGTCTGTTTGTATGTCCCAGACTATCACATGTTTTAGGAACCAGGATGGGTCTAGACCTGGAAAACACAGCAGTTGTTTCGCAGAAGGATTTCTTATTTTAGAAAGAAAGAAGGAAGCTATTCACAGCCACTCACCTTTGTTGTCATGCCAGATGCGTATTTTCCAGATCTCTCCGAGATTGGCATCTGTTTCAACTTGGAAGTCATCCAGGCTATTCCTCTGGAAAGCTCCTTCTCTTTGAAGGTGACGTGAGCCACTTTTATTCAGGCCATACAGGCTAATGCCAACATGTGCAGTGGTACCTGGTGAATTCAGATGTTTTATAACTTGAAAATATCTTGTTTGTTGATTTTTATGAGGGTGATGAATATTTTTAGCATGTAAATTAAAGGTTATATTTACCAGATCCTCTTTTCCAGCCTGTTTTGACAAGAACTCTGTACTGGTAGCGACCTTTCTGACCACACAGAGGAACCCAACACAGACGTAGACTTTCCAGGTGATCCAGTTTGTGAGCGATAAGACCAACCAGCAGATGAATTACCAGCAAGACTCCACAAACTATTCCCACCACCACATTTCTCACTGGCTCCTCTGACTGTTGACACAAAAAAATTTTTTTATCCCGTATGTGTTATGTATATGTCAGAGTCTTATCACTTTTGATCAATTTCATGCATTCTTGCTGAATTAAAGTATTCATTTCTTTTGAACAGTAGTGTATTCCCTTGTAATGGTGAAATTATGTTATGTCTTTGAACAAAATGGCATACAGGTGGCAGCAGTAGAAGTGCATCAGGATGGATAAAGAGGCTGGCTCCAAACATAGTGAGGTGGTGTGTGAGGCAGTGGGCAGTGTGGGGGTTGCTGCCACTCAGAGGACTCAAGCCGTCACTGCTCCAGCGCCTCTCTTCAACACTGAAGAACCGGCACAGCACGCTGAACACACACACTGAGACGGACACATCCGCACCACTGATGCTACTGTTCAACTTCACAAACAGGTCTTTAGCAGAGCCATTCAAGCTGCAAAATTTACAGACACAATGAAACACAGTTTGTTTCCTATTTCCTAATTGAACTATTTTCAATTAAATGAATTGTGGAAGGAAAAAGAAGAACTTACAGTTGTGTAAGGAAGATTGTGTGCTCCAGTGATGGAGTTTGAGCTGAGAGAGAGAGGGCGAGCTCTTTAGAATGAGTGTGTTCTGACAGTGAATGAACTGGTTGGTCAATGACAGAGATCCATACTAGTCCATAGGCTTCCTCACCAGTTCCTACTCAACAGTACAAAACACAGGCTTTCTATATTGTTTACACCATTATGTATTTTTCTCTAAATACCTCTATTACTAACACTGAGACTTACCATTACAGTCATTTCATAAAGTAAATTAAATCAAAAATAATTCAATATACACTAATGTTCAAAAAAGTCTCTTATGCTCAGAAAGCCTGCATTTATTTGATCCAAATAACAGTAGACCAATAATAGTGTGCAATTTTATATTTTAATATCTTTCAAAATATAATTTATTCATGTTGTGGCAAAGCTGAATTTCTAGCCATCACTTCAGTGTTCAGTGTCACATGATACTTCAGAAATCATTCTAATATGCTGATTTGGTGATCTTATTATTACAGTGTTGAAAACATAACATACTGTATTAATTTATTGTGGGAACCATGATACATTTTTTTTTGTAATTTTTTTTATTTTTTCCAAACTTTTGTAATATTATAACCTTCTTTACTGCTACTTTTGATGCATCTTTGTTAAACAGAAGTATTGTTTTTTTTTATTATACTTTTAATATTATAATATAATGTAATATAATAATGAACACTACATTAACGTATTATATTATATTATATTGAAATCTAATGAGATGAAATGACTGGTGTAAATTACCTGGAATGAGACTGAAGTTTAAGGCAACATAGAGGCCAGTCTGAGGATCCGTGTCCATTGCTTTGACTGTGAAATTTACACTTCCCTTGGGTGGCAGAGTACAATTTTTCCATAGTAACCTCTCATCTTCCATCTCTTTTACTTTTTTGTGTAAAGTAAATTGTATCGCAGTGTCTAGCGTCAGGTTGGCAATGGAAATGGGCTGCCCCTCTGGTGTAGCAAACTCCATGGCTGCTAGCGTGGTCGATATGGGAGGCTCTGCAGCTGGAATGAATGGGTTTTCTTCACCCTCCATTTGCAGAAGGATCTGCAGGACCTCTTGTTTTTCCTCCTTTAGTTGAGAGCTCAGTGCTGATGGGACGTGAAACTGGCAGTGGCTAAGGGGATCTGTGCACAGGAGGTCTTTAGTAGGGTCACCCTGTACGCCCACTGCAGTGATCTTTGGAACAGCAAGGGAAAGAGCTTCTCCCCCACTCATTCGCAGCAGCATTAATGAACGCATGAGCTCGAAAATCTGGACTAGTGCTGATACAGCTGTCTCTGATGGATCCACATGCTTGAGGCCTGAATTGTTCCTCTGCCTCTGATCAGCAGTCAGTGTGCTGCCTGCAGTGAAAACGGAAGGATGGTTAAATCATGGTTCATTTACAACTTCAGAGAGAACCTCTATTATCATGCTGAATATGAATTCTGCTGAGCATATACTTAAAACAGCCAGAATGTTCCTGCCGATGTCTGTGGGATTGATGTCACCCTGTCCTGTTTGTTCTCTTATCACTTTGATCATCTTCTCTGTGACCTTCAGCACCTTTGCATGGCAGCCGTTGCACTGCACTTCAGAGGGAACCACCTGCAGACAGGAAAGTACATTTTACAGTACATCATTTGCATTTGTAACATCACATGTGACAATTTGTTCCTGGGTAGCACTACTCATTATGCACAGCAGGCAATCTGTATTCAGTGATGGTCTCTGCTTCTCGTATCACATTGTGCTGGATCTCTAAAATGCTATGATTAATACTGATTAATGCTATACTGTCCATAAGCTTTAATAGTAGAAAGCCTTACAGTAGACTGGGCCAAAGCTGAGCTGATCAGAGCCACATCCTGGAAGGAGGAGATTGGCAGAGACACCAGAGCCTGAATGACATTTCCACGTGTTTGAATCTTGTCTTCCATCTCTTGAGCATTTATGGACGCTAGCTGTGGAAGTAGTGGATTTTGAATTAGAAATACATTTTCTAAAAAAAGAAAAATGGGTGGAGAATGACAGAAACTTCATTATTTGGCAGTTGTATTGGACTGACATCTTGTGGTGTGGATGCAACTACAAAAAAGTAAATATTGTCAATTGCTGATGAGCTGTCCCTTTAAATTCTAAATTTAAAGTTCACCCAAAATGCAGTAATCATTTATTTACCCGTATGCATTACAAACCTGTATGACTTTCTTTCTTCTGTGCAACACCAAAAAGAAGATATTTCTGAATGTCGGGAACCAACCGACATTGACCCTAAGTGACTTCTTTCGTGTTTCACAGAAGAAAGTCTTTCAGTTTTGGATGAAATGAGGGTGAGTAAATGATGGCAGATTTTTCATTTTTGGGTGAATCTCTTTAAGAACTTGGCCACGTTTTAGTTCATGAGTTGGAATTTGAATTAAATTAGCAAAACACCCCACAGGAAGTTGAACTGGAACTGTAGCAGGTTCAATGTACTAAATTACATTTCAGAGAAGTTCAACAGATAATGGCATTCTGGGAAAATAAAGTGCTCCTTTATGGTCCTACAACTTGGTCCATATTATCTCTATATATATATATATATATATATATATATATATATATATATATATATATATATATATATATATATACATTTATTATTAAATATAAACACACACACACACACACACACACACACATATATTACAAATACTTATATGTACATATATTTATACTTGTATATAATTTATATTATAAATAAATATAAATATTTGGTCTCACTTTATATTAGGTGGCCTTAACTACTGTGTACTTGCATAAAAAAATAAGTACAATGTACTTATTGTGTTCATATTGTATTGCAAAATACTTTTGCTGCTATTGAGGTGGGATACGGGTAAGGTTAGGGACTGGTTTGGTGGTATGGGTAAGTTTAAGGGTAGGTTAAGGTGTAAGGGATGGGTCAACAGTGTAATTATAAATGCAATTGCAGAAATTAATTACAGATGTAATTACATATAGATATTTTACAAAATATAAGTACAATGTAAAAGCATGTATGTATTGTACACAATAAGTGCATTGTACCAAATGATTAATTTAAATGTAAGTACATAGTAGTTGGCCACCTAATATAAAGTGGGGCCAAATATTTTATATATAAATCTAACATTTGTCCTTAATATATACATGTATGTGTATACATTTATATATGAATAATAAATATACACAGTACACACAAGAATATTATGTAAACATAAACTTTCATTTTGAATGCGATTAATCATGATTAATCGTTTTGCAGCCCTACAAATTTGACATCTGATTTCCTACAACAAATAAAAATCACAACTGAATTGGAATCTAAAAAGCATTCTCATTCAAGTTATGAATGAGTTATGAACATTTCATGTGAGTGTGTATGATTTTTTTTTTAAATCCAGTATAATAGTCTTTTTACTTAGAAAGATACTGAGGGCACCTCCTAATAGATATCCAGACGACTGGTTTGTCAGGGCTATCTTGGTTACCTGGTTAAGTTGGCTGCTCAGGGCAATAGAATATTGAATGATGTCCTGAGGATTGCCTTGTTGGCGCAAGATCCATAATTCTGATTGGCTCTTATTCCTCAACCACTCCGTTGTGCATTGGTCACTCAGCAGCACTGTCAGGTTCCTGCAGAATACATCAATTGTAATTTTAGAGCTGTGATATTTAGTCAAATTTTATCTTACTATATAATTGGCAAGCAGCTGAATGACTAACTTTCTCACTGCAATAACTGATGACCCCATACTGTCCTCTACCAGCACCAGTACGTGAATAACAGTTAAATTTTCAACTGTGCTCACACTACCCAGTGGCACCAGGGAGCTGAATGTGTTCTGAGTGCCTCTGTAAAGGGTAATCAAGGGACATAATAGTCTAAAATCTTCACACTGTGCCACCTGCAGTGAAAATATCAGCTGAGCTGAGTCACCATCCTTCCACCCTGGCGTTGAGAAATAATAGCAAAGAATGTGTCAATCCACAGAGCCATTACTTGGGTGAGAAATAAGAGGAGAACAGAAATGACACTACCTGAGCAACTGTAAGAGACCATGGTTTCCAGGAAATGAAGCGAGTCGTCGGGTGACAGAGTGCAAATCCCCCCGTAGGGAGGATGGTTGGGGACTAAGGTGATGCTTGCCGACCCCCAAAGCCCAGATGCCGGTTCAGACACGTTGAGAGTAAAGGTATATTCTTGGCCCTCCATTAACACCCCTGGTTTAATGACTAGTTCTCTCCAGAGACTTCCTGTCGAGGTAGTGACCTCATTTAGTGTTAGAGCTTCACCTTTCTGATTCTCTGCAGTCCACCTGTACTGTAGTTGAAGTGTTTTAAAACATTATTAAGGTGTGTGTGTGTGTGTGTGTGCGTGCGAGAGAGAGAGACTTATGAAGGCATATGAGGTTATTTTAAGGGACATTGTAAAATGAATACCTGTACAGTGTCTTGACATGAGGAACAATGGCCAGCCAATGTAACGGAATGGCTTTGACTGACATGGAATGACAGCAGGGAATTACATGAGACACACTTCAGAGTCACATGAAACAATGTGGTATTGTACACTGTAACCTGCAAGAAGAAAAACAGAAAAACAGACAAAAAATATATTTTAATCTATAACATATTTATATGTTATATTTTTAACATATTGATGTGCTTATTATGTGTTGATCAATGTTTATAGATGAATCAAAGCCTAAATTAAATTGGTTTATCATGTAAAACCATATCTTTTCAGAAGTTATGGATTAAACCACTTGATTCATTGTACAATGTCTTTTTGTACTTTTTGATGTCAAATTTTTGATCGAGTAGACTTTCAATTTATGGACAAAAATAATGAGGGAATATCAAAATTATTGTGTGTGTGTCTGTCTGCCTGCCTGCCTGCTTGTCTGTCTGTCTGCCTGTCTGCCTGTCTGTCTGTCTGTCTGTCTGTCTGTCTGTCTGCCTGCCTGCCTGCCTGCCTGCTTGTCTGTCTGTCTGTCTGTCTGTCTGTCTGTCTGCCTGCCTGCTTGTCTGTCTGTCTGTCTGTCTGTCTCCCCCTCCCCCAGAGCAAAGTGAAGTAAAATAAGTTGACACTCACCGACTGTGATATAGACACAGGTTTTCGTCCACTTTTGTAAAGGATGAGAGTAAAGTGGTACATTCTGTCTGGCAGCAGTGCACTATGGGGAAGAATCAGTATACTTCCATTTCCTGGAATATGTTGATGATGGGTGGAAACAGCTGAAGACATTGCTGTTGTGTTCTGGAAGCACAAAATACAGCATCAATTGAATGTTTACATTAAGTGAATCAAGTATTCACTGTATTTGTGATGTACCATACCTCTATAGTGTAACCCCACTGGAACTGAAACAGCTCATTATCATTCTCTTCTGAATCTGGATCAAAAGACTCCGTTGCATCCAAAACCAGATCATACTGACTTGACCAGAACCTGTGAGAACCACCATTAATCACAGGCACCAACGCACTGTGGAACACAGTAAGCTGTACGGTCCTGTTCTGATGTAGAGGAGTTCCTTGAAGTCCGGCAGTAAATGTCAGGCAGTAGTTTCCCACTTTCAGAGCATGATTCGGCAGAGAAAGAAGCGGTGTTGTGACATCCACTGAATCATTTAAGGACACCTTGTCCATTCTTGAGCAATCTTGGCCACTGAAAATCTCCCAGAAATAATATGCTTTGTGTGTAACACAACCATCAAAGTCCACTCTTGCTTCAAAGAAACTTGGTCTGGATTTTAATATTTTATATTGTTCTTTTACTACATGGATATGTGGCTGGGTACACTCCAGCTTTTGTACTTCAACTGTCATTTGAGTAGAGACCTCACTTATGTTGTTGAAAGCTGTTAATTTTACAACAAACTCTCCAGTAACATTATATTTGTGGACTCTATTGGATTCTGTAACCAGGACTCCTTCACTGCCATCACCAAAATCCCAAAGGAATTTAAGGTTGCTGCCTCCATCTATGATAGCTGCAAATGTGATCGGATAATCAATAAAAGCTCCATCATGGGCGGTAAATAGCTTCAATTTCTTCACATGCTTCTGTATTGTTGCTATACTGGTCAGGGACTGTGAACAGAAGCCATTATCAGCTTCCACTGTAACAGACAGGGATCCATTAGTGAAAGGTGTGAAGTGAACATTTTGTCCGATTTCCCGAGAGAACTGGACTCCATTTAATAGGAAAGTCCATTGGTAACTGGCTTGTGAGCCACTGGACGCTTGAAAACTGGTGTTTTTGGATGCCTCCAGGACAGCAGAGCAACATCCGATCAAATGCAGACCTTTAATTCTTTCCACAACTCTGACAATCACTGTTGCACTTTGGTAACTGACATGATTTGTTGCTGTTGCTCTTACAAGATGGTTTCCAACTGTAAGAGAAGAGATGGTAAAATTCTGCCAAATGTCCACGGAATAACTTGCATTAACAAACTCCAAAGAAAAGGAAACTTCACTTCCTCGGGAGACAGTTGGTGTGAAAGTAACTGGATCATCCTCACATATAACATCGCTGCTAGCCACAAGTATAAGTCCCTGGATGGCATCCTGAATGGTAACGGTATATGAAACAGTTTGCCAGCTAATGTCATTTGATGCATTAAGTGAGATACGGTGATCTGCAACATCCACAAAAGAATAGCTAACAGTTTGATTGTCTGCAAGAACCATACCAGTGTTGTTTTGAAACATTAAAACCCATTCCCAATGCAGGACATTTCCTGTTCCTGCAGAGCCATGAAGCAACAGGAGGCTGTTTGATTTTACGAAAAATGGTCTGAATTGTCCATTTATCTGAAAGTCTACTTTAGAGATGTTCTCCTGAATTATTAGTAGCTTTGTTGCATCATCAGACCCAAATACATTTGAGACTGATATCCTGATCTTGGCTACACCGATAACTTTAAAAACATGCAGAACAAAAGGCACATCTGATATTACAGGACTGCACTCAGAATCCAAGAACCATGAGTACCGAAGGTCTGTTCCAGATGACACACTCGCAGATATCCTCACTGGCTTTCCTTTGGCTACAGTATTCATTGGTGATGAAATACTCAGACCAGACACAAGCTCTATTCCTCTGAGTGAAAGATTAGTATCTACTGATCCAAGAACATTGGATACAACCAGCTTGATGTGTATATCACCAGGGCTGTTTGTAAAAAGTGGAAATTGTTTGCTAGTGCTTGCCATTCTTTGGTTTGCAGTCCACTCATATGTCAAGTTAGAACCACATGTTACTGATGCCGTCAAGAGCACGGTCTGATTTGTCAGAAAATATCTTGTAGACTGTAGCCCTTGAGATTGAATTCGAACCCCATGTATTCTCTCTACAACCTCAATGTGCGTTATGGATTCTACTTGACTGACAAGATTTTGTGCTGTGACTTTAATTTGAAACACCCCTGCTTTAGGAAACACATGCATGAACGTGGACATCCCAGGCTTTGGAGGTGAAGGATTCACCGTCCAATAAAACACAACATTTTCATTAACATCAGTCTGAGCTGTAATCAATATCTCTTTTCCAGCCTCCACAAATGGCTGACTGGTATTAACCGATAAGTATGACAGTGGTGCCTGCACCTCAATCTCTATAGACACAGAATCTGAATTTATCACATTGGATGCGGTGGCTGTTACACGAAATCGTCCAGGAAAACAGAAAACGTGTGATTGATTCTGACCCTCCTTTTTGAAACCATCGCCAAAATCCCACTGAAAAGAAGCTATTTTACCAGGAAGCTCAGCCCAAAAGTAATAGGACTGATTCACAGTCATTGCATCATGGTTACCCTCATATTTTATGGATAGATTAGATACAGGCCTTTGAACTGTAATGGTTGCTTTTGCTGTTCCACTGCTGACTTTGTTATGGACCAGCACTGAAATTTCATGCAAACCCTCCTCGAGAAAAACAAAGCAATGGTGTGACAGGCCTTTGACTGGGACTAAATCACTAGAAACATTGTTATACCACCAAAACAGATAATCTGTTACTTTGGGAAGCACAGAAACTTCAAAGCATATTTCCTCATTCACAGCTACAGCATTCTTGGCTGAATGCAGAGTAACATCTGTTATTTGAGTCTCAACACATATGCTGGTTTCATAATTCGCCGAAGCCACCAGGCTATGAACATTTACACCAACTGTGTAATTTCCCGAAGTTAGAAAAGTATGAGTGATAGTCGTAGCTCCTTTAATGACAGAAAATGGTGTACCATCTCCAAAATCCCAGGAAAAAGTCAAAAATGGAACATAACCTTTGACCAACACCTCAAAATTGGTCTCTGTTTTACTTACAATGCAGTCTATTGGGTTAATTTTACTAATTATCAAACGATAAACTTCCACACTGACCAATTGGTGTTCTTTACTTACAGAATTATAAGCAGTAACCTGAACAGTGTAATTTCCGAGAGATTTATAAATGTGAGAGGCTGAGCTTTCTTTGTGATCTTTAAGTACTGAACCATCTCCAAAATCAAAGGTCCATTTTAGACCTGTGCCTAAAGATACTCTGCCACTGATTTCAAAGGTGCAGTTCGGTTCAATGGAGCTGTTGTAATATAGCTGGAGACCTGAGACAGCCTCAAGTACCTCAACTGCTGTAGAGTTAGTCAAGACTGACAGGGAATTGTTGGCACATATGGTAACATTGTATGTGCCGGGTCTTTTAAAAACATGCCTGACTTCACTGTAATATTCCTTCACTTGGTCAGAGTCATCACCAAAATTCCATGAATAAAGCACTCCGTATGAAGAGGGCCATAGTGAGACCTCAAAGAGGATGGTGTGGTTGACTTGACATACAATAGGAGATGATGACACCAACAGTCTTGATATTGGAGTCCTTATTTTAACAGTTACAAATGTTTCAGTTTGATCATATTGATTGTAAGCATTGATTTTCAGTGTGTAGTCACCTAAAAAATCAATAATTCAAAATGTGGAGAAAAAATAAATATGAGTTAGTTTTTTAAAGTACTATTAATGGAATACATTTTTTAATGAGGACTTAAATTTTATATATATATATATATAAAAAATTATAATATACCTAATTATCATTTAGTTAATAAAAATATTACTAAAACAAACAATTATAATAAATATTTTTTTAAATAATTATAAAGTAAATATAATTTTATTTTACAAAAAAATATATATTTGTAATTATGATTATTTATAGTACCTGGAAAACAATATGTATGATGGATGGAATCTTGCAGATAGATATATTTGGCGCTTTGGTGAACATAACTGTCTTCCATCTCTAAAGGAGCAGAAGCTGGGTGACTGACAGATGCTGTATTATCACCAAAATTCCATCTGGAGAGATAAATCATTTCATAATATAGCATAATGGAGCATTATACATTCAGAAGAGGTCAACCTTAATTTCAACAATTGAACTGAATTATAATTCAGAGACATTAACCTGATTGTAGTGCCTATAGAGATGTCAGCTTTTATTCGAATTGTGTAGCGAGTTGAGATGTTTACAGCAATGGCTTCTGGCATGGAAATTACTGCTAGGTCAGCTAATGGGGTCATTACATCAGCTGTGAGCTTCACCTCAATTAACTGAGAGCTCACAGGGTTATTTGCCATTACCTAGAGCAGAGAAAGCAGTAAAGATTTGAAGAAAATATAAACATCAAATCATTCATAACAAAACCTAAAGCAATTATTTTCAATTGGTGAGTCATGAATTCAAAATGGTCCACAGGGTCATTGGTGGCAGGAAAACAGCAATGCTAAATGCAAATAATAAAATGCAGATAATGCATAAATTAAACAATCATGCATACGTAGTTTAACAAAATAAATAGGTTTTTAAAAGAGAGTAGAAACTGCTTTACACATCTTTTGTTGTTGACATCAAAGGTTGTGCATCCAACCAAGTTACCAGTATTTTTACTTGAAATAAAGACACATATGGATTGTGCCACTACCAAAAATAGTTTTGTGGGATGAGTTATTGGCTGCAGAGAGCATGAACCCAATGTATTTCAACATTATGGGACCAAATAGTCAGACTAATGTTAATAGTTTAGCACTTTTAAAAAAAGTAATTTTTCATTTGTTAGTTACTTCAATTTGTAGTGTTAAATTTGTTAGTAAATGTTCAATTTATTGTTCTGCAAAAATGCCGTTAATTGTAGTATTAATACATTTTAAAGTTTGATTTGAAAAACAAATAATTTTTTGGTCTTGAAACAAAACCAGCAGAGAACCACTGACCTCTGAAGACCTGGATCACTGTATCATTGCTTTAGGCAGTTTCACAAAGGGGTTTAAACTTGTACTTCAAAATATTTCTGTTATATTAACATTTACCTTTAGCTTGTATTCTGCTGGCTTCTTAAAAACCACGCTGTAAGACTCTCCTGCGTGTGGAAACTGAACCAGGTCATCAATAACCCAAGTATAGTTCACTGATGAGCCTGTGACTACTGAAGCTGTAAACAACTGTAGAAAAACAACAACAACAACAGAGTAAACACCCTGTTTAATGTTTAGTTATGACACTCTAAAAACCTTTTCTTCAAATACCATGTAAATACCATTAGCACATCAAATTCTAAAAGGTTACTGGTGAACTTTTGAGGTAATATTTTCTTTCCCAATGACACAATAAGAAATTGATACCTGTGGTATGTCTACTAGAACTCTGCTGAAGCCCTGAGGGTGGATTCTCAGCCCAGTTACAGGAATATGAGACACAACTCTCACACTTAGAGTCTGGGAATTCAAGCTGTTTGAAGCCATGATGTTTAGTATATGTTCCCCTTGACTAGAAAGCTTCATGTATACATGAGAGAACCACATGTCAAGAGAAGCCCCATCACATCCTCCTTCAATCTCAGCAGGGCAAGAGGATACAAAAGGGACTCCGTTCTTAGACACAGGGTCTGACCAGGAACTTGTTGTGTTTTCTCCTGAAATGATCTGGATGACAATGAGGGTTGGGACATTGACAGCAACATGCATTTGGTTGTCTTTGTCAAGTTTTGGATGCAAAACTTGCAACCCTGTGACAGGACTCTCTGCTTTGATTTGGCTGTTGCTCTGTGAGGTGCTGGGTATTGGTGAAACTCCAAAGTGTGGCATTGTGTCCTCGTAAATCACCCGGAGGTCACAGACCAGCTCATCTAGCCATTGGTCCTGTCCCGAATGGGCAGACAGACCCCCCTCTAACCAGCCCCCCCACTCAGGCCCATGCAGGGAGAGGAAACTCTGCCGCCAGGATGAGTTGGTGCTGGCAACACAATGTAGAAATTCACCTGCTCTTCTAGTGTGTTGCAATGCCAGAATGTCATCAGGATAGACAGTGATATGTTTGTCTTGTACCATAACCTGCACAAACACGAAAATAATTAATATTTGATTTTAGGTCATTGTGAAACTTTCTACTATCATTTGAAATAATAACTGAGAAATACGCTCTGTTCCAGAAACCTAGTGAGCTGCTTAGAAAAGGAATTTGCAAAATAATTGTAACATAATTAAATAAGTTTAAAAGTTACAAAATAAATCCAGGATTGCCGTAAATTTAACTTTGTATATTCAGGGTTTTCTGATTAATTAATTAGTTAATTTTCACCCTCGTGTTTTAGGAATCCAATCAAACTGAATGCAATAACAGGCCTAACAATTATGCCTTAAATTTCTAAATGTTTACACCCTTAAGCTTTTAAAATTTCAAAGCCTCAAACTTTTATTTTGGAGGAATACTGGTTAAAAACACCATAAACTTGTGTCCACAAAATGCTGGAAATTATGTAAAAATGTATTGAGTTCTCAAATTGCCTTTAAACTAATATAAATGTAAAGATGGAGTTTGCTGCTTGACTGTAAACTGAGTTGCTCTGAGATACTGAAAACAATGGATCATGAGCTGCTCATGTGATAATGGACAAAGTGTTCACTCTTTACTCTGCAACTGACCCTTCGCAATGATCTACCCCCTTCATTACTGTTGCTATGTCCAACAAGCCATGGCGCTCTCATGCAACACATTCTCACACAGTGAAAAATACATTGCAGAGCAATAAGGAAACTGACAATGCGCCGACAGACAAGACAGAACTGGTTATTTCTGGTACGAAACAAAGTAAATAAATAACATTTTGTGGCTCTTTTAATGTATTGTGACAGATCACTGTATCCCTCAGTTCGAATGGCAGGTGAACTGATCGTCTTCTAATATTTGCATTAAAGCAATAAACATGAATGAACATCAGAATGTATTTTATTTTAACCACGGAAAGATGTCAATACGCACAACTTTTCAAGTTTGTTTAAGTCCACCAAAGTTAATCTACTCTCCTGTCAGATTTGAAAAATGGCGAATTTGGCGTTATGATTGGTCTGATCGCCTGTCAGTCAAGCTCCCTACGATATTACTGTAATATTGTTGCAGTTGTCGTCTTGTTGCTAGGCCTATTGTTTAGTACAGTTGAATGGATTATTTTATTTTGCGGACATGTTAAGATAACATACAGATTAAAACTGTAAAATAATTAATAATAATATAAAACTTATTTTTGTTCATTTTACCTACTTATGCTTATTAGGTTTTGGAACAGAGAGTCATCAAGTTGAGTGTTGCCACCTACACTGATGTGTGTGTGTTCAGTGCTTGGGGTCAGTGTCAGTGACATGTCTGCTATCAAGTGGAAGAATGGTGGCGTCGCAGGGTAGCGGGGAGGCAGGGGGAATACATGTCCCCCATTAAAAGAGTGGTAAGGGCTGCACGGACTGGTGACGGGCAGACAGATCTCCAGCAGGTGACACCAGTACTGCCCACTGGCACAGCCACCAGTGGTGTTGCACATGGGCACCAGTGAACAGCAGCTGAAAGGGTTCAGGAGAGAACTACAACCTGAGAGAAAAGATGTTTTTTAAGTTGTATTTCTTGAACTGATTATTTGACATACTGTTAGCAATGTGTTTCTCATTAGTGCTTAATTTATTCACCAGGTGGTACTAGGTGATGACTTGGGCTGCAGTACGGCCGTAAGATTTGCACTCTAGCAAAGGTCAGCTTATCACTTGGCTGTGTCACCAAATCCAAAGACAGGACTCGACCCTCATGACTGAACCAAAGACCTGGGAACAACATAATCTGTGCAGATACACACATATTTAAAAATAGTCATGTATTAAGTTTTAAATGACAAAACAAACATCTCTGTGTGTGCGTGCGTGTTTGTGTTTGCTATGTTCCCTACATTATGAAGACCAAATGTCTGCACAAATATAGTAATACCACTAAATTTAGCTTATGAATCATATATAAGTGTTTTGAAAATCTAAAATAGCATAATGTTTTGTGTGAGGGGTAGGTTTAGGTTCAGGGTTAGGGTAAGGGGATAGGAAATACAGTTTGTACAATATAAAAGCTATTATAGTCTATGGAATGTCCCCTCTAAAATGGAAACGCGTGTGTATGTGTGTGTGTCACGACATGGGTTTTGTATTATTTTTCAAATATTTTCCTTGAGTTTCAATTATAATGTTTATATACTAAATATATTTCACAAAATACTTCTTTTACAGTATTTTGATTAAATAAATACAGCCTTGGTTATCATAACAGAGTTATAATCAGTTAAAATTGCACCAATATTGAAGTTTTAAAAAGTAGTATATTTGACACTCTTAATTTTCATAAACCGAAATGTTCTTAAATGTATATAATTTATTCCCTTTAACTGCAGATTCCTTGATAAACAATACCTCAACCATTTGTGGTCCTGGGTCTGGTGGAGAGGGTAGGAGTTGTATCTGGGACACTGTGTATATGCCTGACATTAGTGGGACACCTGCCACGTAGCTCTCCAGCGATGGCAAAGACACTTTAAAGAAAAAGTGAATGATGCTGCTGTCAGCTCTGATAAAGGATTTGAAAAATAGTTTATATTTACTGAATGTGAACAGTAAAAAAAAAAAAGTAAACTAATGTATGATGTGCTTTGTCACCTGCTAAAATTAAATGAAACAAACTAGAGCATTGTAATGCTAAAAGTATTTTAGTTCCAGAAATAATAATACTGTATAATGTAAAAAATATTATATATTACATAATGTTGAATTCAATGATTAGAAACAATTAAACTAAACTGTTTATTTTTTTCCTGAAGAAAATGTTACTGGTGCTTGATTACGCAAAAGGTTTTGTTTGAAGGTGTAGGTGATTATTTGCCCACCATTTAGTCTCTATGATGATTATCAATTGGATAATGTAATTTTCTTGTCTTATCAGTGGGGTTAAAACAGTTTTATTGGCTTACCTGATATCTTTTTCTCACAGATAATGAAATTTCCTTTATTACATTGTTCATTCATCCACTGTCCAGAGGCCAAAGCCATTGAAATACACTCCTTCACCTCACTTTCCTCAGTATCTAAATCATCGAACAGACCGTGTGCCATTCCATTTCTCAACCAGACCCCAGCTGGAGCTTCTCTGGAATAGAACACACAAAATAAGAACCAACACAGCAACAGCCAGAAGTTGCAATGTTCATACATGCCTTGTCTGTAAAACCATATAAAATCTTGTGATCTCTCTTACAGTTGAAAAGAATTTTGTATGAAGGTCTGTACAGTCACACTGTCCACCATAGCAAGGTCTCCTCTCTCCTCTGTCTGACAGATGCCTTTTGCTTTTAGCCATGTTGACTTAAATGTAGGCATCCAGTAACAGCGCAAACCATCACGGTCGATTTTTGCCCCCTTTGGGCAATAATATTCTAGTGGAAAGCATGAAATATTCCAAAAAACATTGTGTTCATATTAGCTGCATCCACAAATAGCGAACACAAGTCATGTAATGCAATGCACAATGATTGAAAATAATTAGCAAGAAAAATATCCATTACTGAGCAAGGCAGAGAAAACATCTCACCACTGAAGCAGCTTGTAAAAACACAGAGAATCCAAATGAGAAGCAGGTGCACAATATTTGCCATTTTATCTCATCCCCAGGTAGAGCATAATAAATGTTACTAATAATGAATCATACATGAGAGAGAATACAAAAGGGTCAATTTCATGCTCAGACTGTATCCGTCCATTTAACTTTTCCGTCTGCCTTTTTCTCTTCACCGTCTCCCTCTCTCTCTCCGGCCTCTATCCTTTTGTCTTTCTCTCTTACTTGTCCTTTTATTGCATGGTGACTTATTAGCATTGTGCATTTCAACACATAGTTTCACCCCCCCCCTTAACATTCAGATGACTCTTGGTTTGTCTCACAGCAACAGTCCCAGAAGAGAGTGAGAGTGGACGGAGCCCTCATTAACATGCTGTAAAATCCCATGTGATGAATAGGCAGTTAAAACTACTCATACAGGTTAAATGCGTCACCACCTCCTTTGTTATGCTAAATATATATATCTATATAAAATAAAAAGATGAGAAATGTGTTTGAGCATTCTGGCATCAGTGCTACTGTTTGATTTCAGAATATAATATATATTTTGTTCAACTTCTGCCTAACTTTTTTTTGCCTTCCAGGCCACACCGTCATTCTCCACTCCAATTCAAATGTACAGAAAATAAGAGCGAGGAAATGCAGAAAAGAGGAAAGAGCAAGCTCTTCTCGGAAGACGCACCAGCTGCTGCTAAGCAACAGGGTAGATAGAGCAGGGGTTGACAGTCATTCTTTTCAAAGCAAAGCAGACAGACGTAACAAGGCTTCCTTGGCTGAATACTGGGTCATAGCTTTCAGGGGTGAACAATGGAACAGCATCTAATAGTTTTCAGCAAAAAGGCCAATGAGAATCAGATTGGATTCCAGTGACCTTTCTCCAAACCTTAACGGATCTAAATTTTACATTGAGAATTGCAAACTGTATGATTCTTAGTCAAACCTGTTTGACTTTCTTTATGCGGAATACAAATGAAGATGCTTTTGAAAATCTTATAGAGACCAAACAACATTATTCCATTGACTTTTATTATGCAGAGAAAAAAACAACACCATTTATAAGGAGAAAGACAGGGTAAAATAAAAAGAAGGCATCATTGTCTTTTTTTGGGTTAACTATCTCTTTAACTATAATATTCTAACTCGTTTACTGTATTATCTAATATTTGATAAGTTTGGAGAAAATACCAAAGGGCTCTGTGGCTATACATAAAATTCCCTGGTGAATTCAAATAAAATGGCCTTGTCCTGATGAGCATTTCAATAAAAATTAATATTTTTCTGCATATATCTAATGACACAATGATGCAGAATTTGTAAGAAGTAAACAATGGTTCAGTTTTACTTGCATGTAAACCGTTTGAAGGTGTTAATGTCATATTCGCACAAAAATATTAATTTCAATAAAAATTAATATTTTTGTGCGAATATGACATTAACACCTTCAAACGGTTTACATGCAAGTAAAACTGAACCATTGTTTACTTCTTACAAATTCTGCATCATTGTGTCATTAGATATATTTCAGTGATGTTTATTTGTAAATTAAATTTTAAAATTATTCATGATGTATTTGATTATACTGTTTATACTAAATTTTGCTCCGACACACCATTTGCATCTAGCTTCTCCTGAAATATAGTGTGGCAGGCTGTTGTTCGGGGCTGAATAACAATTATCTGCCAGATAGATTATTACACTGAGCATTGCTCAGAATCTCTATGATTACTTTCTAAATCAATTCCCCATTCTTTTTCATTAGCATTGAATCGCATCGCCTCTTTTTTCTTCAAAGTACGTGAAAGAGTTTCCAAACAATGATAGTTCCTTGAACATTCTGTACATCTGCATTGTAAAAAGCATTTTGAACTTGAAGCTTATGAAGTGGCACCTGCTCCAGTGTTTGTCCTTGGAAAGTAGTAGTAGTAGTAGCCCTTTATTGTCACTAGTCACAAGTACCATCGAAATTAGCCATCAACCTGTCCATACATACACAACATACATACAATATGACAAGGGGGTAGACAGGACAGGAAGACAGGGAATTTAGGAAGAAATACAGCATAATAACATAAGGAAAGGGGGGAGAAAAAAAATAACCCCCAAACTATGCTCCTTTGGGAGTATAGTGTGAGAACAGGAAAAACACCCCAGCAACAAAAGCGCATAATCAATCAATACAACATAGACACAAACATAGACTTTGCAACAGGGGAATTAATCCAGCTCCGGCAAGCAGCCATCCGGTCCGGCAGCCATTCTCAGCGCTGGTCACAGACCCGCTTGTCAGACTGGCGGTACAAAGCGGCGAAGGTGATGGATCGGGGGTGGGGAGGTGAATGCATATCTGTATATATGTGCGTATGTGTGTGTATGTATGTAGAGTTTGTGTATTTGTAGGCCTGGAGACCCGCCAAGCTGGCATTCAAATCAAGTTGTCTCAGTCCGCAGAATGTGATAGCGACACAGCAAGTTGCCATGGAGGCAGCCTTGATCAGGACCCAGACAGAGTCAACAATCAACAGGTGTCTGTGGAAGGGGGGAGGAACGCAAGAGCGTCTCACTGCAGTGTTCTTCCCGGGCTTGTTATTCCCAACAGCGACCTTGTCCGAGGCTGGTCTGGGGGAGCCGAAAAGAAGATAAGATTGCGATTGTTTGGTCTTGGTGCGAGTAGCCGCATTTCAATTTCACGGCTACTCTCTTTGTCCATTCTGATCTCCAAATCCATCAGTTTTCCTTTGCAAAGCCGTGAGCTTGTCCGTGATAGAATCCATATTGCGGTTAATAGTCTCAGTCTCAGTGCTGACCGCTCTGCCCACTGCTTCAATCATGACGGGCAGCCTTGTGAGGCTTTTGACAGCTGTTCCCGTTTCCTGAATTCTTCGATAACCCAGGGCAAAGCCTAATCCAATCAGCAGAAAACCGGTTATCCTGTTAGCCTTCACCAGAGCGACCTCGCACTGAACGCTCTTTGTTTGCATGTGTCATTGTTTTCTAATAGAATAAATGAAACGGGACAAAGTTAATCTTGACAAACTATATATCATTCTGAGGGTCTAAGCATCAAGCATCGACGACAGATCGCTGTTTTTCGATGGAAAGCTTATAAGGAATGAGTGGCACAAATTTGCTACATTTGTGTAAGCAGTACACATCCAAACACGCAGAGTAAAAAAGCCGTACGTACCTTTATCATTGTAATAACGAGCCACAAACGCGTCCACTGCTGAAATCCCAGTTTAGTTAGAGAGGTAAGGGTCCACAGAAAAACATCCCAGCGAGCACTTTTAGTCCAGCGAAACAATAACGTTGTAATAAGGATGAATATTCCTTTGTTTACGTTTCATTTCTTCAGAGAGTTATTGTTCGCGTCCGTTATGGAATAAATTACGCTCAAAAACAGCGTCTTGGTGGTAAAAAAACAAAACGATGTTGTAGAATACGGTCTTACAAACATAATGAGACCGTCTACGGAAAAAAAAGTCTCAGAAAAGCGGAATATAGATTATTTGAATTTGGCGCTCCCTCCTGCCGGCAGTGACGCTTCTGTGACGCACGCTGTCATCTGAGCGGGGCGTAACTTAGCGATCTGCTTTATCCATAAAAAACTGTTTTTTTTTTCTTCTACATTTTTTATATGTGTGTGTGTGTATTGTGTGGGGAATGTGGCCGTGTCTGCATGATTATAATATGTATGGACGCACATCAGCGTGTTTATTAGCGACTATGACGGCTATCACTGTGATTCATTGATCAGCTATTATTGATTATATGGCCCATCTGTTTGATTATAATCTGAATGGAAGCACATCAGCGTGTGTTTACTGACTCTATGACCATGTCTGGCAATATCACTTCACGTCTGGCAGTGATATTTATCATTGTAATAACGAATAACGAAGAATACTTCAGTATACATACTATATACAAAGCATTTTTTTTCTATTTTTTTTCCTTTTTTATTACTCAAATAATTATTTTTGTATTTTTTAGTGCTCAAATAAATCTGTCTATTATTTTATAATTGAAAAACTATGCAGGAACATGTATAATGACTAAAATAGCTTGTATAATTCTGTAATCCATTTGGTGGTTATTTTTCCTCAAACAGGGGGGTGGGGGGGACTATAAATAGTTTCAGAAAAAATATTGCAGGAATCTCATTTTTCATGGTATCTTCTTCAAATTTGAAATATGAACTGATGAGACACATGGCTTTCGATCCATTACTTTTCTGGATTGCTCCAGGACTTATTTCATGTATTTGTATATGAAATAAAAAAACATTCAGTGTGGAAAAATATTTTTCAAGGCACGTCAGTGTCTATAACTTTTTATCTTTTTGAGCATTATCAACTCTGGATGATAGATAGTAAAGCCCAGAGTCTCTTCTTTCCAAAGATACCTAATTTGTTTGTGTAAGCACACTTTGTCACAAACTGTTACCATTTTAATTCAGGTAGGTTATTTTCACCTGCGAGGCCCTAAATGGGGTTGAAGGTTAACAGGTTATCATGGTTCCGAATAGGTAGATATCTTCAATGTCGTCCAAGGAAAGAGCCGCCAGACACACGACCCGCCACCTTTCCCATGCGTCCATCGTGTATCCAGCTGCGAACGTTCCGCCAGGGCAATCAGGTTTGCCCGAACCCAAACTTCTTGTCGAGAAAATGCTGTCAATTGTGTTGAGAGACCAGTTGATCAAATCCATGATTTTTCAGTTTGGAGAGCAGTGCAGAGAGAGTCTCTCAAGTATTAGACAATAGACGAGACGAGAGAGCAAAGCAGGGAAGGTACGGAGAGGAGAGGGAGAGAAAAATGCGTCCGTCTTCATTGAGAGCCAAGCAAGAAAGTGTCAGCACTCTCCATATTTAATCCTCGCATATTGAAGGTGAGTAAAGCTACGTGGTGCAACAACTCATTTGGCACTGTTTCCAACCCAGTACTGGTACAATCCTTCTTATTTCTCCTTGGCTTCCTCCAACCTGAGGATACTCTCAGGCTTCACTTCCCCTAATCCTGCTAATACACATGAACAACACCCTGAGCCCAAAGGGAAATGCTACAAAGATAGTCCTTGTCTGTTTTATAGAGGAGAGAGACAGTCTAAATCCTTAAATGCTAAAGCTGAGCTGAATTTTAGGAAACATGAATAGATGGAGTCAATGAAGGAGATTAAAACTCCTCAGCAACAGGACAATGTTTGCACTGTTTAATGCTCCATGAAAAGCAGATCTTAAACGCTGCAAGTGCTTGTAACTTTATATTGATTTGCTGAAACACTGAGCCGCCCTCTTTGTCTTTAAAACCAACTTGAATGCAAAATTGACTCTATTTGTTGTTTTAACAATCCTGGTCTTAATGTCAACAAATAATCATTGCACATATTATTACAAATAAAATCTTTATTGTATGTTTTATCAAGATGTAATAGCCTTTCCTTCCGTTTCCTATTACTTTTTCCAAGTCTTCCCTTCCAACCATCTCCTCCTGTATATATTTAACAATGAATTTTCATGATTAAATTTGTAATGGCTAAAATAAAGTCATTTCCTGCATGTTTCTCATTTCATTTCTCAACATCTTGCTTCCATCAGAAATATATAAGATTATGAAAGTAAAATGGAATACGAACATCATTTAACATGGTTTCCTGCAGCTATCCACAAATTATGAATTTATTAAAGAGGACTTATCATTGAAAAAAAAAAAAACACATTTCTAGATTGCAAAATTAATTTGTTTTTAATTATTTAGTGTATATTAAAGAATTGAACAGTCACACAGTGTTAGGTAAACATGTTTATTAGAATCATGAAAAAGTTGATTTATTTCAGTAATACCATTCAAAAAGTGAAACTTGTATATTAGATTAATTCATTACACACAGACTGATATATTTCAAATGTTTATTTCCTTTAATTTTGATGATTATAACTGACAGCTAATGAAAGTCCCAAATTCAGTATCTCAGAAAATTAGAATATCAATTAAGACCAATGCAAAAAAAAATGATTTTTAGAAATGTTGGCCAACTGAAAAGTATGAACATGAAAAGTATGAGCATGTACAGCACTCAATATTTAGTTGGGGCTCCTTTGGCCTGGATTACTGCAGCAATGCGGCGTGGCATGGAGTCGATCAGTCTGTGGCACTGCTCAGGTGTTATGAGAGCCCATGTTGCTCTGATAGTGGCCTTCAGCTTTTCTGAATTGTTGGGTCTGGCGTATTGCATCTTCCTCTTCACAATACCCCAAATTGTTTGTATATATGGGGCTATGGTTTGGCTCTCAGCGAAGGCGGTCACATTTTTTCTCTCCCTCTCCTCCCCTTACCTTCCATTCCCTGCTTTGCTCTCTCGTCTCGTCTATTGTCTAATACGTGAGAGACTCTCTCTGCACTGCTCTCCAAACTGGAAAATCATGGATTTGATCAACTGGTCTCTCAATGCAATTGACACAATTTTCTCGACGAGAAGTTTAGGTTCGGGGGAACCTGATTGTCCCAACGGAACATTCGCAGCGGTTGTGTGTCTGGCGGCTCTTTCCGTGGAGGACATTGAAGATATCTACCTATTCGGAACCATGATAACAGGTCTTCTGCTGATTGGATTAGGCTTTGCCCTGGGTTATCGTAAAATTCAGGAAACGGGTACAGCTGTCAAAAGCCTCACAAGGCTGCCCGTTATGATTGAAGCAGTGGGCAGAGCGGTCAGCTCTGAGACTGAGACTATTAACCGCAATATGGAGACTATCACGGAGAAGCTTTCGGATTTGAAAAGAAAAATTGATGGATTTGGAGACCAGAATGGACAAAGAGAGTTGCCGTAAAAATTGGAATACGGCTACTCGCCCCAAGACCAAACAATCTTATCTTCTTTCGGCTCTCTCATAACAGCACTGCCTCGGACAAGGTCGTGTTGGAAAACAACCCGGGAAGAGCACTGCAGTGTGACGCTCTTCCATTCCTCTCCCCTTCCACAGACACCTGCGGATTATTGACTCTGTCTGGGTCCTGATCAAGGCTGTCTCCATAGCAACGTGCTGTGTCGCCATCACATTCTGCGGACTGAGATAACTTCATTTGAATGCCAGCGTGGCGGCTCCCCAGGCACATACACACACACATACACGGATATGCTTTCACCTCCCCACCCCCGATCCCTCGCCTTCGCCGCTTTGTACCGCCAGTCTGACAAGCGGGTCCGACCGGCGCCGAGAATGGCTGCAGGACCGGATGGCTGCTTGCCGGAACTGGATTACTCCCCTGTTGCAGTCGTGTGACTATGTTGTTGATTGACTATGTGCTTTTTGTTGCTGGGGTGTTTTTCCTGTTCTCACACTGTACTCCAAGGAGCATAGTCTGTGAATTATTTTTTTTCTCCGCCCTCTCCTCATGTCAAGCTGTATCTCTTCCTATAATACCTGCATTTCAATGCTGGTTATACTCTGTATGATTGTGTGTGTGACAAATAAATAATTACTTATAGGTTTTCTATGTGGTTAAGGTCAGGCGAGTTTACTGGCCAATCAAGAACAGGGATACCGTGGTCCTTAAACCAGGCACTGGTAGCTTTGGCAGTGTGTGCAGGTGCCAAGTCCTGTTGGAAAATGAAATCTGCATCTCCATAAAGTTGGTCAGCAGCAGGAAGCATGAAGTGCTCTAAAACGTCCTGGTAGACGGCTGCGTTGACCTTGGACCTCAGAAAACACAATGGACCAACACCAGCAGATGACATGGCACCCCCAAACCATCAATGACGGTGGAAACTTTACACTGGACCTCAAGCAACGTGGATTATGTGCCTCTCCTCTCTTCCTCCAGACTCTGGGACCTTGATTTCCAAAGGAAATGCAAAATTTACTTTCATCAGCGAACATAACTTTGGACCACTCAGCAGCAGTCCAGTCCTTTTTGTCTTTAGCCCAGGCAAGACGCTTCTGACGCTGTCTCTTGTTCAAGAGTGGCTTGACACAAGGAATGCGACAGCTGAAACCCATGTCTTGCATACGTCTGTGCGTGGTGGTTCTTGAAGCACTGACTCCAGCTGCAGTCCACTCTGCACAATCCTTTGTTTCACAATCCTCTCCAGGGTGCGGTTATCCCTATTGCTTGTACACTTTTTTTCTACCACATCTTGTCCTTCCCTTCGCCTCTCTATTAATGTGCTTGGACACAGAGCTCTGTGAACAGCCAGCCTCTTTAGCAATGACCTTTTGTGTCTTGCCCTCCTTGTGCAAGGTGTCAATGGTCGTCTTTTGGACAACTGTCAAGTCAGCAGTCTTCCCCATGATTGTGTAGCCTACAGAACTAGACTGAGAGACCATTTAAAGGCTTTTGCAGGTGTTTTGAGTTAATTAGCTGATTAGAATGTGGCACCAGGTGTCTTCAATATTGAACATTTTCACAATATTCTAATTTTCTGAGATACTGAATTTGGGACTTTCATTAGTTGTCAGATATAATCATCAAAATTAAAGGAAATAAACATTTGAAATATATCAGTCTGTGTGTAATGAATGAATCTAATATACAAGTTTCACTTTTTGAAATGGTATTACCGAAATAAATCAACTTTTTCATGATATTCTAATTTTACGACCAGCACCTGTATATCATGACTTTACAAATAAAAATAAATTAAATATTTTACTGCTGAATTTTTAGACACATTTGAAAGGAGACCATCACAATATTCCAGGGTGGTTTACCAGTCCAAAGAATCCAGATCAAACTGAAGCTGAAGAAAGTCTTTTTCATACCATGTCCACTAGTTTAAATTTATTCTCCTGTTTTATAGGAATGACATTGATACAGGTCTTGTACAGAACAGCACCCTTGGGAAGTTTTGGGATCACATCCCTGGCTTCAGCACTTCGTGGCAGAGGAACATACACCTCCTTGGTGAATCTGACAATACCATCCTCTAGGGCATAAAGTGTTTTGTTGGTTCCAATACCGACCTGTGAAGACAGACAATGAGAGATTGATTTCCATTAAGGGGAATGTTGTCCATTTATAGTTTTTAATATTTGTATGGAAATAAAATGTTAGGATCTTGAGAAATTTTGAGAAAAATGCAATATGCAATATACACACACAGTGTTGGGAAGGTTACTTTGTAAATGTGATAGGTTACAGATTACCCTACTTAAAATGTAATAAGCAGTGTAAATTTAATTACTTTAAAGTAATGTAACGGATTACTTTTTGATTACTTTTCTAAATTCCTAATGTTTTCAACTGTTAATCACTTTCAAACATTTAAAGCAGACAGGGTTAACTTTACAGCAGTACTCAACACTGATTACTGTCAGACTTTCGAAATCCTTCACTTTAATTAAGATTATAATATTTTAATTTTAAAGGAGACATTGGATGCCAAATATCTTCATTTGCATATAAATGTGTCTTGGCAGTGTGTGGACACAACCACCCTACAATGATAAAAATTATAAAAAGCCCTTTTTTAATCCCCCCAAAACCTAGACAGTCTCAATTATCAAGCCATTTTGATTTTGGAGTGACTAACCAGCACTCTCTTCCACCTTCAGTACCATGACTGAGTTGAGACCCTTCAGCAAGAACCAAAACCCCAACTGCTCCCCAGGTGCCGCAGCAATATGGCTGCCCACTGCTCACAGTGTGTGTGCACTTGGATGGGTTAAATGCAGAGCACAAATTCCGAGTATGGGTTACCATACTTGTCCACACGTCACTTCACTTCCACTAAATTTGTTTATGTCTGGCTGTGCAAATCGCTCCAGACTGTTTTCTGAATGAGGGACAATTCAAGGCAGGTTTTGTTAAAATGTTAAAACTCAAGGATGGAGCAGTACTCATTGTTCATGATACAGCTGCACCTCCAGAAGAAGTCTCACACTTTATATTTTTTATGATTATTTGCGAATCGCCTTTGCTCTGCCACAGAAGAGAGGGGCAGGATGAGCAGAGCTCATTAACATGTAAAGAGATATGCACCGAAACGAGTCACTGTGAACAGAGCTGGTTTTGACAAGGTAAAAAGGTTGTTGTTTTTCACAACCACTGAGACCATTTTGAGAAGACCCTAAAGAATCATACCAACTTGTGTAAAATGGGCATCCAATGTCCCCTTTGAAGCATAGCCACCGCAAAATTAGACTTACTTTAAAATCATTCTGAGGTTAAACACAGATTTAAAATCATAACTAGATATAGTTTGATAGCTATGATACTGTTTTTGAAATCAAATCTTTGCATAGCTATGACGGGAAACACTGGAATCTAACAATGCCTTAGAAAAAAAAAACAGTTAATCTTAAAAAAAATAAAGCATATACATAAATCCATATAGGAAATATAAGAGTTATCGCATGTTATAAGCATGTTACAGTATAAACTTTTGAAACATTGATGTTTCATATTTTAGAGCAGTCACTGCAATTTATGAAAATCTATGAAATCTGTATGTGGGAGTGTGTGTGAAAAAATCAAATGTAATCTTTAACATTTTTCATAAGTAACTAACTTAATTACACATTTTTTTCTTGGTAACTAACTAACTGTAACTAATTAGGGGCCAAGCACCACAGGTGCTTAGGCACCTATTGAATCCGTTAGGATTCTTCTTATTATTATTCTTCCGCCATTGCGTCTATGGCAGCCCATAGAACCGCTTGCGGGAAAGTTGTGAACTTTGGCACACTCATAGAGGATTAGTGTCAATACTAATCACAGCAAATTTGGAGTTTCTATCTCAAACTCTCTAGCACCACCACTTGTCCAAAATTTCAGTCATGTTTATGCTAATAACTTTTGAACCGTAAGGCAGAAAATGAAAATAATTTTTTCCTCCCATTCCTTGGCTCAAGGCGAGTCGAAAATTAAAAAATCGTAAGGTTTAGTTTATTCGCTATTTTCAATTGTTCGTAAAACCTACTTTTTCAAACTCGTCCTAGACGGTTTGTCCGATTTTCACCAAAATTGGCTCAAATCATCTTCAGACCACGCTGACAAAAAGTTATGGAATTCAAGTGGATTAGTCAAACTGTTCTCAAATAACACGAACGAAATCTAAGAAAAGCACACAAAAATGGATCAGAGGCTATATCTCCACAACGGTTTGGCGTATTGAGACCAAACTTGGTGTGTGTTATAACAAGCATGTCCTGAGACTACCTGCAGCGTTTCGGCGCAGTGCCACCTAGTGGTTAGGACATACGAAAAATGCATATTTTTGCTTATAACTTCACATTAGTTTGGTCAAATATCACAAAACTGGTCTCTTTAGATTCGGTGCATCATGGTAAGTCCTAGGTAAGGGTCCACACAACAACATCCCAGCGAGCACTTTTAGTCCAGCGAAACAATAACGTTGTAATTAGGATGAATATTCCTTTGTTTACGTTTCATTTCTTCGGGAGAGTTATTGTTCGTGTCCGTTATGGAATAAATTACGCTCAAAAACAGCATCTTGGTGGTAAAAAACAACAACACGGTGTTGTAGCATACAGTTTTACAAACAGAATGAGACCGTACACGGAAAAAAAAGGTCTAAGATAAGCAGAATATAGTTTATTTGAATTTGGCGCGCTCTCCTGAAAGCGTGACGCACGCTGTGACACAGCTGTCATCCGAGCGGGGCGTAACTTAGCGATCTGCTTTATCCATAAAAAAACTGTTTTTTTTTTCTTATACATTTTTTTTTATATGTGTGTGTGGGGAATGTGGCCGTATCTGCATGAATATCATATGTATGGAAGCACATCAGCGTGTTTATTACCGACTATGACGGCTATCATTGTGATTCATTGATCAGCTATTATTGATTATATGGCCCATCTGTATGATTATCATCTGTATGGAAGCACATCAGCGTGCGATTACTGACTGTATGACCATGTCTGCCAATATTACTTCATGTCTGGCAATCAGAATACTTCAGTATACATACTATATACAAAGCATTTTTTTTCCCCCTTTTTTATTACTCAAATAATTATTTTTGTATTTTTTAGTGCTCAAATAAATCACTTATATGATGTCTAAAATTCTGTCTATTATTTTATAATTGAAAAACTATGCAGGAATATGTATAATGACTAAAATAGCTTGTATAATTCTGCGATCCATTTGGTGGTTATTTTTCCTCAAACAGGGGGGTGGGAGGACTAAAAATAGTTTCAGAAAAAATATTGCAGGAATCTCATTTTTCATGGTATCTTCTTCAAATTTGAAATATAAAGTCATGAGACATGTGGCTTTCAATCCATTACTTTTCTGGATTGCTCCAGGACTTATTTCATGTATTTGTATATGAAATAAAAAAACATTCAGTGTGGAAAAATATTTTTCAAGGCACGTCAGTGTCTATAACTTTTTATCTTTTTGAGCATTATCAACTCTGGATGATAGATAGTAAAGCCTAGAATGTCTTCTTTCCAAAGATGCCTAATTTGTTTGTGTAGCACACTTTGTCAGGAACTGTTACCATTTTAATTTAGGTAGGTTATTTTCACCTGTGAGGCCCAAAATGGGGGGTGAAGGTTAACAGGTTAAAAACCATTTGCCAATATCATAGAAATCGTTACTCTGACATGAAACAACCGTAGGAAATTCGGAAACATAGCGTCCCGGCAAAATACTTATGCCCAATTGCCAAAATTTTGATAGTAAGTGGCACAAAAATGCAAACAAAGTCAGCAGTCAGTCATTTTTCATCTACTCATACACATATGTCTATAACTCCAAAACAAAAATGAGATCTTTTCACCAAATTTGACACTTATGTAAGGGCACAATCTAAGGACACAAAAAATTTGGTGGGATTGTGTCTCTTGGTGGTGCTATAATTGAACAAAACATGAAATTGCCATGGACTAAAATAGAGTATTATGATATAAAAGGCTATATTTTACGAATGCATTGGTGAACTTTGTATGTACACCAAAATGATTTGATTGCAGCGCTACCTATTAGTCAAAACTGCTCAGCCATTTAATCGTATTACTAGGTTGTATTTATGATTTTTCAGCCATTTCAATTGAAATCATTTTAAAATTGATTTTAGCACTCATTGTTCCATTTGGTCTGATGCTCCATGCTATGCTTAGCACCTCATTTTGCAGCTGGGGTGCTTGGCCTCGTAATTTCTGCTTGCAGCTATATTTACAATTACTTTTATTTTGTAATTAAATTATGTAATTCCGTTATATGCAACTAGTTACTCCCCAATACGGCACACTCTCATATATATATATATATATATATATATATATATATATATATATATATATATATATATATATATATATATATATATATATACACACACATACATACATACACACATATATGCAAATTTATTAAAGATAAAAAAACTTAAATGATTCCATTGCGTAAGTATTCATACCCTTATCTGGGTAAGGTTAAATTTAGCTCAGGCGCATTCTTTTTGCTTGTAAATGTTACCACAATTTGAGTGAAGTTAACCTGTGGCAAATTCAATTGAATGAGTATGATTTGGAAAGGCACACGTCTTAATAAAAGGTCTAATGGCTGAAAATGCATATTAGAGCAAAGACCAAGCACTGCGGTAAAAAATAAAACTGCTTGTAGAGCTCAGAGACAGGATTACATCAAACCACACATCTGGGGAAGAGTTCAGAAAAAAATTCTGCTGCATTGAAGGTTTACATAAGTATGTAGCCTCCATTATCCATAATGGAAGACGTCTGGAACAACCAGAACTCTTCCTAGAGCTGGCCTCCTGGCCAAACTGAGCAATTGGTGGAGAAGGGCTTTGGTTAGAGTGGTGACCAAGAAGCTGATGGTCACTCTAGTCGAGCATGATCATATGTGGAGATACGAGAAATCTACAGAAGTACAAACATCACTGCAACACTTCACCAATCTGTGTTTTATGCCGTGTGGCCAGACTCAATCCTCTCCTCAGTAAAGACACATGAAAACTTGGCATTTGCAAGCAAAAAAATAAAAAAAATAAAAAGCACCTAAAGGAACCTCAGACTGTGAGAAACAATATCATCTGGTCTGATGAACCACAATTTCAAGCATGATTTGCAGGAAGCAAACCAGGCACTGCTTATCACCTGTAGAGTACCATCCCAAAAGTAAATTGTGCTGGTAGCAGCCTCATGCTGTGGGGCTGTTTTTCAGCGGCAGGGACTGATGGACTCGTCAGAGTAGAAAAGAAGCTCAATGCACCAAAATATTGAGCCTTAATGAAAACCCAGTCCAGATCATTCAGAACCTCAGACTGGGCAGAAGGTTCACCTTCCAACAAGAGTGGCTTATAGACAACTCTGTGAATGTCCTTGAGTGACCCAGCCACAGCCTGGCCTGGAACCCAATCAAATATTTCTGGAGAAACCTGAAAATGTGCATCTGCCCACATCCAACCTGACAGAGGTTGAGAGGTGAAGAGGTGAGAAGAATGGCAGATAATTGCCAAATGCTGATGTGCAAAGCTTGTCGCATCATACCCCAAAATACTTGAGGCTGTAAAGGTGCTTCAGCTAAGAGTTCAGGGTTTGAATACTTATGCAATGTACTTATTTCAGTTTTTTTTTTAGTTGTGACAGTTCTTTTTACTTTGCCGTTATGGTGTATGGAGTGTAGATTGATGTGAGAAAAAAAAAAGTAATTTAAAGCAGTTTAACATAAGGCTGCAACATAAAGCATGAAAAAATGAAGGGGTTTGAATACTTTCGCAAGGCACTGTATAAATACACTGCCATTCAAAGTTTGGGATAGGTATGATTTGTAATGTTTTTAATGGAGCCTCTTATGCTCATCAAGGATGTATTTATTTGATCACAAAAAAACAGTAAAATTTTTGCAATTTCTAATATTGGTTTCCTATTTTAAACCATTACTCCAGCCTTCATGATCCTTCAGAATTCATTCTAATATGCTGATTTTTTATCAGAGTTGAAACAGTTTTTGCTGTTTTCTGGAACCTGTGATACTTTTTTCTTTAATTCTTTGATGAATAAAAAGTTAAAAAGAACAGCATTTATTCAAAATGGAAATCTTTTCTAACAATATTAATAATATAAGTCTTTACAATCACTTTTTATCAATTTAACATCCTTGATAAATAAAAGTATTTATTAAAAAAAAAAACAAAATAATTGACTGACCCCAAACTTTTGAATAGTAGTGTATATTGTAACACAAAAGTTCTATTTTGATTAAACACTCTTCTTTTTTACTTTTTAATTTATCAAGGATTCCTGAAAAGAAGTATCATAGGTCCCAAAAAACATTAAGCGGCACAACTGTTTCCAACATTGATGATTGATGGTAATCATTAGAATGATTTCTGAAGGTTCATGTGACACTGAAGACTAGAGTAATAATGCTGAAAATTCAGCTTTGCTTCACAGGAATAAATTATAAAGTATATTAAAACAGAAAACTGTTATTTTTAACTGCAATAATATTTTTTTTAAATGACAGTTTTTGTTTCTGTATTTGTGATCAAATAGCTAAAGCCTCGGCAAGCAAAGATTTAAAAATGAAAACAATTTTGAAGCATAAAATAATTCATAAAAAATTTGTATTGTAGAAAAATACCAAAGTATGGTTTTGGTGACCATATATTGTAATTAATAAACTGTAAAAAAAACAAAAAAAAGAAAGAAAAACAGAAAACACATGATAACTTGCCCCAGCCAGGGACAGCTATAGCTTTAATACAGCTACTCATAAGAAAATATTTGATTCCAAACATCTCACATGAGCTCCAGGCTGCCAGCGCATTAGACCCTTGCGTTGTGTAGCCAGGATGTTGCCCGCATGTACAAAGTTCCCTTAAAAGTAGGAAAGACAAAACGTGTGTTATAATGCAAGTTCACGGTGGATAATAAAGACTAGTCACAGTAACAGCACACAAAATCTCTACATGTTCCTCCTATGAGATCAACGTCAATAGTAAAAAAAGTACCATCTTGTTTCTTGTAACCATATCTGCGGCCAGCACTCTTCCCTCCTAGGTTTTTGCTGCTTCCTCCTGATTTCTTTGAAGCAAATCTCGTCAGTACAACTGTTGGTGTTTGACTGAACAGAATACCTGCAAAGACCAGAGGAACACAGAAATCATTGCCTGCAACATAGTAGATGATGCTGAAACTGGCATTCACATCAAAGGCATCAGTTTAATATAAGTTAACTGTTTACTGGGCATTAAATTAACATAACGATCTACATTACATTTACAAAATGTAAACCAAATCAGTTCGCCTATCACAGTTTAAATGCTGTCGATGGTGCTGTCAACATTTCATGCTTACTGTGCTGTCAGGGAATGGTGGCTCAGCACGCTACTACCATCTCACTGTCGCTACAAAAGGCTGAAAGGGCTCAATTATTTAATATTATTCTTGTCTTCGTTGCACTGTTCATAATACAATCCGAAAAGTGATACAAATGGTCATTCTACTTACAGGCTCTGGATTGCAGCATCAAGGACGCGAGCGCCGCCATCTTGAATGACGTGAGTGTGACGCAGCTTGCGCGCTCCCGTGATCCTTCAGAACTTTACTAGCGTGAGTAACCTAGAAAGATAAACATGTATGTTGGATATGTAACGCTACAATTGAACGCTTGAGAATATACGGAGTTATATGAGCAATTGTAGTGTGCTGTCTTGAGCAGGACACCTTTGTTCTTTTTTGTCCTTGTGTGCGTGCAAATGTAAATAATAGCTGTGTGGAGCCACACGCGACGGCTCTAGTTCTTGGTTTTGACTCAGTATCGCACTGTTTCTCTTAACCGAACATTAATTGGTCATGTTTCAACAACATATTAATGTAAACATGTTTTATTAACGTAACCATATTTTACTACTACACCGTAACGTTAATTACTAGTGTTTTAAACTGTGGTAGTTTGTCCACCGCATACTAAATCTTTTCCTGTTTCTGTGATCGTATTGAAAACTGTTGTGAATTCTGCTGATTTAAAAAAAAATATATCTCGTTATCAGATAATATTTTGCTGAAACTGTAAGAATGATTTGTGGTAGTGTTGAAAACATAAGTTATAAAAGTTAAAAAATTAATGAACAATTCACTATACCACCGTGTGCACATCGTTTGTGAATTTTTTTAATCTGTCTTGGAGTTAAATTGTTTCATTATTATTATTTTTTAAAAAGAATGAATAACATAATATTGAAGTTGTGAATGTTATTATAAAAATATATATTTTTATATTAAAAAATTAAAAGTACTTTTGAATATATAGAAAATCTGTATTGTTGAGCCCTGCGTGTTAAATTGTATTTTAATTTTAACTTTCCTTCAGACCGCAGATCTCTGTATGACAGCTCAGCATGACCTGCATCGGTAGACCTGGATTCCTCCTAAGTGACAGTGACTCCAGTGATTCAGAGAAGCTGCCTGTGTTTGATTTCTCACAGTCAAACCCCAGGCAGCCCAACTTGGTGGTTTTAGACAGTTCAGACTCAGAAATGGCTCCTGTTGCTGATCCAGTTTCATCTCTGGAGGTCCACGCCTCTGCTGGAGCTGCTAGAAGTGGCATGTTGATGGTCAGTAGTGACAGCGAAGAGGAGGAGGATGCCATGATTCCCTTAGCTGTAAGACTGAAACAAAAACAGCTTGGCCTGGGTACAGCAGCCATTAGTGCAAAGGAGACCCGGGCTTCCAATGTGGCTTCCAATGGATGTTCTTGCCCCTTAGATGTTCCAGCACATCATATGAACACCGAGGCCCAGCTGGTTGAATGTAGCAAGATCTGTAGCAATATAACAAGGCAGTGCAGCTCAAACAACGATGCGCCATACCTCACAAAAGAACCTCCACCTGAAGCGGAGAATGGCGCTTACCTGGCCAAACGCAAGAAAACCCCAGCAGAAGTGGAGGCTGCCAGACAGGAAGCCCTGAGGAAAAGAGCAATACGAGAGCATCAGCAGGAAGATAAGGAGAGATTGAGGATGGAGAAGAAAGCTCTGGCTGATGCTGTGAAAGCCCTAAGGCCAGAGGAGTGCATCAAACACATGGTGGTGACGGTCGACCCAGGTAGGTGGCAGTGTGTGCCAGCAGTGCTCATCTTTGCTGTCACAGTTGCTTTCAGGGCTCTGTGTGCTTTGATGCTTTTCTCGAGTTGTTAAAAAGCACTGGCATGAGGTATTAAACTGCATTTGTTGAATGGATTAGTATTGATTAGCTGTCTCTTCCCCATAGGCCTACTGCAGCTGGAAGGTGGTGGTGCTGTCCTGACTTCCCTGCATGCCATGGGCTGCAACTGTGCCATAGAGAAGCAATCTCTTCCTCGTAGTGTCACCTGGGCTAGGCGCTCACCTTGCCCTCAGGCACGACAGCACACTACACACACAAACGCAGAAAAGAAAACATTTTAACCACATTCCTTGTCATTTGCTTTGAGATGCAGATGGAAATAAAAAATAATGAATTAAATTAATTCAGTAAATTAATTATTTTCCTGTTATGGCTGGATATTTTAAATTATATATTTTTTAATAATTATTATAAAATTAATATTATTATTCTAAATAATAATAAAACACTATGACAACACTAATATCAGTCAATAAATGCTTTTTAATTTAGGCATCACAACATAATGTAGTGTACAGTACAGAAAGTGATTACTCATGAGATTTGCTAAAGATTACGTTTAACAGTGTTATTTTTAATGTTTTAGAGTGAGGTTACATGATGGCAAAGGTAATCTACCAGTAAATTTTACAATACAGGAAATGAACCTGAACAATTAAATATCCAATTAATTATGCTCATTTTTGTTTGGGTGATGTAATTGCCAGAGTATCGCTGTTCTGCTATGTCACCCAAGGGATTTCTGTTGAATGTCACGGATACAGGTGATGAATGTGTGACATTTTAAATGTCAAATACATGAGTATAACATTATAAGATCTATATAGATTTATCTGATGTTTGTAGATAAAGAATATGCTTAAATGATCTGTGTGATGTCTCATATCTGGGTTGAAGTTATGAACATCTTAACCAGTGGTTCTCAACCCAGAGGCCAGGAAACACTAGGGGGCCTGAACAAGCTTTTAGGGGGCCCCAATAAAGTCTGCGTCAAATCAAAATTTACAATATTTATTTTGTTAGTGCACATTGCTAATCTTACATAATCCATGCAAACTAATCCATTACTTGTTTGTTTTGGTAATCTGATCATTTGCTTCTGCTCTGATGACTTCAGTTTGACAGCATGGGCAGAATATACTTAACCACGCCCCTACAACAGTTAGATTGCTGTAAGTGAAAGATGAGAGGAGGAGCACAAAAAACCCTGCCCTCTATTTAATATGCTGTTTCAGTTAGAATTACCTCACCATACTGAAGTAAAGTCGGCAGCAACTTTTGGTTCACACATTTTAAAAGTATTTAAATGTGCTTTTAGTTACACACTATCATCTTAATATGATTCTAAACAACAACAAAAAATGTACCACATTAATCTGTCATTATATTTTTGTGTTCAGTTGTTTTGTTACATCATATTTGCCAGAGGTTTGTGTTAGGTAAGATAGGAGATTTCTTGAATATTTTCTTGGACAAAAGGGGGCCTTGTAGTAAAAAATGTTGAGAACCTCTAATTTAAATCTTTTACACATATTTTTGTAGTTCATTTGAATGTTTTATTTGCAGACTGGTGAGATGATGTCCATTCCAGACTCAAATACTGTAATCCAAGTTCCTGTGGATGACTTTGTAACCATGATTAATAACTACTGCAAGGTAGGCACATTATGTTCTGGTATGGGGTAATTTCCTATTGGATCATTATAATTACCTAATTAACCATTAATAGGATAATTGTTTGGTGTGCCCTTTTTGTATGATGTGCCAACTAAAATTTAAATTAAAAGAGTCTTAAAAGAAAGGGCAACAGAAAAACTAGCAGTTATGACCTTTCTAAGAAGAGTCAGAGCAGTTAAGGGTAATGAATATAATTACAGGATCACCTCTCAATTATGTAAAAAATGATCCATAAGCTGTTTAAAATATGCTGTTTCTCAATCTTTGAGAAATGCATTTCTTCAGAATTTTGACAGCCTTGGGATTTCTCTCCTGATTGGGCTCGTATGTGGGGCTTTTTTTTTTTACGTAGAGGCAATGCAACGGTGTGTTGACAGAAAGCGGCATATCTCTGACCGCCTGGATCCAAGGACTTATGAGCAGGAACCCAGGCAGAACCCTCAGTCTGGTTGTGATTGACATAGAGAAGTACTTCAGGTGAGTGACTTACTGAGTCAGACATTGTTTTAGTTTTTGACAGTTTATTTAAAATTTCATCTAAATGCTTTGACAAATATACAAGCTTTATACTTATTTAATACTTTATACTTTTGTTTATTAATTTTTTTTTCCCATAAATTGAGCTGTAAACAAACAATCGCATATGTATGTTAGATTTTAAATGACAGATGAGTGAAGGGTTTATAATTTCATTTTGCATCAAATGTTCTTTTGCAGAAGCCAGAATTCAAAATGTCAGAAGAAATACCGTGAGGCAGTGCTGGGCGAGGAGAAGAATGTGGGACTTCAGGGAGGGCAGAAAAAGAGAAGAAAGAAAGACGATATCAATCAGCTTCCTGAGGTCTCGCGAGTGCAGGTGGAGGAGGTAAGCTGAATCACCTCATTGGTAGTCGATATAAATTCACGGTCATATTTTAGGTGCTATGCTTCAACTCTGTCTTTTTTCCCTCACATGTCCATCAGGCTTTGGTAGACCTGCAGCTGCAAGCTGGGGTGCAGGTTCGCTTCCTCTCTACCTGGAAAGACTTCACTGATTATATTACCATGTTAACCAAAGCAGTAGCCGAGGCACCGTTCAAGTGAGTGGGAAGCCAGTTTCCATATTTATAGCTCTCCAACCAGCTGCATCTTTAGCTACAGTGGTTTATTTTTTACTTGTGTATGTTTATTCTTCCCAGGCGGGAGCGAGAGAAGACGGGATTCACGTTTTGTTTGGAGAGTGAGTGGGCAGGGGGTCAGAAGGTGGACCGCTCAGGGAACGGCCTTCTGCAAGTTTGGAAGAGACAAATACAACAGTTGAACCGCGTCAGCCCTGATATGGCCAGTGCTATACTTAGTGCCTACCCCTCTCCTCGGCTTCTTGCTCAGGTTAAAGCTGTTTTCAAATATGAAGTGCCTAACAGAAAGTACAAATTGTTTGCCAGCCTGTTATCGGCAGACGGATTAACGACATATTGGCATATACTGTTTTTATTTTGTAAATAATTTTTAGGACATTTAGTGTTTTTGTTGCAAGATCATGTTTGAATGTATATTTGTTACTTGTAGGCATATGCACGGTGCAAATCGGAACTTGAAAAAGTTGGTCTGCTGGCAGACATACTAATTCGCCGTGGAGAGGGTGTGACATCTACAACCCGCAGAGTTGGTCCGGAGCTTTCCAAACGGCTGTTTCTTTTGATGGCGTCACATGATTCCCATCAGCCCCTTGATTCTGCTGTATAGGTTCTTCTGTCTCCTTGTACACATGAGGCCAGATGTCAAAAGTATTGTTATAGATATTTATTACTTTTCAGATATTTTATTAATTTCAAGCCTGAATTTGCCAGATTTTCAAAGTTATATTTTTGTCTGTTTGTGTTATAAATGGTTGCCATTAAATGTTTTTTAAAGTATCTGAAGACAATTTTACTTTACCTCCATCAGAATTAATTTTTCTCAAATGACCTCGGTCCAAACCTTTCTGTACCTTTTTGTACTAAAGGGGGAACCTTGAAAGTTTAACTTTTTCTGGAATGCTCTGAGTTTTTTGTTCTCTTCACCCCAGTGGCAAATAACCTTGGACGGCAGAAGCCGAAATGCAGTAAATTCTCAGAAATGCTACGCACGCATGATATTTCTTGGACGCATTTAGGTCATACCCAAGCGGTTTCATTTAGAATTCATTCACTTTATGTTATCCTTACATATTTTGGCAGCACTAGAGAGGGCACTGTTAATTGCAAAAGCAACAGTTTCAGTTTTGGCTTTTTTCCTGTTTAAGGCACTACTGCGCTCCTTTCAGAACCAAAATGGCCCCTTGAGCACACCGTACTGACTTTCTAAAGACTGTAGAGACTCATGGCTCATTTCCAGCACATTAGAGAATGGCACCTGACCAAGGAGTGTCATGTTGCCTGAAATGAGCGGTGGGGTAACGAGCCGTTAAATGTGCTTAAGAGATGAGCTGCATGCTTCATCCGTGTCCCTGAAGGCAGTATTTCCTCTACAGTTTAAGGGATGGCATAACAAACTATGGCTAGTAGGTGTGTGCTTGTGCCGAAGGGAATTATACGAGCAGAATTACGGCAGCTTGAAAAGGGATCACCTTGGAGTGATTGTTTCGCTGAATAGTATGAAATCCAATTTTCATGTACTCTGAACGCAGACCCTACTAGCTTTTATGACCTAGAGTCTGCAATGCTGTCATCTTCAGTGGCATGTGAATGGTTGAATGGGACTTTAATTTCCAAAAAGCAGTTGTAGGATATTACGACTTACAATGTAACTCATCTAACCTAAATGTTTTGGAGGAGGAATAGTTTATCTCTGCATGTGTTCCATTTGCATCAAAATATGAATATCTATGGAAGTGCAAAGGGGCTGTATATCTTCAGCTGCAATGTGCATATATACGTCATGACTACTCCACATGATAGATTGCACCCTGTAGAGTATTTCTATTCAGCAGAGTAGCAGTTTCTCATTTGTGGTGCACGTGGGATTCTTGTTGGAGATTAATAAGTATTGGGAGTGGCGGTAGGTCAACGTCGGCCACCTTCACTCCCAGTCAATAGAGTAGGACGCAAAGCAGGGCTGTTAGTCACTGTCTTTCCCTGGATATTCTCAACTCGGCTCCTCTCTTGGAAAAACGTGCCGCCTTATCGGCCGCCACACAAGATGGAGTGCCACAGACAGTGCTGTTTCTGTTTTTTTGAATTAGTTTTTTTCCCGTTTCGTATTCTTGGCAGAGTGGGTGCACTTCCAATTTCTTGGGTTGTGGCACAGTAATGCCACCTGTAGTATGCTGGCCGTCTGTTGACAGTGGCATAATAATAACACATTTCCTCAGGCAAGTGATATGGCAACAAGACAAAGCCTCTGATATTATCCTTCCATTGCATTCTCGGTGCGTTTTGCCTTGGCGCTCTGTGAATCACGATCCACTTGGAGCCACTTGCTAAAACGACAAGAGAGAATGTCAAAGACTCCAACAATCTATTTCAGAGCATGAGTAGGCTGGCCACTGTGGTATTGGTTTGTTTGCCACCAGCGTTCAATCAAAGTTTCCTGATTCTCTTTAAAAATAAATCATTATATGGCTTTGCTTCTGCCTTTCTTTTGTTCATTTGCAAATCAGACACAAGCAATTAAAGTGTTCAGATCCAGCTCTTGTGGGAAAGAGATGCAAAACCCTCAAGAAAACAACTTTCGCTGCCAGAGCTAGAGGCTTAGGGAAAACATTGCATTGTTATTGCAGGATTTTGTTTTCTACCTTGCCCTCTCCTACCAGCCTTTTTTTAGACTGCACATATGTACAGAGTTTTCTTCTCTCACTGTGGATTTTTGTTGTTTTTCATTCCAGTCGGTTGGCTGAATTTTTGATTGCCACATGAGGGCAGAATTGCGTCACACTGACTGTACACTAACTAGACCAGTGAATCCACACTGGTTCTCAACTTGATGTTTTATTGAATGCCACATTGGGATCCAACACAGTAGCAAGATTGTTTTTAAAACTGAAGAAATGTTTTAATATTACCATGAACTGCACAGACCCAACAATATGCAAAATTTGTTATCGTGACAAGCGTGTATGATTTTAGTGTCTGATGTCTCTTGAGTTTTGATGGTTTCTTTCTCTCAGCAGGCAGTAATACACTGCACAAGTTTCTGCTCCCTACAAGTAATATGTAGTCTGGATTTATTTATTATTTTATTTTACTTTACTTTGCATCACTTTGTTTGTTACACAACATTTCCATGTTGGCATCTGAATTATTTGACTAGATCAACTGACTTTTTATCATCCAAACCCCTTTGATGTAAAATATTTACTTAAAGTACCATGAGATTTTATTTTATTATTTCAATAATTTATTTATTTATTTAGTCATTTAGCAGACGCTTTTATCCAAACTGACTTACAAATGAGGACATTTAAGTAATTTAAGTAATTACATAAGAAGCAATCAAAACCAACAAAAGAGCAACAACGTGCAAGTGCTATTACAAGTCTTGGTTAGCCTAACGCAGTACTGATAATTATTATTATTTTTTAAATAAAAAGACATAGATCAAATAAAATTAGATTAGAGAGTGCTAGAGTTAGAGGGTCAAGTAAAGATGGAACAGATGAGTTTTTAGCCGTTTCTTGAAGATGGGTAAGGATTTGGCTGCTCGGATTGAGTTGGGCAGGTCATTTCACCAGATGGGAACAGTTAATGAAAAAGTCAGTGAAAGTGTTTTTGTGCGTCTTTGGGATGGTACAATAATGCGTTGTTCGCTTAAAGAACGCAAGCTTCTAGAGGGCACATAAGTCTGAAGTAATCAATTAAGGCAAAGGTAATTTAAAACCATATTCATGTTCCCAGCTCTCTGATGTCAGTTAATGGTCACATGACATGCAAGTAAACAAATAAAATACTTTAGTCTTTTTAGTACATTTTGATTTTACATTTTTATGATTTAATTATCAGCATTTTTAGCACCCTGAAGATTCCACTCATGAACCACCAACAAACCCCATTTTAGGAAACCATGGTCTAGATTGATATCCAGTCAAATATATGATATGCACCACTGCAATGCTTTACTAGATTACCCTCCAGCTAGCACTATCAATCCTGTATAGGAGATTCAGAATGCAGCAGCATGTTGGTCTTCAGTCAAAGATATGCCACAGCCATATCACCCTGCAGGCCAAGACCGGTTGCCCACTGAAGCTAAGCAGGGTTGAGCCTGGTCAGTACCTGGATGGGAGACCTCCTGGGAAAACTAGGTTGCTGTTGGAAGAGATGTTAGTGAGGCCAGCAGGGGGTGCTCACCCTGTGATCTGTGTGGGTCATAACGCCCCAGTATAGTGACGGGGACACTATACTGTCAAAAAGCATCGTCTTTCGGATGAGATGTTAAACCGAGGTCCTGACTCTCTGTGGTCATTAAAAATGCCATGACACTTCTCCTGGTCAAATTCCCTCTACTGGCCCTTGTCTATCATGGCCTCTTAATAATCCCCATCCACTTGATTGGCTCTATGACTCTCTCTCCTGTCCACCTGTAGCTGGTGTGTGGTGAGCGCACTGGCGCCGTTGTACTGTGGCTGCCGTCGCATCATCCAAGTGGATGCTGCACACTGGTGGTGGTAGAGGAGAGACCCCCCCCCCCCCCCATGATTGTAAAGCGCTTTGGGTGTACAGCAATACACAATAAAGCGCTATATAAATGCATCATCATCATCATCAAAGAGGAGCCATGTCACAACCCTCTTGTTCGCCAGCATTAAATTTAAGGCTCTGAAGATAGCATATTGGGCCACCTACCAGTCTGCACGCTCTTATCTAAACACTCTCCTTCAGATTTATGCTCCTCCTTATTCCTTGCAGTCAGTCAAAGTGTGATGCCTTGTGGCTACATCAAAACACAATATAGTGTCGAAAAACCTCTTCACTCCCATGATGGTGGAACATGTTCTTTCTTTGGTCTTTCTTTACCTAACAGCAGTAAGGTTCTACAAAATATTAAACCAAAATATCTTAATTTGTTTTCTAAAGATGAACGAAGGCCCTCATGGAACGACATGAGGGTGAGTAATTAATGACAGAATTTTCATTTTTGGGTGAACTATCCCTTTAACTTTCATTGAGCATTGTTTATTAATTTCACAATATTACAATTTTTAGTGTATGTTTTGATCTCATATTGATTAATAACCAAAGTACAGCATTTTACTTCTCATAAATCTATGCATTCCACAAAACTTATTCTAGCACAAATTCAATTTTAGTATATTTTCAAATATGCCTGAAGGTTAATAGTATCCTAAGCTTTAACATGTCTTAAAGTTCACAGAACAAAAACAAAGCCTCTTTTACTGCGTGTGTGATATCAACTTCATTATTTGTACAAACAAAACACTAAGGTCAGTAAATACGCTTATTACAATGGAGTCATTCAGCTTTCATGTATTTCTGCTTTTTAAATATCTGAATATTTGATGTTATTAACCTTGGGATAAATGCTAAAACACTCAACATATTAGAAAAAGCTTGTATAGTTCTCCTCCATTCCCATTAAAAACACACACACAAAAAAGCTCTCACTGCGATCTGTAAATCCTTTTTTTCCCCATATGTGAAGGTGAGGCCAAAAAAAAAAAAGCCTTGTACAGTGCATCTCTTTCTTTGCTGTAGAAACCATAAACATGATGAAGTGAGGTTGGCTTTTACATCATGCATTAAGCTTCAGTGTTAGTCAAATGCTTAAGCTGGTAAATAATTCAGGGAAGGTGATGTACTTCATATTTCCTGAGCTTTGGGATTTATGTAATTTTCCCAACACCAAATGGTGATTGATAGACAGATAATGATGTAATTATCTTAGCGAGACTTGGTGCTCTTCCATTAAAGAGGATAATGTTGCTGTTGTCCTTCTGGAATTCAGTTGCTAATTTTACCCTTTAGAACTATTACGAAACGACAGCCGACATCCTGGAATGAAGGAATCATTTAAGGTGCACAGTCTGATCGCGTGATACAAAGGTTAAACTCTTCTTTTCTGAGCCAGCTTGTAAAAGTTGAATGTGCTTACTTGCTCTGAGCTTTTGAAGGATTACATCCACGCTTTGTTTTATGAAAGGACTAAAAGGTCACACGGCTTAATAGAGAAACCAATTACTTCAGCTCCACTTGATAATGAGAATGTTGATCAGTTGAGTCCTCGCATTCATGTATCAGATTTCCTCACAGCATTTATTATTTATTATTTCCAATTTAAGGTCTAAAACATTCATTCTAGTTGATTGACTTTTGAGGTGATTTTAGAACACCACATCGTTTTCAGTCATCATATGTCTCGTTTCTGCGTGACTTTGTTGTGTTTGGAACAACTTTAAAGTCTGGTAATCCTATTTTTTCGATGATGCCCAGTTTTTTTCCCTGTCAGCAAGTGAAATTTTTTTTTCAGATTTTAAAGTTGTCTAGTATTCAAACTTTTAAATGCTTACACTCTTATGTTTGCATGACTAATCTTAGAGACATTCACACAGGGATTTGCAGCAACAAAACAACTAGAAGTCATATTTTCAATGAGAGGAATTTCCAATGGCATGATTGACTGTTGGCAATGCATTGTGGTCGTGTTCAGTGATGCAGTGTGGTTAAAGCTTACACGCATAGTAAACTGTCTCAATCGTCTTGTGTTCAAAGTGAGTTCGATTTAAGCATTGATAATTATTCTTGTTCATGATATGATGCATTATTTAATGCTTCAATTTATATTCAAACCTTTCCTCTTAGAATGTTCATTTTTAGCAGTAAGCAAACGTATCGTTTATCCTATGTTTTAAATCTTCAGGGCATCCAGAGGTAGAAAGACACTTTATGTCAAGCTGTCACTCAGCAACTGTGAACATCCCATTATGCTGTATACTCTTGCCCTGTTTTTTTATTATTTATTTTTTGTTTTTATTTTTTGCGTAGTAGCCTAGTGGATACATTTCAAGTTCATTAACATCTAATTTATAAGTTAAAATATTCAGAAAGTGGGTAGACTGAGTTTAGACTCGCTAACAGATGTTCTCCTTTCATCGGGCTCTTAATGAAATGCGGTCATCTCATGGAATTTCTGAAGGCAGTCTTCAGTTTTCAACCTTTGCAAGACTCCAAAAAGTTTCTATAAATTTTATAAGTACAAAATGTACCACATTGAGAAATGCATTTATGTTTGTATTTTTAAAATTCTTTTATATACAGGTGCTGGTCATAAAATTAGAATATCATGAAAAAGTTGATTTCAGTAATACCATTCAAAAAGTGAAACTTGTATATTAGATTCATTCATTACACACAGACTGATATATTTCAAATGTTTATTTCCTTTCATTTTGATGATTATAACTGACAACTAATGAAAGTCCCAAATTCAGTATCTCAGAAAATTAGAATATCAATTAAGACCAATGCAAAAAAAAAATATTTTTTAGAAATGTTGGCCAACTGAAAAGTATGAACATGAAAAGTATGAGCATGTACAGCACTCAATATTTAGTTGGGGCTCCTTTGGCCTGGATTACTGCAGCAATGCGGTGTGGCTTGGAGCATTGCTGCAGTACAAAAAGTATTCTCGTAGCTTCATAAAATTAAGGTTGAACCACTGATGTCACTATTCTATGATTGTGGACTATTTTATCGATGTCCTTACTACCTTTCTGGGCTTTGAATGTGGTATTTGCATTGCAGGGTTAGAAAGCTCTTGGATTTCATCCAAAAATATCTTAATTTGTTGTTCCGAAGATTAACGAAGGTCTTATGTCTTTGAATAGACATTAGGAAGTAATGACAGAATTTTCATTTTTTAACATTTTCTAGGAAGGCTGAATTTAGGCATAGTGAAGCAGAGTTGAGAGCATAGAAAATGCCATTAACTCAGTGTAAAACAATAGAAGTCTCCTCCGTGTTTGTGTGTCGGTTAGACAAGTTAATCTCAGCGCTATCCTGTGACATGTTCCCATTCACAATTAGATGTGTCTGCAGTAAACAATACAGTTTACTCTCTGATCCTTTTTTTGCTGTTGAAAGTCTTGTGATGATTGTGTTGTCTTGAAATGATTGTATAAATATATATGCTATCAAATCCAGTCCATGACAAAACAGTAAAAGCACCACCAGATGATACACACAAATGTAATATGTCACTTTCTATAAATGGCTCATGGGTCTTTTCACTAGCAGAGCTTTAAGAAGTGCCGTGTTTGTTTCAGTGGATACATCCTTCAACTAGAGTACACTTGCTTTATATTTGGTAGCTTTGTGAAGAGGAAGTTTGTTTGAGGGCCACATAGTTAGGCTTGAAGTTTGACAACATTTTTATGACCACACAGGTAGGCTATTCCTACACTCAAAAAAAAAAAAAGTTGTTGAACGAACTTAAAATTAGAGTAAACTTTTCCATGAAATTTAATTAAATTTTTCCACCAAAATCTAATTTGTTTGAAGTGATTTGTTGTAATCTTGTTGTATAAACTTAAATTCCTTCAGTGAAGACTACAAAAAAAAATTAGGTCATTCCTACTAGATAAAGTTTTGCCATGCCTAATAGAGAAGATTTTGTCAGGTTAACTACTCAGAATTGTGTCATGCCTACTATATAAAATAATGTCATGTTAACTACATTCAATTTGGTCTCGTCTACTATATCTAACAATGCACTGTCAACTACATACAATTTTGTCCTGCCTACTAGATAAAATTTAAATCATTATACTTTTAGCTAATTTGACACTACATTTACTTCCAAGTAAGAGTGAAATACTTGTGTTCTATTCAATTAAATCCTTTTTAACACTTAGTCTACTGTGAAGAAAAAGTCAATGTTAAAGTCAATACGTTTTGTAACAATCTGTATTTAAAACATGAGCACACAAGAACATTTAACCTTGCATGTCTTCTTACTTACAACTGCAAATATGGCAATTAAACATGCTCACTAAGTTCAAAAATAACAATGCAAATAAAACATGAGCATACAAGAGAATATAACAGCATTTGATTTTTTTTTTTAAACATGAGATTAAATGAATGAGACGAATAAATGAGTGATTGAGAGACTTAATCACCTCTGCCCAAAGTGCAAAAATGGCAATATAACTAACATGAGCATACAAGAAAATAAAACAGCGTTTCTTTCTCTTTTTTTCAGAACTGTAAATGTGAGAATGGCAATTACATGAGTGATCAAGAATAATCACCTTAAACTTATAATCACCCCTGCTCACAGTGCAGAAATGGCAATACAACAATGCCAATACAACACGAAAAGAACACGACCTTACAAGAGAATATAACGCAGCATTTCCTTTTGTTCTTACTGTTAATATGAAAATGGCAATTAAATGAGCAACTGAGAAACTTAAAACCACATGTGTTAAGAACAAACATGTTCAATTAAACAAGAAATCCAAAATTGAGAAAAATAAAAAAAACTGCAGAAAAGTGCAAACACGATAATTCGCATACAACTTAAAGGGGTCCAGCACTACCCACACCTTCTAAGTGAAGAGTTTTGTTTTCAGTGCCTGTGCTTTGGCAGACAGTTTATGTGAGTCCAGCTCCAGAATAATTTTTTGGAGCACCTCAAAAGTGTAACGGAGCTCCTGTGGATAGGTAAGATTTAAAGAGTATATAAGTCCAAGTAGCATGGCTGTAGCCAATGCTACATTACCTAAACCAGAGAGCACCTCCACACCTTCCAGCACAATGCCGATATCTTCAGGGTCTTCTGTTGCATCAGCAAATTCATGCTTTACAACATAGACCCCCAAAACGGTCTTCTTGATGTCCGCCTCGGTGCTCGCAGGGTCAACATCCTTTGAGAAAAAAAAAAAAAAATTGTAAATGTATGGCATATAAAAAATGAACACTTGCAGAAATTATGCAATAGTATTATACTATACAGCATGTGACTCATTCTAAATGGTCAGTCTGTCATGTAAAATCAAGAAGTTTTGATTTTTATGCTCCATGTGTCTTTTTCTTTCTTTTTTTTTTTTTTTATTTTGATGAAAACTGCAATATTAAAAACACGTGTACTCAGCTTGTTTTAGACTTGTAGACCTCAATGGAATAGTTCTAAATAAATTAATTAATAAATATCAGTACAGTAATGTAATAAAATGTACTGTTTACCCAAAAACATTAGAAATACTGTGACACTGAAAAAACACATTTTTGGAGAGAAATAATTAAAAATCCAACAAATTATATAAACCTTTTTTTGGTCAGGAAAAGGAATATTTGACAAATTAACAATATTAACAAATTAGATTTTTAAAATCCACATATTTTCAATTTCAATCAAAACATTTGACATGTACGGATCAGTTTCAAGAGCCATAAATACTTATTTCACATCAATATTACTATCTTTAAACCAGTGGCTGTGTGGAGTACAAAGGTTTAAAGGGAAGTTAACATCAGTCATTTTTAATTAATATCTTGACTTTACAATTTACTCAACATTTTAAAATATAAATATATATATATATATATATATATATATATATATATATATATATATAAAGTGTCTCTGCTTTTATACCAAACAAACCATTTTAGGCGCTGTTCATGTCACATCTTTTTTGCATGCTCAAATTTGTTATTATTACTTGTGATTAATGTTTTTTGTAATGAAAGTACTCAATACTCACCAAATACTCCCTCACTAGATCCTGTGGATCTTCATTCAGGTAGATGCATAGCCCTTTGAGAATGCACTCTCGCTTGGTCTCTATGGTGGTGTTCTAAGAAAACAGACACAATAAAACATTTTATTAAAGATCTGATTAGTGTTGTTGATGTTCATACATTTGACATAACACCCTCTAATACACATCTCTGAGCCCTTATGCATTACATAGCACTATATAAATAGCTTGCATTAAAAAGCTATTTGAAAAAAAATGTGATTAAAAAAATTACAAATAAAGAAACAATACAACCTGAGACATTGGCACCATCACATCCTGAATCCTTTTTCTAATCACTCCACCCTTTTTGGTAAACACTTTTAGCAGATCATCAGAGAACCGATCCAGTTGGGACAGGAATTTGGACTGTAAAGGAAGGGTTGTGATCCGACGAAATTCAGCATTTATCTGAAGACATAAATTACAGAGGTCAGAGGTCCGCTGGCAGAACCTTGCTCCTTCAGGCATGGATGTTTGGCTACCAGTGCTTCAGCCACTTCACTGAACTCAGAATCAGATGGATATGCCTTGTAGTTTATTATTTCCTCTGCCAAAGCATCTAGGATACCTGACTTGAGTTTGGGGTCAGGAATCAAAACTTTGCCATGGGTTCTGAATGCTGAGTTGCCCTGATCCAATTTCAATTGAACATCATAAGGGAAACGAGGCAGAATGAAAGGTGTTGGCCATAATGATGACCTTGCTGATGTGGAAGAAGACAAAATGTCAACATCTGAAGTCTCAGCCGATGAGTTCTCATTATCAGCATCACAGGATTCAGAAGAATTACAATGGGCAAGGGAACTGAACTCATCAGGCATATGGCTGGAAGAACTGGAGCTAGAGGTAAAAAAACAACCCTGACCGTGTCTTTGTCAGCGAGGTCAGAGACTGATGTCAAGTTCATGAATTCATTGAAGTCTTTATCCATATTTTGAAGATGAAACTGCTGCCCTTGGAGGCCACATTCATTTTCAATCTTTTTGGAGAGTACATTCAGAGATGCTGGCATGCCATCACTGAAAGTGAGCCTCTGAGAATTGTCATTGCCCCATACTACCTGCAGTTTGAATGACGCCATTTCCTTTCCTAATCTGTAAAAGACAAGACCATGTTTTAGTGTCAACCAGACATATAAAGCTCATTTAGTATTATAACCATTTAAATCTGAACAATAATGTTTACTAACAGAAAAAGGGTCTATAGTAGTACACAGGAACAATAAGACTGCTGGACCACAAACCTGTCATGGTCAGGAATCGTTTCAAAGTAACCATCTTCATAGATTCAATGGAGTAAGCTGCCAAAGGGTATGGATCTGTTAAATCAGCAACTTCAAGCAAGGTGATGTCACTTGTAGCATTTATTTCAAAGGCACGGTAGTGTTCTCTGTACCATGATGACATTCTCTTCACAATGAAGCACAACCTTTCCTGAACCAAGCAGATTTGAAGGATCTCACAAACGTCTGGCAGCCCACTTGTAGAGCCTTGTGCAACTACCATTCCATTTCTGAACTCTACACCCTTACTGATCACACTGTTGGTCAGGTGTACTTCACTTGCACTTGGATACCTCAACTTAATTTTCTCAGCAGCTGCTTGGTTCAGAACATCAACTGAAACTGCTGAAATGTCGTGGGCTTCAAAGTCAGGTTTCTGTAGGCTACAAGGCCTCATGTAGTAAGAAATCATCAGCTGGTGTTTCACTGCTAATGACAGTGGCACGTTTTTAAAGCATTTTGTATGCTGTGAAACCTGCTTGAAGAAGCTATGTTTAGCTTCATAGCGCATGGTCCACTGCCCTACAAGTGGACCATACAACTTTATGAGTTCAGCATATAGTGCTCTACAAAATGATGTTTTGGTAGCAACACAACTCCTGGAAAAAGCTCTGTGTACTTCTGTCTATGTTCAGTAATTTTGCATTCAAGATATGCAATTGTGTCATCGGTGTGAAACCTAGCCACAGCAAGTTCCACTATGTCCTTCAAATCCAAAAGAACTTGCCATGCCAATTCGTCCTCTGGAATCAAATGACCTAACATCAACGGGAGCAACCTTAACAACGTCCAGTTTTCATGTCCGTTGCCTCCTATCGTGTTTCTGCTTGCAATGTTATGTGGTATCACATGTGGTTTGCCTTATCTGTTCCTGTATAAGGAAATGTAGCGATGCTCTTGTTGAGAGTTTCTACAGTGAAATATTTTTTGGATACAAGAAAAGAAAGGCACTGTGCAAGCTCAATTGGCACAATTCCCTCCAAAAGGTCGTGTAAAATATCTGGTGGATACCCAGACTTATAAGTCTCGAACACTTACACAGAAGTGTTCGAGATGCTTGGTGAACACACACTCTTTTTTAACCCCAAAGGAAGGAGAATTTGTTTGCTGAGCTAGCTTCACATGAGATTCATGATTTTCTTTTGACCTTCGTACAAAAGAACCAGAACGGACCTCATTTGTCTGAATATCTGAGCGTTTCGCTAAGCAAAATCGACAGAAATATTTCCCAGAAAAGTTTTCAATAAAACCTGCTATCCCATGCGCTGCAAGGTTGTCTGCTACTACAAACTGAAGGGCACCTTTGAGGAACTTTCCCAATTGAGAGACAAAGACTCCATGTTGCTCAAGAATACGCAAATCTTGAATGAGAGGTTCGAGAACTCTATGGTACCCAAATTTCTTCACATCCTCAGTTTTACAAAGCACTGCTAAGTAAATTTTAGACAAAGCTGAATTTGATCCTGGAGGTAGGTTGTTTAAAATCCAATAAATAGCACAGATTTTGTGTATCTTCCGAGAGGTGCCAAGGGGATTGCAAATTTCAAAATCGTCCACATACAAACTTAAAGACAATCTCAACTCCTCCCCTGAGAAAAATATGTTCTCTTTATAAACTTTGCCATCCTGAAATGTTCTGTACTCTTGACAATCTTCACTGTACTGCTGAGTTCTGTGGTTCTGAACAATGCAGTCCACTACATCTCTTCGTTTCAAGATCTGCTGTAAAGATTGCAGTATGGGGATGTACTGATAGGTTTTGTTTTCTTTAAAATCAAGAATATATTCCGTTGGCTCTACAACATGAAAATTTTCTTTGTAATACCTCTTGCGCTGGTAATCAGAGCTAAGAGGACCACCCTTGCCAATAGCTTTGAACAAAGGGGTAGAGGCGGATGCTGCTGAAGCGATTTCCTGAACAACTGGTTTATCAACAGTAATGTTATGACTCTGCAACACGTCCTGAATATTTTTAATCGAGAGGGGCGCTGATGCAGATGTATGCAAAAAATGCAATTCCTCCAAAAATTTATTTACTACAGTAGCTTGCACATGTCTAACATGCTCTAATTTTAACAATGCTGCAGCTAAATTAGTCTCAATAATTTTTGACAAGTCTAATACTACAGAATCACTGCTTTGATAAAGACTGACCGTTGCATCTACACTACACATATCATCATCCTCCAAAACATCATCTTGCAAGTCCTCAGATTCCCCTGAAATTTTAACTACACCAGGCTTGAAATCTTTACCTGAATGTGGATTATGCTTTCTGTTCTTGTGAGACTGATAAGTTGCATATATATTATATATTAAATATTAAATATATATATTTGAAACTTTTGATTGTAACCCTAGACACAACTGAATGCAGAGCAGAGCAAGGTTTCATACATTAATTCATGGTACTGAATATCTGCCAGGCTTTTCTGTCCTCTCTGTTCTGCGATTCTTCATGCTATTTGATACGTTTAGTAAAACAAATAAAAATAAAAATGAACGACTGGACATATTAATGACTGCACCGTGCCGAGTCCTGAAACCTAACATCAGCTACAAACTACACACTTAAGAGCTATTTTCATACAATGCTCATAGAAAAATTACTTTCTGCTATGCAACAAGATGTTAACAAAGCATATTTTAATTAATTTGTTAATTAAATTTGATGGATGGTGATAGATTAAAAATGTCCACTTACCCTTCTCACACGTTCGCCGCTGAACAATCCATTTTTTTTTTTTTTGCCGCTGAAATCCATGTGCGTCACATTTTCATCTTGATGACGTACATCCGGTTAAGACGAACGAAAAATATTCTTGTTGACTCAATTTAAAAAAAAATTGTAAATCAAATTTTTTTAAAATTACATTGTATATATTTAATACAATTAAGTTGGGACCATTTTTACCAAGAGTTATGTTGTATGAGCTCATTTTAATTAATGAAATTGAACAAAGAGCAAAAATCATTTTTTTGAGTGTAGGTATACTCTTGTTTTGGAAATGCGAATAACTTGTCCCTAGTACATAATAAATATCACTTAAATTTCATATTTTAAGTCATACTTCTGGGGTGTCATAAAGTCAGCCAAGCACCTATAGTATGAAATAATTTTTCATGCCACAGTTTTGTGCACTAAATTGTACCTTAGGTAATTAAAAAGGGCATTTCACACATTTGTGAACTGAGTTTTGTGGAGAGCTATGTTGTGAAATTGACTTTCGTTTGCTCAAAATTAGGGCTGTCATGATTCCTCGATTCAATTTGAGGACTCGATTTAAAAAAAAAAAAAAATCCTCAGTTACATTTTGCTTGTCGGTTAACCGGCAAAATACCAGAAGTGTCACATTTGTGAATTCTGTGCTATTAAGAATTCACAAATGTTACGAGTCAAATAAATGTATGCAATGCAGGTTTAATACTGTATATGTGCTTTAATTCTTAAAAATTAAACGTACGTGCGTGTCAGATCGGCTCCGTTCACAGTAAATGCCGCTCCACACAAGGGTTGTGACGGTGAGGAAATTTTCCAACCAGTTAATCGATGCGTGACCATTCCATCTTTCCATCTCACTTTTCTTAGGTTTTAAATATAGCCTGTAGGCGCCATGCGCATGTTACTTTCACTTTTAATTTGCGGCAATTCGGCGTCAAGCAGTTGTTTGTTTTTAGTTTTTCCCTGTTTTTCCCTCTTTTCCTCACTTTCCTTTGCTTAAATAGCTTATAAAAGCTCCGTGCGCGCTTTACTTTCACTTTTAAATTAGCGGCAGTTCGCCATCAAACAAAATACAACGTAGAACATAGAACTTTTATTAATAAAACGAATAAAAATACACCATGCTATATGCCTAATATAAAATAACAAATAACTTACACAAATTTTAAATAGGTATACAAAACTAAAAATCAGTAAAGATTGAGGAACACATAATTATGAAACATAGAACATTAGCAAAACGAATAAGAAAGTTTGGAGGCACGGACGGCATAGGCCTACATCTTGATGTAAAATAATGGAAATAATGATGTAAAATAAAATTAAAATCAGCAAATAGCTGTGAAACCAAATAAATGAGAAACTAATGTTTTTTTGTTTGTTTTTTTTTTACTTCCATTATCACTTAGATTAATGGCAGAAGTCAACCGGCTTTTCAAAATCCAAAATATTTTTTAAAACAGGCGCTTTTACATTTCGTTTTGAAACTCTTCTTCCATGGTCTTGTCTGTCTCACCCGGGTGTGTCTCACTGGTACTGGAAAGTGAAGCTGTGGCCTCTTTGATCGCACCCTGGTGGCTGGCTGCAGTACAGGTCATAAACCCCGCCCTCTCCATGTAAACGAATGGGACTTGTCATAAGAAAAAAACTTCCAATACAATTTTCCAAAATATGATTTTTGTCATTTAAGGTAGTTATCACGCTGATATATATTTACTCATGATGGCAGCGACCATACTGAGATGTTTTGGCTTCACTTTTCTATAATGGAAGGAAGCAGAGACGTGTCATCCATCTTTTTTTTACAGTCTATGGTCTCACCTCACTCTTCTTGTCAGTCAGCTCGAATCACTCTCCTCACGTGATAAATTAAATCTGATCTGTGATGTTAGTGTGCTGCATTGAGCAGCCGCGTTCAGTTTTAATTGTAGTGTCCTCTAACTGAACTAAATGAATTTTATTACTATAAAAAAAATATATAAATGACGGTGGGGGATGGTGCCGCGGTGGCAAGTGACGTAACCGGTGTTGCGGCTTAACACCAGTATCACCGCCAACACCGTCTATCGCAGCAAGCCTACTCCACACAAACTGTTATCATTTACGTGTGGAGTGTCTCAAACTCCATCTCTGCATATTGTTGTGGGTTTGGGTTTGTTTTGAGTTTGAGCTCCGTTAAGTTGATTCTTTATCGTCTATTTTCTATCTTAAAAACAATTTTATACACTATCATTTTCGTTTCTATAACGTGTGAATATATCCACTATAGCATTCTAAAACAAAACCAATCAGAGCACCTTGTTATCACTAGTTTTATTTTGATTTCTCGAGTCTGTTATTAGCTTATAGCCCGTTAGCATCGGCAGCGTGGCTGCCACTAATCTCACTTACATTGCTAATACTCTATTCACACACATTACCATTGTTTCACTGTTACTTGCTTAAATGGCGGATTTGTGTCTACCTTTGAGTGCAGGTGAGGACATATTCGAGCTGCATTTGGTGCAGCTGGAGCTGGAAGCCGTGGAGAAGCAGATCCGCGACCTGGTGGAGAAGCAGGCCCAGCTGAGAGAGCGGAGAGCCGCGCTGGAAACATCCCAGGCTGACGCTCACAAGTCTGGGGTAAGTATACAGCACGCTGCTATCACTCCCACCACCTCTACTCTGTGTGTTTCTCTGCACAGACCCTGTGCACCCAGGACACAATCTTTGCAGATGTCCTTCACTCCGGCGCCGGGACGCCACGGATCCTGGGTGCACCATCAGCGGAAGACGCGAGCCAAGCCCCGGGCGACAACCTCTCCCCCTCCACCGCCTCCGGCCTTCAATATCTCCACCCGGAACCGCTTCACTCCCCTCTGTGAGATGGAACGCGACACTGTGATCGTCGGAGACTCCATCGTCCGGCTGAAGGTAAAGTGCACACTCACTGTTTCCCCGGTGCTCGTGTTCTCGATGTTTCTGCGCAGATACCCGCGATCCTGAAGGGCGACGAGAGCATCGGTGCTGTCGTGCTGCACGCGGGGGTTAATAACACCAAGCTGTGGCAGACGGAGACACTGAAGAGGGACTTCAGGAGCCTGATCGAGACGGTACGCAGCACATCGCCTGCGGCGACGATCATCGTGTCAGGACCGCTTCCCACGTATCGACGAGGAAGCGAAAGGTTCAGTAGACTGTTTGCTTTAAACGAATGGTTATTGTCATGGTGTAAAGAACAGAAACTGCTCTTTGTTAATAATTGGAATATTTTCTGGGAGCGTCCTAGGCTTTTCCGTGCTGATGGTCTGCACCCCAGCAGAGTCGGAGCGGAACTCCTGTCGGACAACATCCCCAGGACGCTATTCTCCATCTGACTAGTAAGCCAATTCTCAAATAACTGCTATGATGACTTTTGTTCTATATTTCATTAGATTTTTAAGGCAAATCATTTATAAATCTATGCAAACACAGGAGGTTACATCAATATCTTTCTCAATATGCTGTTTATTGCAATTTCAAAATAAGGGTTTAAACCATCGCTTTGAGTTCACACATTTTGATGTCTACATATTCAAGACATTACAGTGTCTGTAGCATTTCTGTCATAAAGAAATGGAAAAATATTAAAGTGGATTCATAGTGAATTAAATGTTGTATAGTCAATATTAAACAACTAGATTGTGCTGTGAAGTATAAAAACAATTGTCCGGCCGTTGGCATCTTCTGCGGTCATTTGTATGTGTAATGCACATTAGCTCTATTGTTTATAATAAATTATGTATTTTAACACTTTTATTCAATAAAACCATATGATTACTTGCTTGTATATGTATTTAAAGTAATTTTAAAGGCTATTTTTTCACTTGGGTCTCTTTTTATTACCACAAAAATTGTATTCTAGTTATCCGATTACTCGATTAATCACCATAATACCGTTTACTCAGATTACCAAAAATAATCGTCAGTGACAGCCCTAATACTTTATTCTTTTTGAGGCAAACATTACTACACAATACTCAAAATATGATCCTGCATTTGCAAACTTATGAAACAAATATAAACCCTAAGAAGCTGCCATTGAGATGAATGAGAATGCTTAATGGACCGCTCTCTCCAGGTGTTATAGAACTCCCCAGGTTAAAACGTTGCAATATGTGGCTAAAGATAATCAGAGAATTCTCAGGCAGTAAATTATCTGATTGTTGAAACATTATAAACTGCTGATTTATGTTTGATTGTTTGACAGTGGGAACACAAATTTCATGTAATAGATTCAAATTTGTGTGTTTTCAATAGACTAATTATCCCATTTATGTCTTTCTTTTTAAACGATCAGCAGTCTAGATACACAAGATGAAATGTCCCAAACACAGAGAAAGCTGGAATACAAATAGTGGAATATCACAACACCATCAACAAGAAGAACTGCTGGGTGATCTCACCTTTCTGTCATAAGAGACAGTGTGACCAGTCATTACCGGTGTCATTCAGCACTTGATGATGTGTACCTGTTAGCAGTATCAGTGATGTACTACAGATCAGTTGTTACCATGGTCACAGCAATGGAAGTGCCAGTTATATTTTGTGCTGGTGTAATATCTTATAGACTCCGAAGCAATTTATACGTTTTTTCACTGTGTACCAAACAGTATGTACACTGAGAATACTTCTTAATGCACGTACAGTCTATGTCTAGCTTTCTTCAATTCAGATTGCACAGATAAAAATTTAGGGCTGCGTCCAAAATCGCATACTGTCTGAGTAGGTGCTTCTTTTTAAATAATTACTTTACGGGTTTAAAAAAAAAAAAAGTGTTTTATATAGTATGAGTGTGTATATATGATTTTAATCTGGATGTACTACACTCTAAAAAAACATGGTTCTTTAAAGGTTCTTTACACATAGTAATAGTTCTATTTAGAACCATATCATCCTAAAGAACCATTTTATGCTGAAATTGTTCTTTGTGTTAGAGTTTAGGATTCTTTAGTCCCGCCTTTTTGTTTTTTAAATCTGTAACTGTCAAAGGCATATAATTATTGATTTACTGGAGTTCAATCATCCAACTACACAACCCAATCTCATGAAAGTGCATATAAATAGTACGGCAAATAAAAATGAAAACTTGTGGTATTTATACGCAAAAATGTACTTTGGCGTGTATATGCAATGCCATGGGTAGGATTAGGGTTGTGGGGTAGATGCATATCATATGTACGTGAAAACTGCGTTTTATATGCACGCCAAACACATTCGTATCATATACAGTATATGCTAAAGTCCATTTTTGCATATCATCACCACGAGTTTTAGTTTTTATTTGGCGTACTATTATATGCATTTTCATGAGACCAGGCTCAACAACAGAGACGGTCAACATACTCTCGACAGGTAAATGAGGGTGAGTAATTAATGACAGAATTTTCATTTTTAGGTGAACTATCCCTTTAAGACCTATGTTTTCTTTGGCATATTAGCGTCAGCGTTACTTCACTATCATTCACAGATCCTCTCCTGTGGCCTCATGGGATATTCTGATGAATGCATGCTTCAGAATTGAAATCAAATTCAACTGATAACTGGAAATAGTTGATCATCTGTGAACTTTTACCTACTGTTTTATGAATACTGTGAATTTGGACATAATACTGTTTTCAAATATCATTTGTCGATTTGTATGCGATTTCAAATGCAGCCTTGGAAATCAGATTTAACGCATGAGTTTTTCAGATAATAATTTGAGTACATTTTGGGGAAATTAAAATGAGGAGTCTTGAAATTTTTACCTGAACCAAATGTTAATTTTGTATGACTACATCACCCTGTTTGTGTCTGTCAGATGTCCCTTCATTGCAAAATAACGAACAGCTGTATTTTGTAATTCATCCTTTTTACACAGCCTTAAAAGACAGAATTTCATCTAAATGGCTTTTTTGAGGGCTGGTCTGTGCTTTTTATGGAATAACATCTGTTCTGCTTCATTGCTTGGTTGCAGTCCATCTTTTCATCTCAGTCAGCCGAGTACATAAAGATTAAGTACTGTTTTGTGGTGGTTTGCACATTGATGGAATGGAATCTACTGTGCTTTAAAAATGCTCCACAGGAAAGGAACCAATCAGACATATCACTGACTGTGTGCCTTCACTTGTCCATGCAACAGTGTTACTGGAGACTTTGAGGAAGGCACAAATGTCGTTTTTGAAGACAGCTGAGAATGTATTGATATGCTGATTGGAAATATCTAGCCAGGGGACAAATGTGCTGGCTGCTGATGCATTAATTGGGAAGGCGGCTGTGGTGTTCACAGCTCCTGCTGGGAGCCCTGCCTCTCCTCAGACTTATTCAAAACACATCCAGACAAGCACCCACGCTGCTCCACACACATTGTGCAGAAACCAACACGAGGAATCTGGCGGCTTTGCCACATTGTCGGCCAGTGTTGTCTGGGCAGGCTGACGGAAAGCAAGAAAGATGAGTGTAGTCATTTTTTCTTTTATTCGCATCTCGGTTGACAGGGAGCAGTTTCAAAATACCAGTCCTTTTTGAGAAATGGTGAAAGGTGATGAAAAGGAGCAGTGATGAGGAGTGTGGATCGGTCAGTCTACCCCAGAACTAACTATACACACCACATGCAGGTAAATTTCACCCTTTCACATTGACATTGAGTCAGCTCTCTTTAAGAGAAACATTAAATGACATCCATAGCTAGGACCCTTTAGTGTGGCGTACAGACTAGAACTTTGCAGGTTAAACATTGACTGATCCCGCGAACGAAACAAAAAAGAGAAAAGGTATATCATTACGGTTTGTGTTGAGGTTCTCTTAACTGTTCTTTACTCAGACAGATGGTTGCTTTCAGCCTGCTTTATTGAATAAACTGCTGACAGAAGAGTAAGCATATACAACTGAATAGACAGGCTCTTGGTCTCCACACAGGGGCCTGCGTCTGCCAAATGCTTTTTGGTAATGTAATGACTTCAGTTCATTCGCAGTTAAAGACAGAATATATGACGAGACTGTTGTGTTAGAAGGAAATGCAAGTTGATGCACTGACAAGCCTGGGACTGAATCTGAATATGTTTAATGCAATGCTGAATGATTGAATTTCTCACATACAGTAGTGAGCTATACACTCAAGAAGGAACACCACAATAATAAAAAACAAAACTTTGCATAACTGTGAGAAATAAAGATTGTGCCATTTAAAATGACATGTAACATTTAATTTAAAAGTCACAATTGTCAAAAATAGTAATTATTGTGATATGTAGTCATAATTATGAGATACAAAGTTGTAATTATGACAATTATGTTTGCAGTCGTCAAAAAAGGTAACAATTGAGATATGTTGCTAATGTTACGTTTACTTACTTACTTTTTTACTTTTGTCATTTAGCAGACGCTTTTGTCCAAAGCGACTTACAAATAAGAAAAAGTAACTAAAACTACTCTATAAATACTATATACCCACATATGTAAGAAAATAAAGAAAATAAATAAATTACATCAAATTGACACATGCATATAACAACATTTCAATAATAAACATAAATAAATATAATAAATGAATAATAAAATAATAAATGAAAAAGCTCAAATAAAAAGCGATACTTCTATCCCTTGCCGGTGTCCCTGCCGGAGTCGCACGGTAGAGTTGATGGTCTTCACACTAAGAGGGCTTCACACGACGACTGCCGCGACCGCTGCCGCGGTATAATAACCTTTTTTATACCAATCCAACAAATCATCATTTCAATTCAGCTGAACCCACTTTCCTGTTTATCAACTAAAAATGGCCAAGCAAGTGCACACACTGACAAGATACGCGATACAGTACGAGACCAAACGCGATTTCAGCACCTCTCAACACAGTAAACAAAATAAGCGTTAGTTAATGTTAGATGCAGTATTATCAAAAATAGTATAGCTAAAGTTTAAAATGTGAGAAACAGTCAGAATAACTACAATTAATATTGTAATTTTCAAAAATAGTATCAGTTGACATGTAAATGTGCAAATGTGAGATACTTTCAGAATTTCTGGAAAAAATATTGCAGTCGTCATATATAGCAATAATTGAGAGATATAAAGAATATGTGAGAAAACTATGTAATAATGAGGAAAAACACAATTGTGACAAAGTTGCAGTCGTGAGAAATAAAGTTTCAGTTGTGAGATATAATTCTGCAATTGTCTGAAATTTTTTTAGCAATTATCTATTGTTTTTTTTTCTTCTAATTGTTCAGTGGTTCATAAAAGTGTGCTTCCTGTAACAATAGTTTTATTGCATAAAATTATTTTTCCAAAACAATTGACAGAAACAGTGACAGACAGTCACGCGTGTTTTGAGTTTGAGCTCCGTCAAGTTGATTCTTTATCGTCTATCTTCTATCTTAAAAACCATTTTATACACTATCATTTTCGTTTCTATAACGTGTGAATATATCCCCTATAGCATTTTAAAACAAAACCAATCAGAGCGCCTTATCGCTAGTTTTATTTTGATTTCTCGAGTCTGCTATTAGCTTATAGCCCGTTAGCATTGGCAGCGTGGCTACCGCTAATCTCGCTTACATTGCTAATACTCTATTCACACACATTACCATTGTTTCACTGTTACTTGCTTAAATGGCGGATTTGTGTCTACCTTTGAGTGCAGGTGAGGACACATTCGAGCTGCATTCGGGGCAGCTGGAGCTGGAGGCTGTGGAGAAGCAGATCCGCGACCTGGTGGAGAAGCAGGCCCAGCTGAGAGAGCGAGGAGCCGCGCTGGAAACATCCCAGGCTGACGCTCACAAGTCTGGGGTAAGTATACAGCACGCTGCTAACACTCCCACCACCTCTACTCTGACACAGACCCTGTGCACCCAGGACACGATCTTCGCAGATGTCCTTCACTCCGTCGCCGGGACGCCACGGATCCTGGTTGCACCAGCAGCAGAAGACGCAAGCCAGGCCCCGGGCGACAACCTCTCCCCCTCCGCCGCCTCCGGTCTTCGAGATCTCCACCTGGAACCGCTTCGCTCCCCTCCACGAGACGGAGCGCGACGCTGTGATCGTCGGAGACTCCATCGTCCGGCACGTTCGTGCTACATTAGCTGAAGGTAAAGTGCACACTCACTGTTTCCCCGTTGCTCGTGTTCTCGATGTTTCTGCGCAGGTACCCGCGATCCTGAAGGGCGACGAGAGCATCGGTGCTGTCGTGCTGCACGCGGGGGTTAATGACACCAAGCTGCGGCAGACGGAGACACTGAAGAGGGACTTCAGGAGCCTGATCGAGACGGTACGCAGCACATCGCCCGCGACGAAGATCATCGTGTCAGGACCGCTTCCCACATATCGACGAAGACACGAAAGGTTCAGTAGACTGTTTGCTTTAAACGAATGGTTATTGTCATGGTGTAAAGAACAGAAACTGCTCTTTGTTAATAATTGGAATCTTTTCTGGGAGCGTCCTAGGCTTTTCCGTGCTGATGGCCTGCACCCCAGCAGAGTCGGAGCGGAACTCCTGTTGGACAACATCCCCAGGACGCTATTCTCCATCTGACTAGTAAGCCAATTCTCAAATAACTGCTATGATGACTTTTGTTCTACCCACTTAACCTGTTAACGTTTACCAGAGCGACGGCGCACTGAAGCGTTTTTTCCCCCACTAGTTTAATGTTTATGAATGAATTTAACGTGAAAGAATATCATTAATCTTGACAAACTATATATCATTCTGAAGGTCTAAGCCTCAAGCATCGACGACAGATTGCTGTTTTCCGATGGAAAGCTTATAAGGAATGTATTTGCTACATTTGTGTGAGCAGTACACATCAAAACAGGCAGAATAAAAAAGCAGTACGTACCAGATTCATTGTAATAACGAATCACAAACGCGTCCACTACTGAAATCCCAGTTTAGTTAGAGAGGTAAGGGTCCACAGAACAACATCCCAGCGAGCACTTTTAGTCCAATGAAACAATAACATTGTAATAAGGATGAATATTCCTTTGTTTACGTTTCATTTCTTCGGGAGAGTTATAGTTCGCGTCCATTATGGAATAAATTACGCTCAAAAACAGCGTCTTGGTGGTAAAAAAACAACACGGTGTTGTAGCATACAGTTTTACAAACAGAATGAGACCGTCCACGGAAAAAAAAGTCTCATATAAGCAGAATATAGTTTATTTGAATTTGGCACTCTCTCCTGCCAGCCATGACGCACGCTGTGACGCAGCTGTCATCTGAGCGGGGCGTAACTTAGCGATCTGCTTTTTACATAAAAAACGTCTTTTTTTTTTTCTTCTACATTTTTTATATGTGTGTGTGTGTGCATTGTGTGGGGAATGTGGCCGTATCTGCATGATTATCATATGTATGGACGGACATCAGTGTGTTTATTACCGACTCTATGACGGCTATCATTGTGATTCAATGATCAGCTATTATTGATTATATGGCCCATCTGTATGATTATCATCTGAATGGAAGCACATCAGCGTGTGATTACTGACTGTATGACCATGTCTGGCAATATCACTTCAAGTCTGGCAATCAGAATATATACTTTTATATATGCAATTTGTTTTCCTTTTTTATTACTCAAATAATTATTTTTGTATTTTATGGTGCTCAAATAAATCTGTCTATTATTTTATAATTGAAAACCTATGCAGGAATATGTATAATGACTAAAATAGCTTGTATAATTCTGCAATCCATTTGGTGGTTATTTTTCCTCAAACGGGGGGGTGGGAGGACTATAAATAGTTTCAGAAAAAATATTGCAGGAATCTCATTTTTCATGGTATCTTCTTCAAATTTGAAATATGAACTCATGAGACATGTGGCTTTCAATCCATTACTTTTCTGTATTGCTCCAGGACTTATTTCATGTATTTGTATATGAAATAAAAAAACATTCAGTGTGGAAAAATATTTTTCAAGGCACGTCAGTGTCTATAACTTTTTATCTTTTTGAACATTATCAACTCTGGATGATAGATAGTAAAGCTTAGAGTGTCTTCTTTCCAAAGATACCTAATTTGTTTGTGTAGCACACTTTGTCAGGAACTGTTACCATTTTAATTTAGGCCCACAATGGGGGGTGAAGGTTAACAGGTTAAATGATAGAAGTACTTGCGTTGTCCAATCTATACAGACTGTGTCTGTGCCCCGAATAGCGAGGTCAAAATATAAATTTAATGCAGGATCTAGAAAAAAATCTGATCGTGATTAAACCAGAAAAACGCAAAATAAATGAACAAAAACCATTTTTAAAGCTTGGGCTCCTAAATATTAGATCACTCGCACCCAAAGCAGTTATTGTAAATGAAATTATCACAGATAATAATTTTGATGTACTCTGCCTGACTGAAACCTGGCTTAAACCAAATTAATATTTTGGTCTAAATGAGTCTACTCCACCAAGCTACTGTTATAAACATGAGCCCTGTCAGACTGGTCGTGGCGGCGGTGTGGCAACAATATATAGTGATATTCTCAATGTTACTCAGAAAACAGGATACAGGAGGTTTAACTCATTCAAAATACTTCTGCTTTATGTTACACTGTTAGATATGCAAAAGAAATCTCTCTTATCTCTTGCTCTGGCTACTGTGTATAGACCGCCAGGGCCATATACAGATTTCCTAAATGAATTAGCAGATTTCCTCTCAGATCTATTAGTTAATGTTGATAAAGTGCTAATTGTCGGAGATTTTAACATTCACGTTGATAATACAAATGATGCGTTAGGACTTGCGTTTACTGACCTAATAAACTCTTTTGGAGTCAAGCAAAATGTCACCGGGCCCACTCATCGTTTTAATCATACGCTAGATTTAATTATATTGCATGGAATTGATCTTACCGATATAGATATCGTACCTCAAAGTGATGATGTTACTGATCATTTCCTTGTATCGTGCATGCTGCGTATTACTGATATTAATTATATGGCTCCGCGTTATCGTCCGGGCAGAACTATTGTTCCAGCCACCAAAGACAGATTCACAAATAACCTGCCTGATTTATCTCAACTGCTCTGTGTATCCATAAATACACATGAACTAGACGAAATGACTAGCAACATGGGCACGATCTTCTCTAATACATTAGAAGCTGTTGCCCCCCTCAAATTGAAAAAGGTTAGAGAAAAATGCACTGCGCCATGGTACAACAGTTATACCCATTCTCTCAAGAAAGAAACTCGTAATCTTGAGAAACTCGTAATCGCAAATGGAGAAAAACTAACTTTTATTTAGCACAGTGGCTAGATTAACAAATAATCGCCACCCGATCTAAATATTCCCTCACAGTTTAATAGCAATGACTTTATGAATTTCTTTACTGATAAAATAGATAACATCAGAAATACAATATCAAATGTAGATTCTACTGCGTCTAGTATTTCAGCTTCATTCATCGCACCCAAAGAAAAACTGCAGTGCTTTACAACTATAGGACAGGAAGAGCTAAATAAACTTATCAGTGCATCTAAACCAACAACGTGTTTATTAGATCCTGTACCCACTAAACTGCTGAAAGAGTTGTTACCTGTAGCAGAAGAACCGCTTCTCAATATTATTAACTCATCGTTATCTTTAGGTCACGTCCCAAAACCATTCAAGCTGGCGGTTATTAAGCCTCTTATTAAGAAACCACAACTAGATTCTAATGAACTGGCAAATTACAGACCCATTTCAAATCTTCCGTTTATGTCTAAAATTTTTGAAAAAGTTGTGTCTGCTCAATTGTGCTCCTTCTTGCAAAAAAAATTATCTCTATGAAGAATTTCAGTCAGGTTTCAGGCCTCACCATAGTACAGAAACTGCACTTGTTAAAATTACAAATGACTTACTTCTTGCTTCAGATCAAGGCTGCATCTCATTGCTAGTATTACTTGATCTTAGTGCTGCGTTCGACACTATCGACCATGATATACTCATAGATCGATTACAAAACTATACTGGTATTCAAGGGCAGGCTTTAAGATGGTTTAGATCCTACCTGTCTGATCGCTACCACTTTGTTCATTTAAAAGGAGAGTCATCACAATTATCACCAGTAAAGTATGGAGTACCACAAGGATCTGTCCTAGGTCCTCTGCTATTTTCAATATGCATGTTGCCTCTTGTTGTGTCTGGTGACTATAATATGACATTTTCTAATCAATTCCCAGCAACTAATCAAACAAGACGACCAGAAAAGATAGAAATTGATTTTCACGATCTTTTAGACCAGGGGCTGCGACGTTACCAGAGTAAGGAGGACAAGAAGAGACAAAAAGAGGAAAGACGCAAGAGGGCCAAAAGCAGAACTGGAAGATCAAAAGATCTGTGTTAAGTTAAAAGAGATTCTGAAGTTGATGAGAAAGCAAGAATCTTTAAACAAAAGAATAATGAAGAATATTAGAGAGATGATTTTTGAGTAGGTTTTCTACTGAATTTAAAATGTTAACAAATGATTTAGAATGGAACTTCAAACTCTTGTTGCAGAAGTATAAATGTTAAGAGGTTATGTTTCAGTATGTGCTGTATATGGAGAGCACAAATATGAATTACTTATTTAATTACTTATATACGTGTTTATGAAGTTTGTTTTGCAAAGAAATAGTTGCTGTCAAGGAGATGCATTTTGCACTTGTTAAAATACACTTGCAGGATGGACCTTCTAGTCACGACCAAGTAATGAGGTGTTATTCATGTTTGCTATATATGAAGTGTAGGGTTTTTGTACTTACATTTGGAATGTATATGTGTGAAATGATGAGCTACCTGTACATTTCTCCATAGTTTAAAATAATAATGAGTATGTTTTGCTATTTAGAAAAATGGAGAAGTTGTTATTTTGTATTTGAACTGTTAACCTTGCCATGAGTAATATCTGGGTGGAAGGTCTCTGCCAGCTGGAGGAACTGAAACCAACCCAGACAGGGGGGGAGACAGGCGACACATGCAGGAGAAATGCAGGTGGATGGAGGACTATAAAAGGCTGAAGGCAATGATGGACGGGGCCAGTGGCCTGCCCGCCAGCAACTGCCAGCAAGTTGCGTGGTGAAGACATCTCGTTTGTTATTTTTGTTATTTGCTTATGAGTTACTGCATTTTTTGAATAAAACTAAGCCATTGTATTGGTGATTCGTTAAACTTTTAAATCAGTCTCAGAGTAATTAATCCTTAAATAACTAGTTATCAGAACCTAAATAAATCCTTAACATCGAGGTTCAAGTGGTCAGAACTTGACTGAATTAGCACGGACACCGGGAACAGAGGGGTGAATCTACATCTAATATCCATTCATCGGAGAGGTGAGTATAGAAGGGTCTATTATCAGCCTGTCTTGAGAAGTAGGGATATGATTATAGGGTTTTTAATTCCCTGTACCGGTATAAAAATACTACACTCTTGGTAATATTATTAGAAAATACGGGATTAGTTTTCATTGTTATGCTGATGTTACTCAACTATATATCTCAACAAGACCAGATGAAACTTTTAAACTATCTAAGCTAATAGATTGTGTAAAAAATTTAAAAGATCGGATGACCAATAATTTCCTCCTATTAAATTCAGATAAGACAGAGATATTACTTATTGGACCAAAAAACAGTACACAGAATCTCTTGGATTACAATTTGCAACTAGACAGATGTTACGTCCTCTAAAATAAACAATCTGGGTGTTATAATTTCCCATGTTACAAAAACAGCATTCTTCCATCTTAGAAACATTGCCAAGCTTCGAAACATGCTACCTGTTTCTGATGCAGAAAAGCTAGTTCATGCATTCATGACCTCTAGACTGGACTATTGTAATGCACTGCTAGCTGGTTGTCCTGCATCTTCATTAAACAAGCTACAGATAGTCCAAAATGCAGCGGTTCTTACCAGGTTCTTACCAGGTCAAGAAAATATGATCATATTACCCCAATTTTACAGTCTTTGCACTGGCTACGTATTAAGTTCCGTATCATTTACAAAATATTATTACTTGCCTATAAGGCCCTAAATACTCTTGAAGTATTTAAATACTCCAACAAATACATATTTAATAAGGTAAGTCCAAAAATAACTGTCCATGACTTTTCAGCCCTAATTTCCCACTGCCTGTCTTTAGTAAATCCCTAGTTTTTTAACACCATATGAGGGTTTGATGATAAATCTGGTCCTTGGATTCAACTGCTTGGTTCATATGGAATCTATATGAACCAAGCAGTTGAATCCAAGGACCAGATTTATTATCAAAAAGGTCAAAATCATTTGGTAATATGATAATCATATTATCATTTGACAAAAAGGTCATACAATGTTATGACCTTTTTGCATCATTTAAACATTTTTCTACACATGAAATATGCAAATTACGATTGACAATAAAGGATGTTTATGACAAATGACAAGCAGGTAGCGTTCAGTCCATTACAAAACAAACTGAGTGCATATCTGCTTATTATAGAATCAAAATCCATTTTAGATCACAACCAGAAGTTATTACAATCACTCGATTATGGTTTAAAGTGGGGTTTGAGCAAAAACGTTAATAGTTACATACATTTTGAAATGTAGCTAATTCTACCTCTAATTATATTTTCAGGTGAATCCCTGTAAGCATTATGGATAGTTTGTGTTGCTGATGAAGAACCAAAAGGTATTCATCTTAATTTAATGCTGTATTGAGCAGCGAATTATATACGAGATACAGGCTACATGAGGAAAAAAAGGCATTGCTGGTCGGCGCCACCTAGCGTGAAAGCATAAATGAACAGAAGGCGATTGATCGACCAAAGGTTAAGCTTCCACTAATCTTTAACAGCAGGTCTAATTCACTGACTTTATGGGAGTTCATGCCAAGGTCATGGAAGGCCTGAGGATGCATGTAAAACGTGTGCACATTACTTTCATTTTAAATTTAACTGATGATGACAAGGGCAGCTGTAAATATATCAAATCATGTTTTAAGAGCAGACTGGTTGGGGAGGCGAGAGAGTGGGGCAGGCATGTTCGGCTTCTTTATCTGCTCTTCAAATGATTGGAGTGGAGGGTAGCCCATTACGTTGGCGGTGCTCTGAGTTGAGGTTGATGCTAATCACAGCAGCTGTGATCTTTTCGCTCAGTCCAGGACCGACCATAAGGCTGTGAATGTGATACAATCTTCCTTACCCCACCTTTTCTCTTTTAATGTTCAGAGAGCATATAGAACAGCAAAGGTGTGTTAACTTAGCGCTGATTGCAGTAACAGATATGACTGCTGATAAGATATTAAGGGGCTGTTTGTGGAAACTGCACTGCACCAGGCACTTGGAAGTGTCGAGGCTCTGTGTGGCTGATTATGCCTGCCAGACCCTTCAAAATAAACAGATGGCTATGGCAATCATGATCACTTTATTTATTTATTTTGCCTTCCAGTAACTGATTACAGTTGGGAAATATTTTATCCTTATTATATGTTAGCATAACATCAAACTAAATATTTGTTAAAGGAATAGTTCCCTCTTAAAATGAAGAATTTTATTCACCCTCATGTCATTTCCCATTCAAGTCAAACCCGTATGACTTCTTTATTTAGTGGAACACAAAGGCAGAAGTGTAGCAGAATGCTCACTACTGTTGTGTCAGTACTTTTTTTTATGCAATGAAAGAAAATAGTGACCAATACTTCCTGCGGATGCCTGTTTCTGCCATGGGATAAAAAAAAAAAGGTAACTGCAACATCTTATCTCAAAATTCTATTTTTTCCATCAGAATTCTTATTTTAATTTTTTTATTCAAACAAAAATTTAACTAAAAATGAAAAGGGTCATTGTGACATTCCATCCATCCATCCATCTCAGCCCTAAAAGCAACATTAAAAAGTCATATGAGTTCTTATTTATTCCAGTTCTTATTTATTTATATAAATTTTTTATATTTATTTGAACAATAGATTGAAGCATTTGTTTTTTAGCCTTTTAAAGCATTTTTTCGCTTTTTGTCACAAATGTTTTCTCCAACATATTACATATTGCATTAGTGAATCAAATTAATAATACATATTTATTAATTAGGGAAATAAGTAAATGCATGTTCATATTTTTCAAAATCAAGAATGCAGCAGCAATGACTCACACAGCTCCACGTCAATTATTTTGTCTAATCACTGGTTATTGGTCAGATCTTAAATAGACATTGGCAGAAGGACTCTGCGTATGGGTTTGTGAGCTGACAATTACAGGTTTATGTTTTCACAGTGAAGGTTGCAATTATTCAAGGTGAGAAATTTGAATGAAGCCATGGCAACATGCCAAACATTTTTTTCTCTAATCTTCTCAATACTGTGTTGCTTTCAGAATGTTAATCTGAACAACAAAAACTAAATTAATAGCTCATTAAAAATTAACGAGTTAATTAAACAAATAGAAAGTTTCATTCTTTCATTCATTACAACAACAGTCGAGTATGATATATGCACATTTTATATTTTATTAATTGATCTAATGCATTCATACATTTGCTGTTACAGCACTTCACATCATACTTGTATTCACGGCTGACTGACATTAGTTTTTAAGATTAATACTGTTATTATTAAGTCTATATAATGTATATATTTCTCTGCAATTTCTGAAACGTCCTAGTAGATCCTTTTTCAAATGTCCATTTTAAAAGCAATCAGTGTTTGATGGCAGGTATTTGCCGCCCAGTATGCAGCAAATATCCACCTTATTTTTAACGTATTAGCGATTGCTGTATAAAAGGGTATTTGTTATCATATTGTTTTAATTATTGTAATCACACTGCTTTGTTTAACCGTTTATTGCACTTTGTTATTTTTATTGCAACTTACTTCTATGGTGCAAAATAAGGTTGGCAGTCACAGTCAAAATACAGTACAGAAGTATCCCGAAGGTGCCACCATTTCCTTCAATGGCAGTAAACAGGAACTGACAGCTGAAAAGTAGATGAACCAGAGTGTCACTTACAAAAATAGGTATTTCAGAAGTCAGTAGATCTTATGCAAAACACACAAGGAGCTCAGCAGGAAAAAGTCATTCAGGGAAGAATTGGGGGAATATGACACTTGTGACTTTTGAGTGTGTAATATTTTTTGTTGTTGAGAGGGTTTTTGCTGAGAGCCCCAGTAGCAGCAAATAATCATTCTGTGATTGATCCTCTCGACTTTTGCTAACATCCTGCTGCCTTTTACAAATAACTGACTGTGCATTGCGTGTGTGTCTGCATGTGTGTGATAGAGAGGGACAGAGAACGAAAGAACACATGCAGTATATAAGACTGTGTCATTATGTGAGGTGAGCTTTGTATCTTTGTACCTGACCAACACAAATCTTTAGCACATAGAATAAGACATCTCACACCGGGGACCAACCTCACACTGTGCTTAAAAGTAATTGTTTCTCCAGTTGTAAAGCATCTTCGTGTGTGTGTATGTGTGTGTTTGTTTGTGTGTTCATGAAGCCTGCTGCACTGCTCAAATCCTTTTCCTGTGTTCCTTCTGTGATAACTGCTGTGTTCAATATTGAGACGCAAGTCTGACACACACACACACACACAATGGTGAGAAGCACAGGAGTAAGTGTGTTAGCTGAGGTCAGTCTAGAGCACATCTCTGCATCTGTCCACACACACACACACCGCAGCAGCTGCAGCAGCAAAGGTCCAGACAGCCCTGTAGAGCGCCCTTCACCTCGCTAGACCACACTCCTGGATATGCACAAGTAATGCAAAAAAAAGGGGGGTGGGGGGGTTTGAAAGCCTATGTTGTGCTGTTGTTTTCCTCCCAGCAGGCATCTTGGATTGTCATGTGCAAAGGGCACTAAATATGTATAATTTAACAGCTTAGTTTTGACCTGGGTTAATGTCAGAGCATAATCCGTAAATGATTAATTGGCTCGATTAGGGATTAATGACGTTCTTCATTATATGTTTGCATAGATAAGATAATACAATAAAAGCAATAGCTAGCTATTAAATAAAATATTAAAAGCTTTAAAAGTGTCTCTTTGAATACAGCAGTTAAATATTTATAGAAGAGGTCTATTCAAGTCATTGTTTCTGTGAATTTTTGAATAAAACTTCGCATACATTTAAAAAATGTCACAAAATTGACCCTGCTACTGTACGTCATTGGTACATCAAAATGGGGAAAAAGTCTCTTTAAATACAGAAATTAACTGTTCATCATAGAAGAGATTTTGTGAAATGTTTCTGTAAATTTTTGAATAAATTTATAATTTTAAGAAAGAGTTTCATGAAATTCAAACTGCTACCAAAAATGATCATGCTACATGGTACATCAAAAGGGAAAAAAAGCAAGTTTAATAATAATAAATAAATAAAAGTGTCTCCTTGCAAATTTTTAAATAAATTTATAATATTAAAAAGAGTATCAAAAAATTCAAATTGCTGCTACATCACAGGTACATTAAAAAGAATATATAACACACACATTTATATATATATATATATATATATATATATATATATATATATATATATATGTACACACACACACACACACACACACATATATATATATATATATATATATATATAGTACAGAAACAATTCTGTGTTAAATGTTTCATTTCAGTATTTATATTATATAAAATACTGAAACATTTAACAAAGTGTGAATTTTTGAATAAATAGATTTATATTAATATTGACTCCGCTACTGTACATCAGTTTGTAATCACTATATTATTGAGTTACATTTACTTCGTTACATTTACTTGAGTACATTTTTTGGGTAACTAATACTTTTAGAGTATATTTTAAAATGGGTACTTTTACTCTTACTCAAGTATATTTTTAGAGAAAAAAACGGT